>NW_006287547.1:1028532-1047477 GCF_000327345.1 Myotis davidii | reverse complement strand
GAGGGAGAGTAAGGAATTGAAAACCTATGTAAAAAAAAAAATACTGATAGAAAACTTTCCTTACTTGGTGAAGGAAATATAGATATACAAGTCTAGGAAGCACAGAGATTCCCAAACAAGATGAACCCAAAGAGGCCTACACCAGAACACATCATAATTAAAATGCCAAAGGTTAAAGGCAAATAGAGAAACAAAAGCAGCAAGGGAAAACCAGTTAGTTACCTACAAGGGAGCTCCCATAAAACTGTCAGCTGATTTTTCAACAAAAACTTTGCATGCCATAAGGGATTGGCACAAGATATTCAAAGTGATGAAAAGCAAGGACCTATAACCAAGATTACTCTACCCACTAATGCTATCATTTAGAATGGAAAAACAGATAAAGTGCTTCCCAGAAAAGAAAAGCTAAAGGAGTTCATCATCACAAACCTGTATTATAAAAAATGTTAAAGGGTCTAGATGGAGAAGGAGACAGAGAAGGAGAAGGAGAAGGAGAAGGAGAAGGAGAAGGAGAAGGAGAAGGAGAAGGAGAAGGAGAAGGAGAAGGAGAAGGAGAAGGAGAGGGAGAAGAAGAGGAAGGAGAAGAGGAAGAAGAGGAAGGAGAAGAGGAATAATAATAATATAGCAATAGATATCTATCAATAATTTCTTTCAATGCAAATGGATTAAATGTTCCAGTCAAAATACATATGGAAGATGAGTGGATAACAAAACAAACCCTTACGTATGCTGTCTACAAGAGAGCCACCTCAGATCAAAAGACACACACAGACTGAAAGTAAGGGTATGGAAAAAGGATATTTTATGAAAATGGAAACAACAACAACAAAAAGCTGGGTAGCAATCCTCAGACCAGACAAAACAGACTTTAAAAGAAAGGCTATAAGAAGAGACAAAGAAGGACCCCACAATTCCATTTCTGGGTATTTACTTGAAGAAGCCCAAAACATTAAATTGAAAACACATACCTCCATATGTTTATTGCAACATTATTTACAACTAGAGGCCCGGTGCACAAAAATTTGTGCACTCAGGAGGGTCCCTCAGCCCGGCCTAAGCCCTCTTACAGTCTGGGACCCCTCGGAGGATGTCCACCTGCTGGCTTAGGCCAGCTCCCTGGGGGACTGGGCCCAAGCTGACATTCAGACATCCCTCTGACAGCCTGGGAGCCCTTGGGGTGATGGCTGTTTGCAGGCCAGTCACACCCCCTTCAGGGTGGGGGTCCCCACTAGGGTGTCTGGCCAGTCTGGGTGAGGGGCTGAGGGCCGTTTTCAGGCTGGCCAAGCACCCCGGTGACAGAAGCTCCCAGCCTCTCCTTTTTTTCTTTTTTTTTTGTTCTGGGGTTTATTTACCTTCTGTAATTGAAACTTTGTAACCTTGAGAGGAGCTCAGAGCTGGCCAGGGCGGGCAGAAGGGAAGCATCTTGCTTGCTCCAGCTCCGTGACACGGCCGGCTGAAAGCAGGTATCTGGGGTTTATTTCCCTTCTCTAATTGAAACTTTTTTTGCTTTGAGTGGAGCTCAGAGCCGGCCGCAGCAGGCAGGAATCTTGGCTTCCTCCATCATTGGGGCAACCAAGCCTCCTGCTTGCTCCAGTTCCGTGGCTTCCAGCCGCCATCTTGGTTGGGTTAATTTGCATATAGTTGCTCTGATTGGCTGGTGGGCGTGGCTTAAGGCATAGCAAAGGTATGGTCAATTTGCATGTTTGTCTTATATTAGTGTAGATAGCCAAGATATGGAAGCAACCTAAGTGTCCAGAAATAAGTGAATGGATTAAAAAAATGGTGCATATATACAATGAAATATGATTCATTAATAAAAAAAGAAAAGAAATCTTGCCATCTGCAATAACATGGATGGACTTAGAGGGTATTATGCTGGATAAAATAAAAAAGACAGAGGAAGACAAATGCCGTATGATTTAACTTATATGTGGAATCTAAAAAACAAAATAAACAAGCAAGCAGAACAGATACAGACTCATAAATAGAAAGAACATTTTGATGGTTGCCAGATGGGAGGCGGGTTGAGGGACTAGTTGAAAAGTGTGAAGGGATTAAGATGTACAAATTGATAACTATAGAATAGTCACAGGGATTTAAAATACAGCATGGGGAATATACTCAATGATACTATAATAAGTATGTATGGTGTCAGATGTGTACTAGATTTATTGGGGTGATCACTTAGTAAGTTATATATCTAATCACTGTGATATAAACTTGAAACTAATATAATATTGTATGTCAGCTGTAATTAAAAAATAAAAGAGTAAAGACAAGAAAAAAGAAAAACAGATGAAAATCATACTATCATCACAATAGATGCAGAAAGCATTTGACAAAATTCAACATTATTTTATGACAAAAACTGTTAATAAAGTGGTTATAGAGAAAACATGTCTCAACATAATAAAGGCTGTATATGATAAACTCACAGCTAATATCATAGTCAATAGTGAAAAGCTAAGAGCTTTTTCTCTAAGATCAGGAATAAGACAAGGATATCCACTAACAACATTTTTATTCAACATACTATTGGAAGTCCTAGCCACAGCAATCAGACAAGATCCCAGGATCCCATCCAAGATACCACATTATATTTAGTCATCATGTCTCCTTAATTTCCTCTGGTGTGTGAGTTTCTCAGTCTTTGCTTGTTTTTTGTTTGTTTGTTTGTTTGTTTTTTGTGACTGACAATTTTGAGAAGTACTAGGAGGATATTATCCAAAATGTTCCTCAATTTGGGTTTGACTGGTATTTTTCTCATGGTTAGCGTATGGTTATGGGTTTGGGGGAGGAAGACCACAGAGATTAAGTGCCATTCTCATCACATATATCAAAGGTATGCACTATCAATATGATTTATCAGTCAAATGTTAACCTTGATCTCAATGTAGTTTTACAAGGCATTTTCATATTCATTACCTCATGTGACTCTTTTATGGAACATGATATACAAGGTTGGCATTGCCAGCCCCATTTTACAAAGGTAGACACTGAGGTAGGGACTGGAACTAAGGCATTATGACTGCCACCTCATCAATCTCTTCAGGGCATCCTGACCAGCTGTTCTAAATCATACCTAAAGAAGCATTTATAAGAAGCAACATCTCACAATGGTTTCCAGTGTAATTCACTTTATGGCTCCTGTGGTTAAAAATGGTCATGATTTAATGATAAATTGTATTTTCATCTGTAACTATAATCCTAGGCTTGTCTGAACAAATTCAGAATAGATTAAAATGTCCAATCAAGTAATCAAGAAACAACCAACAAACTACATGAACTAAACATCATGATTTAAATTCACATTTGGAATGAACTTTCTTTTTTTAAACTATGTAATTATTTGATGTTTCATAGTCATAGCTTATTTTGGGGTGTTGTTTATTCAACACCCACTCATAACTTCATTTATTTATTCAACAAATATTTACTGAGTACTTGCTATATTTCAGGCAATTTTTTTCTAAACACTTCAAAATATCAGTCAATTTGTCCTCACAGTAAACATGAAGGTACTGTCATTATTATTTTATAGATGAGAAACCAAGGCTCAAAGAGAGAAGTAATTTGCCAATAGTCACATCGGTTAAGAGGTAGAGCCAAGGCTTGAAGAGGGCAACGTGAAGAAGGCAGCCTCACTAGATCCTTCACCTGCACTTCAGACTTCTCTTCCTTGCTAGCTGTTGAACTGTCTGAAGATTGATAATTACTGATGACTTCACTATTTTTTTAGGAGGAGTAAGTATTGCCATTATTGCTAACTTAATAAAGCTCTACTTTTCCTCCATTATCCTATATAATAAAAGGCTAATATGCAAATTGTCCCCTCGACTGGGAGTTCGACCAGGAGTTTGACCAGGGGGCAGGGCCGGCCAGCCAACTGCCTGCACACACACCCACTGGCCCTGCCCCCAATCACCCACTCAGATCAGGGGCAGGGCCAGCCAGCCAACCTCTCATGTCCCCTCCCCCTGGCCAGCTTGGCACAATAGGTCACAATAAGGGCGGGCCGGCCAGTCCCCACCAGTGGATGAATTCATGCATCGGGCCTCTAGTTATATATAATATGAAATAGTTACAGTACTGTTCCCCCTTAATCCACTTGTTTCAGAGCATTAAAACAATCTGTGAAGTTTTCCGATTCAAATTTTTGAACTAGGAACCAAGTTTCCACCTCTGAAATGATAGGAATGATTTTTAAAATAAAAAAGGAAGTGATAAAAACAGTGCTAGAAAGCATTAGGGGTGGACCAGGAACTTTGAGGAGTTCCAAGAGGTAGAATACAGACAGGATAGGGCTAGTGGAGAAACCAGACAGAAAAAAATAACCTAAGATAGCAGAAATAAACATAGTTCTTTCTGTGAGAGCCCCCAAAGCTGAATTTATACCAGCAAATGTAAAGAGCAGTTCTACTCATAGTATTTGCTCAATAATTACTTTCAGAACAGTAGAAATGGTTGGAAATCATCTCCGCTTCCTCGTATAATCATCAGTGATTTCAAGCTAAAATCTGAGAACTGTTCTTAAAGAAAGATGGGTGGTTGAGACTTCTACCAAAGATGTAAAGGGAATAAGAGCATTTTGGGGTAGATTTGTGTCATGAAGTAGCCAGTGCTGGGGGATGAGGTAGAGGAGAGAAATCAAGGCAGTTCCAACAAGGACTGAGTGAGATGCACTAAGCACCAGCTTTCAAAGGAGCCCTCCTTATGTTGACAATACTGCCCGTTTCTCCCCATTGCACCCCACAAGGAAGCTGACCTGACAAACATATCCTGTCCATGTACTGGGACTATAACCAGTTCTTCCATGTAATAGGCAGATGGCAACTCAGAACACTTATACCAGCTATATATTTCAGCCAGCCCAATTCCTTATTTGCAAATATGAAGGGACAAAAGATCATTAGATCATTTGAAGATCACCACATAATAAAATCCTGAAATTGAAGGAAGGAATTGAATAAACTGAGCAACCAACAAATGAAAACAAAATAATTCAGGAAAGATGTCATTAAATAATTATAAGTAATATCTATATATATAAAAGCCCAATATGCAAAGTGTCCCCTCAGGAGTTCGACTGGGAGTTCGATCGCTTTCTATGATATGCGCTGACCACCAGGGGGTGACATGGAATGAAGGAAGGCCCTGCCGGCAGCCAGCAACTAAAGAAGGGAGGCCCCAGCTGGCAGCCAGCAGCTGCTAGGGACCCTACCTATGCAGGAATTTTGTACACTGGGCCTCTAGTTTCTAAATAATTTAAAAAGACATTGAGTCCATCAAAAATGAACAAGATGGTGTGGAAAAAAAACACAGAGTTCAATAATAAGAAAGGTTTGTTGCAAAATATGTTGACTAAAACAATCATTGATAGAGTTGAACAATAAAATGAAATCATCTGAAGGATCAGTCAACATCTGGAAAATAAAATTAAGCAGCTCTACCAGAACATAGATCAAAAAGACCAAGAGAGAGCCCTAGCTGGTTTGGCTCAGTGGATAGAGCACTGGCCTGAGGACTGAAGAGTCCCAGGATCCATTGCAGTCAGGGGCATATGCCTGGATTGCAGGCTTGATCCCCAGTAGGGGGTATGCAGGAGGCAGCCGATCAATGATTCTCTCTCATCATTGTTGTTTCTATCTTTCTCTCCCTCTCCCTTTCTCTCTGAAAAAAAAAAATACAAGATAGAAAAATATAAGCATTTCAGAAAACGCAAACAGAAACAATAAAGAAGAAATTATTGAAGAAATAACAGAAGGTTTGACTCACTTAAATAAAGACACATGACTACTGCACCTGGTAGAGCATGTAACAAAAAAAAAAAAAAAGCTCAATATCTAAATACATTGAAATGATAAACATTCCCAGGAAAACAAAAATCTTAAAATTCCAGACACTGGAAAATATTTATATAAACAGAAAGACAATGATATGAACATTGTCATTAGACTTCTTATCAGTAATATTGGTTTCTAGAAAAGAATCACTGTTTTCAAAGGTTAGAGGAAATGTACATTATATCTGAAAAACACATGGAATAATAATTACATATCTTAGATATTGTTTGTTGACTTTCAATTTTTAGGATTAACCAATTGACAAAACAGTAGATTTAATTACAGCTAGAGAACAGAATGTTGTTATTAATAAAAATTGGGTAGTAGAGGGGAAGTGAGAAAGAAAGAAGGTATTGTAGAAGTATTGGGCACTCCAACTTTCAAACTGAGAATTCAACATTTTTGTAAGTTGGTAAATCAAGAAAGGGAGAAACATAGATTTTTTTTTTTAAAGATATAATTGTATCTACCAGGAAAATTAATAATGGAAGGTATTAATTGTGAATAATTCCTCTGGGGAATACAATGTACTCTCCTATAGTGTATGATTTTTCCCCCATGAATTATCTACACTAATAAAAGAGAAAGATGCAAATTGACCATACATTCATGATGCCCACCAGCCAATCAAGAGTGAGTATGCAAATTAACCCAACAAAGATGGTGGGTTAATTTGCATATGCAGGCGCCGAGCGGCCAGGGGCGAGGCGAGAAGCTTGTGTCATCACCATGGTGATGACACAGGCATTCTGCACTGTCCCCAGCCGCTCTGGGCCTCTGGGCAGTGTGGGAAGGCGGAAAGGCAGCTCCAGTTGGAGCAAAGGCAGAGCCAGAAACCAGGGGAAAGAAGTCCCATTCCTGCATGAATCTTCGTGCATCAGGCCTCTAGTATTATATAACTATACACACATATATATGTAACACTAGAGGCCTGTGCACTGGTGGGGTCCCTTGGCCTGGCCTATGGGGATTGGGTTGAAACTGGCTCTCCAACATCCCCCAAAGTGTCCTGGATTGCAAGAGGGCACAGGCCAGGCTGAGGGACCCCACTGGTGCATGATCAAGGCCGGGAAGGGACTGTGGGAGGGCTCCAGAATGTGTCCAGCCTGTCTCACCTAGTCCCGATCAGCCGGACCCTAGCAGCAAGCAAACCTACTTGTCAGACCATCTGCTCCCTCGTGGTCAGTGTGCATCATAGTGACTGGTCCAACGGTTGAATGGTTGGAGGGACAATTAGCATATTAGGCTTTTATATATAAAGATATGTACATGTGTATATATAAGAGTGATGTCTAAATAGGATCAAAATGGGGCTAAGATAAGAATGAACTTTACTAAGAGGCTGTGGCTTTTGAGACCAACCTGTGCTTGATTTCTGCAGGGTTCCAGCTCCCTTGTTGGGCTATGTGTACCATTTCAATAACTACTCCTTTTACTTGAGCTAGCTTGAGAAGGACTTTTTGTGCAACCAAAATCACTCTAATTGAAGAGAATCCTGAAAACTGTGTTTGCTTTGCATTCAGAAAGGAAAAGGGGCCTGTGATTACTGTCCCCTCAGACAACAGGATGAGTGGGTTCCACTTCTGTGCAATCCCAGCCTATAACACAGGAACTTGGTGCATGAGACTGAGATTGCTTTAAGAAAATGTTCTAAAATAATTTTTTTTAAAAGAGTATATTTTTAAAAGTGGCTTAATTTATTTTCTTTTTATAAAATTCTTGGGTTATTGGATTGGAGGTTCCAAGATATTTCTCAGAGACTTCAGTCTTCTAAAATGGGGTTAGGAGAAAAGAAAAAATAAATAACCTTAACATTCTCTTTAGTAACAGCTTTGTTTTTCTGATCCAGAGATAACAGAACCTAGATTGAATCTAAACCTTCAAAACATGGAACAGCAAAGCTGTGTGGAAGATGTCGGACTGACCCTTCTCCCAGAGAGCTCTCCTAGCAGGCTGAGAAAGAGAAAAGCTATCCCTAAGAGCAGGCAACTGGTCTGATACCTTTAATCAGGTATTGGTATCCTCCTGTTGAACCCCAAAATTTCACAGAACAGCAACACAGAAGGCCACTTTGTGAATGTGATGGGTCAAGACAAAAAGAGGACAGGACCACTCTACAATCATATCTAAATACAGACCAAATATGAATATTGTCTAAACGACGAACATGAACATTCCTCTACCTAAGAAGTTTTATTGAGACCCCAAATCACAGAATTAACCCACTTCCTGAAATCAGCCCCACTTTGTTAAGCCCTCCGCGAAACCACCTAACACCAACCCAAATCCTTTCTAATCAGTCCTTGCTGAGCTTTCTCACACCTTTTTCTGAGATGTCCCATGGTTCTCCATGGAGCGTGCTCTTCTCTGAAAGAGTAATAACCCAATTTGCGCAGCAACAGATGTGTTCCTGGTGGTGCTTAGCTGGTGGGTTTTGACAGACCTTAGGCCTGCCTCGTTTCTCGGCTCCACTCCTATTACTGTCTCAGGTCATCAAAGAACAGCTTTCTTGGACTAGCTTTCTTGGTCCGGGCAATAATCACCAACATTTACTAAACACTTATTACCTACCGGGTGATTTATATGGATTAACTAATATGATCCCCACAATGGCCCTATAGTCCATAGGCTTAGTGCCCCATTTATAGATGGGGAAACAGGTTACAAAAGTATAAGTAGCTGAGCCAGGAGTCCAAGGCAGCAAGTTGGCCGGATGCTATGGCTCCCATGTCCATGCCATGCTGCCTTCTGCTGGACTGGCAGTCTACTGTGCTCTAGCACTTCAGGGAACAGTGGGTGGTCACAGGCCACTGTGTCATCAGCCTACATTGAAGGGCACTATAACAAGCAACCCCAGGATGTCACTGCCGGGTTTCCTGTAAGCTATGAGAGAATGCAGACCCACAGGAAAAAGAAAAGTCCCTCCCTACTCACAGTACCAGAAATAAATGAACTTCTTTAAGCGGCTGTGTTATTTATTTATTTTACCTAAGAAGATATTAATCATCTACTTCAGAGTTTTCAACCTAACTTTAAGAAAGAAAGGTATGGTAGGATTTTAAGTCGAATAAACCTAACCAAGAAAGGATTTCCTTTGCATTTTTCTTTCAATTTTACCAATGTGGTCAAAAAAGCATTCTGGCTTGGTAGTAACATGAGTGCTTCTCTCCCTAGAAAATGGGACGCTGAAGCACAGAGCCCTGGAGAGCAATGATTAATGCCCAGGGAGATTTCATTTTATTTACTTTTGTAATTGCCTCTCATCTATAGCCTACCATACTGATTTTCCATTTACAAGTGGTATAAAGTTTCTTTTTAAAATTACTTCATTAAAAATCCTAGTTTGTTTAAAAGAAAATGTTAAGTAAATAGTGGTACAGGTGGTAGAAGACCAAACAGGGAACCAGAAGTCATTAAGGTATTTCGGGAAACCCTGACTTCAGTTTCCTCTTTGCCCCGGATGCTGGAAAGACCAGAGTTTAATTTATTGGTCATTGACCTCAAGGTGCAGTTCATTCCCTGCTCCATGAATTTCTCTTTCTATTCTAACTCCTGGCTCTCTGACTTCTATCTCCTTCCTCAAGTGCCCCTCTGCCCTCTTTTCCTCTACAACATGCTTTCAGAAAAAAGTGGTGGGGGTGGACGATGAGAGTGGCAGATGACACAATAAAGACTATTTCTTTACTAGCACTGTGTCCAAAGAGTAGAAGTGACCGGTCACCCATGGATGAGGTTCAAAGAGCTCTCAGAAAGCCCGGGGTGTCTCATTTCCTCTAGTCCCTGGAAGTTGTAGTTCTCCCTTCTGGGCAGAAACCGTGTTCCCAAAACTGCTGGGACAGCAGATTCTTTGGCTCTCCTCCGTTCCAGCGGAGAGTCACCACGACAGCCTGTTCCTGTAAGAAGTGTGAGTGAATTCAAGCTCTGCAGAGGAAAGCAAGGGGAGGATGACCCAGATGCGTCCTCCTCCCCCTTGCTGACTATGCAGCACCCTGTCCACCTCTCCTCCTTCGGATCCCTCTCCCTCGGAGTAGGGAAGTTCTTAGGGACTCCAAGGAGGCCGGGGTTGATAGAGGGCAGGGATGGAGACTAGCGCCCGGGAATGGGAGCGGGGTGGGCAGCGCTGGAGAATAACGCCCAGGAACCTGGGCTGCGGAGCCCCAGACTCCCGGGAAAGTCCAGCAGTCTAGAGAAGCTGGGCTTAGAGGCGCCCCTCTTTGAAGAGTTCTCAGGAAGTTTGGGGGAGGGGCGAGTCGCTCACTCCCGTAGAAAGCGAGCGGGAGGGCGAGGAGGGACCTCAGTGGCAGCAGGTCTCGGAGCTGTCACGTTCCTGCTCACGGGCGGGGCTGGTGCTCCTGGCGGGGTCTGCGGACCGGAGAGGGCCGAGGGCAGAGCGCGCGCCGGCATGGAGGGACTGGTCCTGCTCAACGCCCTGGTCACCCGGCTGCTGTTCTTTCTGCACTCGCTCATTGGGGTCTGGCGAGTGGCCGTGGTGAAGAAGGAGCCGAGGTACTGGCTGCTGGCGCTGCTCAACCTCTTGCTCTTTCTGGAGACTGCGCTCACCCTCAAGTTCAAGCGCGGCAGAGGCTACAAATGGTGAGCTGACCCCGGAGGGGATGGGAGGGCGCGGAGTCTCCGGGCACTGTCCCCCCCCACGGTACTCTCGGGCAGCCCGAGAGCCTTCCTTCCGAAGCCCACTGACTCTTCACTGGGATTGTGACCCCCTTTGTTCACGCTGAGAGCTTGGAAGGAGCGCGAGATGCGCGCGCGTCCCTTGGGCACCTCAGGGTCCCAGGGCATCACTGGGAAGACTCCAATCACAGCCAGGCGTCACCCAGTCCCAGCTTTGGCAACTTGGAAAATGAGAAAAAAGAAAGGAATCCTCTGCAGAAAGTGCTTCAAATGGGGGAGTTTGGGGGCAAGGGGGTGTGATGTGACCTGCTTTCTGAATTTGGTGTGTGTGTGTGTGCGTGCGTGTGTGTGTGTGTGCCTGTGCGCACGGGTTACTCTGCATACATGCAAGTATGGGAATGCCCTTCGCTGGTCATCAGGGACTTTGGCAAGAGCTTGTGTGCACGGGACAGTGATGAAGGGCGACAAGACTCTGACCGCACAACAGTCTGCTTTCAGCCACTTATTTTCCTTCCAGCCCTGGAGTCCACATGGCACCAGCTTCAGGTGTCTGGGTTTGGTTGCTTCGCAGCTTGGCTAATGGTCAGCTCATCTGGTCCAAGATGGGTAGCCACGCTGGCGGAGGGACCAGCAAGGGGTGGTTCAGACTTAACCTCAGTGTCAAGAATTACAGGCTCAGCCGTGATGCTCATTTCCTCCCCCAAAGACTTGAATAGAAGAAATGAGAAAAGGATTCCCTTGCCATTTACAAAGAACCTCCACCTTCATCCCTCCATTCCCAGTAGATTTTCATCCCAAAACTTTTCTAAGATTGGCCTTTTCCTGTATTAATTTTTAAATACAGTGAGGTTGTGTTTTCATATATGTCAACTGGGTAGTTTTATAACTACCCAATTCTATGAGAAAGAAAATAAATAGTATTAGCCAATTCAAGAATTACACACAGCATGCAATTATAGTTAGCCACCATACTGAGGGACTAAAGACAAAACAAAACAAAACAAAACCTCTCTCTATAGTTTTACCCATCAAACTACAAAAGACTGAATTTCATGATAGTGCAGGGGATGAATGTGTTGTCTCTTAAAATGATGTAAATCTTGCTTAAATTTTTCACTGTTGAAAAATTTCTAAAATTATCAGTGAAAAGAAGTATTTGAGTAGGATCTTAATTTAATACAATAAGAATTGGAATGTTGTTGCCCCCTCTCCTCCGCCCCACCCCCAGTCCCCTCACCCTATGAACAGCTTATAAGCAGGGGGTAGTTAAGGTACTTTCCAGTGTGCCTTTTGGAATATCTCAAAGAAAAAATGGTGTTAGCTTCTAAATGGTATCAGTGTTAAAGAAACAAAAGCGGAGAAAAGTGTGCACCTACCAGGTCATATGAAATTGATTTAGTTTTTACTGAGTCACTTTAAAATGCTAAGGTAGAAAATATCTTCAATAATAGGAAGATGAAGTCTGAGATGTGAAAAATGTTCTACCACCAAGCATTAGAGCTTCTGGAAGAAATGTCAACCTCGGAAGAGGGATTAGCTCAGTGGGCTCTGAAATATACCTCCTCCCTCTCCAAGAGTAAACCAGAGTCCTTAGCTCACATTAAATCAAAATTTCCCTCCAGCTGTACAGACACTACAGCTAATGGACCTTCATGTCTATATTATCACTGAGGGCTGATTCAGACTAACACGTAACTTACAACCAAGAGAGGAGAAGAAAGTTGAGGCAAAAATAATACGTGATGGTCAATGTGTCAACGTCAAATAAGGGCCTGGGGACATACTCAGACAGATAATGGGGTAAAATCTGGGCTTTCCTACTTACTTTCTGTGGGGCATTGTACAAGTTTCTTGACCTCTCTGAGCCTCAGTTTTCTCAACTATAAATACTTATCTCATAGATTGTTATGAATTAAATGAAATAACATGTTGATGATTAATGACTAAAAAAGGAATGGTCTTCTCTAGATCCTAAGGTTTCTCTCTTTTTTCTTATTTTTAAAAAGCATTCTGTGTTAACTGGACACCTTTTCTGTCTTGTACATCTTTATTTGAGGGACTGGTCAATAAACCATTGGTTCAGAACCAAAAAGTAGAAAGAAAATTCTTACCTTTATTTTAGAACAGGCTCATGATGTAATTCACAAAAATTTTGCTGGCTCATTTTCTAGATTAATATTTAAAAATAAGAAAAAAATTGATAGATTTGGCTTATTATAAAATTTCAGGGACAAATGAGTCTTTGTAAATTATCTAAATTGAAATGTGATTTGTAATGCCTTATTCTACTGATGTTATAATTGAATCTGCAAATATGGTAATTTTTGTGGGCAAAGCACTCAGGCTATTCTGTCATCTGAGAAAAGAAATCAGAAGATGGAATGATAAAATATATAGAAAATTACCCCTGATGTAATATAGTAATCATTAAAACGTGTTTGACTTGGGACATATTTCATTGCTAGGCTGATGTTTTCTAGGTAAGGCAAGGCATAACTTTTCGTTTTTTCTGAGTGTTAAGAGAAGTTTTCATCAGAAAACCAGGACTGATGGAATAAAAAAACACACAAATAAATATATGGCAGTACCTATTCATTTATATAGGAAAATGTCAATATAGATCTATATGGAGATCTGTATTAGTATAGATATGTATCTTTTTATTTATTGGTCTTATATTTTGCAATTTACCCTGTAGAACCAAAAGTACCTATATGCGAATGTATATGTACAAAAATAATAATTTCCATCTTGTTAGGGGAAAATTAACCTAAAAGCAACCCAATTATCCATCAGTGGACTGGTTGAAAATTGTAACATACCCAAATATAGAGTAGTTTGTTGATATTAAAAACAATGAGCTAGATTTAACTACTGACCTGGAGGGATGTCCATAATATGTTGTCAGGAAAATAACGTTACAGAGTTATGTATATAAGGTCTCAGTTTTTTTTTGTAGAAATAGAAGTAGGTGAAACCTTCCCATACAGAATATCAATCAGTCAATCAAGTAATGCCTGAATGGTGGACTAAACTCTGTACAACACATGAGGTAAAAATTTCTTTTCTAGAACATCAAATCTACAAACTTCCTTTAGATTACCCTGAGCTAGTTTGAACATTGCTCCTTTTACTATATTTGGCACCTAGCCCCAAATAAATCAAATCTACAGAAATCACGGAACAATAAACAGAGCTATAGACGAAAATGTGAAGAAAATTTTTTGAAATGTAGCAAACATATTACACTGGTCCAAAGAATGTTTCTTTAGCTATTCTTTGGAAAGGAAAATGGAGCTAGAGCTGCTGAGCTCAGCTGTCCAGGGACAAGCAGCATTACATCAACACTGATAACTTGCCAGTTGGAGAAATTTAACTTGTTGGAATTCTATAGGACAGGGTAAGCCAACAACACACCCCTTGTTAAGTGCAATAAATGTATGCGAGGGGAATTCATTTCATTTCAGCTCGTGTTTATTAATTTCACCTGCCCATTTACTTATATTCCTATAAGACAGAAATTAGTGCCACTTTGCTTTATTTTGTTTTTCTATCGTCTGGGCAACAGTCCAAAGGACCTGTGAATTACTATTTAGGCAAAACTCAAACAGAAGACAGTATTTCAGTTGCTTTCTAGCCAATAGTGATGACCAAGATTGTGACACATTTGAAGCCTGTTCACTTGAGAGTAGGCAGCATTTGAGAATAAGTAGAAACGTAAGTTGAATTTATTGGCAAAAGTACATAATTTTAAGCACTGAGCTTTCTTCATTGGAATTTCAGAAACACAAGGTAAATATAATTGAGTTAATAAAATACTTCACCTATTTGGGCACCTTTTGTCATTATCTATCTTTCCCTCTTCCTTTATTGAGTGCAATCAGACAACTATTAGTTGAACCGTCTAATTAGTAAGCGTGATACTATGTTAGACACCGCATGTGCAAGCAGAGGAAACAGAAAACAAAGACTCAAAATTTTAAAATAAAAGGAATCATTTTGATTAAGAACTCAAATGTGTGGGAAGAAGAGTAATTATGACTATTTAGCATTTACTAATGTTGAGGTTCTTTCAAGGTTTTATACAGATTATCCCATTTGATACTGATAGAAGCTACAATTATTTTGTTCCTCTATTTTCACCCATTTTTAGATGAGAAAACAGAGGCACAGAGCTGTTAAAAATCATTTTACTTAGGATCACTTAGTTGGAAATTGGGAGAGGAGGGATATTAAAACTCCAACAATTTAGAGGAGAAAGGATATTATGGGTACTACTGTGGTGGGGAGGGGAAGGCGGACAAAGGAGACTTCACGGTATTTGATCTGTAGCAGGAAAAATAGGTAAGAGAGAGGAGTGCAAAGACTGTGTAGATAAGGGATATCCTGAGGTTGGTGAGTGTAGGGACAGTTGAGCAGATTTCTCTGGAGCAAGTACAGAGCCTTATCATTCTTCATTCAACAAAAATATCCGGAACATCTAATATGTGTTAAACATTGTTTGAGTGCCAAGAATACACAAGTGAATAACACAGGTAAAATCCTGTCCTGAAAGAACTCACATTTCAATCAGGGGAGCCAGGAAATACCAAAGTAAATAAACAAGTGAGTGAATTAATAACAGTAAGCAAATAAATAAATGAATTATTAAAACTATGAAGGCCTTAGGGGCATGGCTTATAGAGGGAAGGAGAACCAGGGGGAAGGTTCCACTGGGTGGTCAGAGAGGCTTCTCTGGGAAGCCATTTGAGCTGAGTCCATTAAAGCAGAGAGGGAACTAGACATGGAAGAGCCAAGGAGATGAAAATTCAAGGGAGGGACAAGCTAGCTGTGCCTTGGGACATTTCTGACATACCTCCAGAAGACAGACAAACACTGACTTCCTTTTCTACTTTTCCTTATCTCTTCTCCTCCTCATGTATCCTACCTCCAAGGGGAAATTTTCTTCTAAATTTTTATCTTTAGCACATCTCATTTGAACATCATGTGTTATAAATGTTTAGGTGTCTCCCAACTGAAAAACAAAAAGATAAATTAGGAATAAGAAGAGATTCTATCCTAAATGGATTTCACTTTAAACAAATTCTGTAAAAAACAAACAACAAAAACAACAACAAACACCCCTCAATGAAATTTGTTTTGATTACTTAATTGTATTTAGACAGTTCAAGAGCAGAAATAAAAAACCTAGATTTGACGGAAAATATATGAATTCTGATCTTGAACAAGTTTTGTGTAGTGTGGAACTCAGTATGATGTAATTCTGTAGTATTTGACACATGTATCTTCCTGATCAAAATTGTTTATAAAAAAGCCAGAGAGGAAGTTGGGAAGTAAAAGCAGTCTTCTCCTGATGACCTTTTTGGGTATCAGGGAAGATGAAACGAAGGGATTGGGAAGAAGACCCTGTGATTGCCAGATGGCCAGCTTGGGCGCTGGGAAGTCAGCAGATAGACTATTTCTCTCCTTGTTCACACTTGCTGTCCATACTTCCTGAAATATCTCCTTAGTATTTCAGTTATTCCAGTAACACTTTCCACTGTGCACTGAATTTATCCACGCCACCTACTATGTGATTCCAGAGTTGCAATATTCAAAGTTGTATGTGCACATTTTACCTCCTGAGCCTTGAGCTCAAAGCAAAAGGGTGTCTTAACTTTGCATCCTTTTGGGAAGCATATGTTGAATGTTACCAGCAAATGACTTTGTTTTCCGTGATCTGAGTCATGGGTTTAGAAAGAAGAGTCTTATGCTACCTTGAATGAGTACTATGCTTCACTCTCAAGAAAAAGTCATATGTTTCTATTTCACAATGGACTTGGGAGGGATCAAAACAATAATTAAGTCTGCTTAATGAGACCCCTGAGAAACTAAACCTTTGAATAATGTCCTTGCTTAGTATGTTCAACTGAGACATTTTGAACTGAAAATTAAGCTTATAATATTCTGTAGCTTCTTTTACCAGACTGGGAGAAAAACAAAGTGTGGGCAGCTCCCATGAACCACTGCTAAATTTCATGCACTTCCCCTTCTCCTGGTGGTGGCATTATTATGCATACAGCATCAGGACAAATCTGAATAGTTTAACTTCTTTACTAACAATGGAAACTTAATCTTTACATCAAAGGTTATTCCCCCCCTGTGCATGTCCCCCACTACTCTGGAAGTGCTGGTATGACAGTTAAACCTGGGGGGCATAAACCATTTGTTAAAACTAGTTTTTTAAAATAGTTTTTTATATACTGGTATCAAAAAATGCAATTTTTTTGAAACTCATATTCGAATAATATTAAAAAGACATCAAGATTGTTAATATAAAATGCCAGGTGGAGACATATTTTCTTTTTTTCTGAATATAAGCCTACTATTCACAGTTGTTTACGAGAGGGGAGATTATATTTTATCTTCAGTTTGTCTGACTGACCTCAACGAGGTAGCTGGTGGTGCAATTGCCTTAATGTTGTTTGTTTATTAGAGTAAATGTTAGTAATTCTTCGTGAATAAAAAAGTCCTCTCCACCATCAGCGCTGCTGTCAGCCCTCCTCATGCTTTGCAGTATTTCTTTGTTTCTTTTTTATTTCCCTGATTGAGCCTCTTGTCCCACACACCTATTTGATCCACCTGAAATAGCCTCTTAATAAAATGGCTGTGCCATTTTCTGACAGCCTGTTAATAATAGATATAAGAATGAAGATGAAGTTGATGGTGATAATGGAGGTGGTAACAGGTATCAATTATTGAGTACTGACAATGCTCCCAGCCTGCTCTACATTCATTTTCTCACGTAATCCTCACAATGACCCTAGGAGTTAGTGTACATCTTTATCATTGTTTTATGATAAGGACATTGTTACACAGCAAGACAAGATTGTTTATCTAAGGTCACAACTAGTAATAATAAATCACAAATATAATTCCTCGCTTCCGGGGAGCACTCATATTTACTGAATCAGGCATTGGCATTGCACGCATATTACCTCATTTATTCCTCACAATAGCCCTGGTGGAACTATTCTTGCTCTTACTGACAAATGAGAAAGCTGAGGTTTAGTGAAGGATTCCCCACCCCAGGATCAAATTCTATCAGCCTAATTATTATCCTTTGCTTTTAATAAACAAATTAGATTTTGCCTGTGGATAGTACAACTATATATATTTTTAAGGACAAGGATTCCCTATACTAGAGAAAGGGTTGCAATATATTTTTCTTTTTCAAAGTTAGGTAGGTTAATCCCACGTCACCTGCTAATGAGCACTGAGATAATTCTGCTTTTAGAACAAAATGTAGAAAAGTTCAGAGTGCATAGGGACATGGCTCAAAGACACCCTTGCAGGAGCAGACATCTTTTTATAAACCAAAACAGAATGTAAAAGGAAAACAGAAGAGGGGAAAAATTTTAGGTTGTCTTTATTTTGGTCCTGAGGTGGAAAGCCAATCTCTTTCATAGTACAGAAATAAATAGCATTGTCTTTTATAGAATAAAATAAATTAAAGTTTTACATACATAATGCCAGCAATGCATTTTGTCCTCCAAAGACCATTAAAATTCCTGTTCACTTATTCATCTATAATACTAAAAGCATAATATGTTAATTAGACTGGACAGCCGAACAACCTTCCAGACGACCTTCCAGATGAAGCCATGGCTGTGAGGGCCGAGACCCTTGCACAAATTTCATGAATCGGGCCTCTAGTTAGACAATAATTTATTGTACTAGGTGCTATGCAGTTGTATGAGAACAGGACAATATATGCAGTTACATGAGAACAACACCCTGAGAACCAAACACTTTTCCACAAATTAAGTTCAGGAGTGCAGAAAGACTGCAGAATAAAGATACACTCCGTATGGTAGAACTTGTTAGACAGAGAAAATTTCTTGTGATTTATTCACTGGCTTTGAAGTAGCTGGTGGTTTTACAAGAGTGGCGAGAAGAAAGAAGGGCTTTTCCGGTTGAGGGACTATGATGATGGCAGTACTTAGGGTTTCAGTTGGAACCAATTCATTTAGGAAGATGTCATGATTTGCTTTGCCTCAGAAATTTTATGAGAAAAATAGTACATGCATCCTAAAACTGATGCATATTTTGTTCCTATAACTAGTTTGCTCATAGTGAAGCATACTGCTGAGGTTTGAATGTGGGCAGCTTCAATTTTAATAACGTTTGTTCTTGTTTTAGATATCCTCTTGGGGCATTTTAGGTTAAGTGAAGTCTATAGTACTGCTGCTACTGGTTTATATCATAATTTGGGATTATGATTTTATTTTTAAAATGGGCAACAACAATGACAATTATTATTAACTAGGGGCCCGGTGCACGAAATTCGTGCACTGGGTGGGGGGTGTGTGGGGGGAGTGTCCCACAGCCCAGCCTGCCCCCTCTCACATACTGGGAGCCCTAAGGCATTGACCCCCATCACCCTCCAATCGCAGGATCGGCCCCTTGCCCAGGCCTGACACCTGGGGGACCA
>NW_006287547.1:1024289-1027789 GCF_000327345.1 Myotis davidii | reverse complement strand
GGCTTCTTCCTGCTTTCCCTTTCGCCTCCCTGCATTGTGCCTACATATGCAAATTAACCGCCATCTTTGTTGTCAGTTAACTGCCATCTGAGTTGGCAGTTAATTTGCATATCACCCTGATTAGCCAATGAAAAGGGTAGCAGTTGTACACCAATTACCATGTTTCTCTTTTATTAGTGTAGATATTCACCTTCAGAAGTAGTTTTCCCTTAACAAAACATAAAGGTAGGTATTTTAAAAGAGTGTTGGAAGTATAAAAAATGATTTCATTGCAATGAGTATTCCCAACCCATTTAAAATTCCTCCTCGTCTCTTCTGTTCCTTTTTTTAAAAAAAGATCTGCTTTTATTGATTTTTAGAGATAGCGGAAGGGAGAGGGAGAAAAACACTGATATGAGAACACATAATCAATACAACTCATCTGATGTCAGCACCTGTTAAAACATACATACTCCATATTTAATTCTCCATCTGGGTGTAGTTTTCATGAGCTTATGGCCATTTAAGTCTGGCCTCCCTCCCTCTTTAGTGCCAGATACAGACAGAGGGCTCTGGGGGAGAGGTGGTTGAGAGGGGGCTCTAATTAGGAAGACAAGTGGGTGGTAGAATCAGATTTGTGACTTTGCAAGTATGCAAGGGTTGTGTATTCTGCAAGAGCATGGGGTGAGTTTTGAGGGAATGAGAGAAGTAGGTCCTATGTTGAGGCTGTTGTATTGGCCACTTTTTGCCCCTGCATTAACAGAAAGGCCTAACTGAGCAGCCCTGGTGGCGCGGGTGGGTGTTAAGGCCCCCTTAGAAAAGCACTCTACAGTACATGTACGGAGGACAGATAATTCTTAAATTGTTAAACAGGGTTTAGGGGCCCACAAAAGGGTATCTTGACCTACTTTTTTTATTTCCATGAAAGTAGGCCTATTATTATAAAGTGCTCCAGAAATTTTATTGAGGACACTCAAGGCAGTTTAATGCGAGATTTTGAAACGTAGGTCTAGTATTCTTACAAGTCCACTCCTATTTGTAGAGTAGGAAATACTGAGAAGTTGAAATCACAATTTGCACAGAAATAATTTTGGAACATTATTTTTGCTTCACCTAAATCTTATCCATTTTCAGGTTTATGCATATTATTGGAAGACTAGAATCCTCATTGTTTGCAGAGAACAAAGCTGAACAGGCTAGTCAGTGATATTATGGTTAATTTTTCTCCTCTTTGCTTTTTTATATTGTTATATGCTTCTAAAATGAATACATGTTACTTTTCAATAAGAAAACAATAATAATTGTCATATTTAGAGGGATGAAAATGGAATCCTAATTCTAGACTAATGGTGAGTTGAAGTAAATATAATTCATTGCAGGGCTAAATTGCCAAATGTCATGGCATAATCATTTTGTGAAAAACATTATAATTTGCTGAAATGACAACTTTGTGTGATAAATAATATTTTATTTTTGGGTGAAATGAACTGAAAAGAAATACAATGAATATAGCTCTTTAAGAGCTCAGAGCAGTATCTAGCATGTAGCAAGACCTATAAATATATTTTATTAGTAAATTTGTCCATAAAAAAATAGAGAAAAAAATCCTTTAAGATGGTGCTCCAGCTGGGTACTTTAGAGAGAACTGGTATGCTGGCTAAGGGCTGTGAAATAAGAAACAAGCAAACAAACAAAAATGTCTGTGGAGAGAAAAAATATATTTAGGAAGGTTTTAATTGAGAAAAAAATGTCTGAGCAAAGGCAAAGTAATTGGGCATTAAAGTATTAATGTTGGGTATCTCCTGTATTCTGATAAGATAGTGGTAATTGGTATTGTAATAAATCTGAGTTTCTAAGGGCAAGATAGCTTATTAGCAATAGAGTATTCTCAATTTTGTAAATATTTTCCACTTGGATGTGTTTTATTCATTTACTCATACATTTATCAGTTTTTGTTAGTGTATGAATAGTATGTCTTATTTTCATAAACCAGTATCCAGAAACCTAATTTAAGTTATTTTTGAGTTAGTTAGATTCATCTATGGCAGTGGTCGGCAAACTGTGGCCCGCGAGCCACGTGCGGGCGCACATGTACAGTGCGATTGAAACTTCGTGGCCCATGTGCAGAAGTTGGTATTTTGTGGAAGAGCCACACTCAAGGGGCCAAAGAGCTGCATGTGGCTCGCGAGCCGCAGTTTGCTGACCACTGATATGGTATTAGTCTTCATACAAAATGCTTGGCACCTACTTACCTTGGATGCCATTAAGACAAGAAGACTGACTAAAATGATTCTGAGAAAGGGCATCTGGTTTCATTAGTTACACAGAACAAGGTAGGACCGGGCCTAGTTTTTAATTTTTAGAATGCATATTTCTCTTTGGTTCCAAAAATAAATTGCACTGACAGTGCACAATCAACAATATGGCAAACCTTCAATATAATAAGTAACGGCTAAAATGTAACTTTGAAATATTAAACTTTTCATAGTAGCAGGACAATATTAAATTCACACAAGAACAGAATCATTAGTTTCCTTCAGTAACACTTCTGATAAAATCAATTTATGATGATATTTCAAGAGGAGGCTTCTAGTCAAACCAGCAACAGAGAGGCAAGAAAATAGGAGCTTTAATCAGCCATGTTCTTATCCGATTACTACATATTTGTGGGGAGCCCACTACCACATGCCACACACTGTGGAAGGAGATGAGGATACGATGACCAGCAGACAGACCCAGGTCTTGTATTACTTAGAATTGCTGGGAGGCAGCCATGTGCGCGCACACACGTGAATATATAATTATAAATTTTGAAAATATATGGGGTAAAAGTGAAGAGTGTGACGGGACAAGCATAACAAGGGGATCTAATTTAGATGCAGCAGAGAGGAAATTTTTTTTCTGTCGAGTCCCATAGAGCTGACATGAACTATGAGAAAGAAATAATCAGGTGAAAGGTGAGGAAGGAAAGTTTTTCAAGAAAGAAGAATATATATGAGTGATGGCCTGAGTTAGGAAGGCACTTCCAGAACTGAAAGAAAACCACTGTTAGAGTAGCACGGTGAGGAAGAATCATAAGCAACAGCGCCCAAGAGGTACGTAGCCCTGATGGTGTGGCATTTTATAGGTCACAGTGGGCAAATGGCCCTTGCAAACCACAACCTGTCCAGTGAATGTGAAGTTAGGCATAATGTTGTCTGTAGCAGCACAAACAACTTCCCTTAGTTCAAGGAATCTTAAATAGGCTTAGTTTTGAGAATCGTAGTTTAAAAATAGAACTGGTTATGTTATTTTAAGAGAGTCTTCTAAATGGGTATCCTCTCCGTCCTCTTTCAGCCATGTATTTGCAGAACTGAGCCTGTATAAGGCAGCAACTCATACGTATTGAGCGCATACTGAAATAGGAATTTTTAGGGGTGAAATGGGCAGGGTTAGGGAATTTTTAAAATTAAGGGGGTCCATGGAAAAAGCAAAGGGCTACAGAGCTGCAAAAGGGAACATTTTCATAAGACAAGGGAGTT
>NW_006287547.1:1001335-1024131 GCF_000327345.1 Myotis davidii | reverse complement strand
AAAGGGAACTCAGTGGGACTCTTTTCCCTTCCCCACAAGGGAGTCTGTGCTGGGAGATTCTTTCCCCTTACCCACGTGGGAGTCTGTACTTGTTCTTCAGTAAATGTCACATTTGCTATACCATCTTTTGTCCATAGTTTTATTCTTTGCCTCCACAGGACAAGAGCCCAGGACACCATCTTGCCCAGGGGAACACGGCGCAATCCAGTCCAAAAACTCCGTATCAATACAATATCAGGCACATAAGTTACACTGTCTTATTTAATCCTTACAACTACCCTATGGGGTGGATATTATTATCCCTATTTATAGACAAGGGTATTGAGTCTCAGAGAAGTTAGCAATTTTCCAACAATAAATGAATGGAAGATGCAAGGTTCAAATTTGGGTCTCTTAATTTTGTGAACTTTCTACTGCACTGTGACAATTCCTCAAGGGGCACAATGAAAGAAGCACACTTGGCACTGGACCTCCTGAAATAGGAATAAAAGGTCCTGGTAGATGCTAGTAGCCTCCATTCACTGCATTTGTTCAGTCCTTCCTTATTCATAAATTCATGAATTTTTAAGCAAATAAGCATTTGTTTAACAAGCATTAATGAAAGACTTAGTAAGACACCTGATACCACTGAGGAGAGGATAAAGTGAAGAAAAGGGAAGTGGGGAGGGACATAAAGATAAAATATTCAGGATCCACCTTCAAGGAATTTAGGAAATCTAAGTCTCATATATAAATAACTATAAAACAGTGAGAATATGTTGGGTCCCAGGAGAAATACAAGTTAAGATTAATTCCTGGTATGCCTTTGAAATACAGGTATGATGTTGAAGGGTAGAGATGTAAAGGGAGAGTATTCCAAAACAGAAAATTATAATTTGGAGGGACATTTGCCATAAAGCCATTTTAGAACCTCTCTTGTAGATTAACCAAGTGAAGGAGCACAGAGTACTTTATTCTTAGGAGGAACCCATGGTCAAACGAAACATAGATGGCTGAAATGTATTCTTCATAGTCAAAATAACATCCTATCTAATAAAGACAGAATATGCAAATTGACTGTCCCATGGTCACAAAGATGGCAGCGCCCAGTCCCCTCAGCCCCACCGAAGTCCCCCAGTCCTTTCAGCCCTGCGGGTGGAGGGAGGGGGGAAGGGTGGCAGGCACATGGTGTGGCCGAACCCACCCTCAGCCCCCCAGCCCCCCAGCCCCCCAGGGCTGGCCTGAGGCACAGGCAAGTGTCAGATGGCGGCTACCCAGCCACCCAGGACTGCCTGAGGCTCAGGTAACCAGGGCCGGCCAAGACTTGTGCTGCCAGCAGTGGTAGCAGCAGAGGGGAGGGGAGAGGCTGAAGTCCCCCAGTCCTTTCAGCCCAAACTGATTACTATCGCAAGTGGACCGAGAAGGTCTTTCAACAAGTGTGAGAAGCAAGTGTGAGAAACAAGTGAGAGAAACAAGTGAGAGAAGCAAGCCTTGGTAGAATCGAGGGAGAGCCAGTAGGCTCAGGGCCACTGCCACCTGGGAAGGCCCTCAGAGCTTGGTTCTGAAACTGCAGGCACCCACTCCAGCACCAGCTGGGGAGGAAGCACCGCTGCCGCCCACCCAGTGCCAGGTCCCTGGTTAAGGAAGCGGGTCCAAGTCACAGTTACGATGCCTGGCGGGGCTCTCTCACCTCAGACCATCATGGCTGAGCTCTGGTGGGGGCAGCGAGCGCCTCCAGGATCACTGTCTGTCCCTGGACCGCCTGTGGACACCGGTGGAGCTGGCGCAGGTTAAACATTTTAATGAAAATGGGACGCCTGCACCCCACACCGCCACACCCCGGTCCCCAGCGAGGAGAGGGCAGCAGGATCAGGGGAACAGCCTCGTGACCCAGTTAGGAGGCACCTTGGCTCAGGAGGGGCTGGGAGCAGAGGGCCCTGGTCGCTGGGCTGACAGCACGAAGGACCCAAGGTGCCTCCAGTCGCCATCACCCGCCCAGCGCCGGGCCGCAGGCCCTCACTCCGGAGCTCAGCCATAGGAGGCACTAGCCCCAGGATGTTTTTCCTGTTATCTGGCTGGAAGTACAGGAGGCAGTTGAATTAGAGTCATGATTGTAATTTAATTTCTCCAAACTCAGAGCTATTTTCTTTCCAAATACATCAGGGGCCAGGAAACATTCAAAGAACTGGGGAACCATTCCCAAGTCAGGAAGGGAAGTGACAGGGTGTATACTATTGCTATGAATACAGTATTTCCTACTGCTTACAACATATACAATGTAATGTATTAGATGCCTTCCTATCACATTAAGTATATATTCTCATAGAGTAATGAGCAGGCAGGCAGAGGTGGTTAGGAGCGATCAGGCAGGCAGGCAGAGTGGTTAGGGGCGATCAAGCAGGCAGGCAGTTGAGCAGTTAAGAGCCAGCAGTCCCGGATTGCGAGAGAGATGTCCGACTGCCAGTTTAGAACCAATCCCACAGGCAGTCAGACATCCCCCGAGCGGTCCCAGATTGGAGCGGGTGCAGGCTGGGCTAAGGGACAGCCCCCACCCCAGTGCACAAATTTTGTGCACTGGGCCACTAGTATTTTAATACAGTGGGGCCTTGACTTACGAATTTAATTCGTTCTGAGACCAAGCTCGTTAAGGAGCTCGTTAACTCAAATTACTCTATCAACTCAATGCAAAACATCGGCCGAGAGACAGCTGGTATCTCAAAAAACTCATTAGTCGGGACACTTGTAAGTCAAGGCCCCACTGTACTTCTCTAGGTAACAGAGACTTTTATTTTCTCCATATTTTTTTAAAGAATTTGAATTGTACAACTGCTACAGCCTGCTACTGGGAGTTAGAGAGGAAGGAGAGAAGGAAGCTCCTGATTCTGATTTGCTATTGATCAGTTCGTGGTACTACATATTGGGTTAAGAGGGTGGGAAATATGGTGAGAAAGACCATGGATTCTGACACTCATGATTTGAATATGATTAATTTTTGAGACCTCAAGGTGATTCCTTCTTTACCCCCTTTTCACTTATGTCAAATAAGTCTAATCAAGAGGGACTAAAGTGAGGGCAACTTTCCAAAACTTTTTGTTTTGTTTGTACATAGCAGGTTGGATCTTCACAGTGGGTTTCAAGTAGCTCAGCTTGATAGGATGTGGTAAGGGAAGCGGAAGGGGAAGTGGAAATAAAGCTAAATAATGGAAGCTTAGACTATCAGATTATGGAATTTAGATTTTCTGTAGTAGGAAACTCAGAAAAGTTTGGATCTTGACTTTTGTGGGTTGTTTTGTTTTTGGTTTGGTTTGTTTTGTTTTTTAACATAACTAGAGTCCAAGTTAGAGGAAATAAGTTGAAACAGGATAGTACTTTTTACAATTTTAGAAATAAACGTTATACATAGAAATGTTATAGGGCCCTAGCTGGTTTGGCTCAGCAGATAGAGAGTTGGCCTGTGAACTGAAGGGTCACAGGTTCCATTGAAGGGCCGGCCACAGGTTCGATTCCAGTCAATGGCACATGCTAGGGTTACTGACTCAATCCCCAGTAGAGGGCGTGTAGGAGGCAGCTGATCAATGATTCTCTCTCATCATTGATATTTCTATCTCTCTCTCTCCCTCTCCCTTCCTCTCTGAAATCAATGAAAAATATTTATAAGGGAATGAAAATAAAAGAAAATGTTATAGGTAATTGTTTTATTTTTAACCTCTTTCAAGAGCTGTTATATTTTCAATCTATGGTTTCCATAGATTATTATTGTAACAGTATTGTCAGGGAGTTAATCCCAAAATCAGTCTCAAGAGGGTCAACAAAATTGCAGTCTAGCTAACATTAGAGGTATCCAAACAAACATTTACATATTGCAACTGTCCCTCTGACTAGAATTTATTTCCTGTCCCAATCTCACAAAGGAAATAGTCTCTCCTGATGTTTACTTTGATATGGAAAGTCACAAAATTAATTGTTTCTTTCCTTTTTAAGAGCATGCTCAAACTGGAGGCTTTTGATATCTCTCTGCAGCCCAGCCATCTCCCAAGTCAGATTTTAATAAGGTGACCAATAACCTTTTGTTTCAAAATTGGATTTTGCAAAAAAAAAATCAAAGGTGGAAAAGTTTCTATATTAAATATTGACTATTTTTAAAGAGCTCTCTTTCTCTTATCCCTCCTCTCTTCCTCTCCCCATAAGTTGAAAGATACTAGTGAAAGGGTTGAAAGCCTTTAAAAAGTCCATTCTAAATGTTCTTTTCCATTTAGATTTGTTCACTTTTCTCTCCTGGATTATAATAGTACAGTTTTAGTAGCATTACATCTCAGATAATTCTACTTGTTGAGCAATTAACATTTCTATTTTTCAGGTCATTTAAAACCAGTACATGTGTGTACTTCAAGTATTTTAATAAAATTACATTTACTTATAATTTTGACTTTGAGATGGTCTATAAGAGTCCAATCTAAAATAAAATGCAATTTGGTGGCTATCCACAAACTAGGAAGAGATCCCTCACCAAACCTCAACCATACTGGAACCCTGGTCTTGGATTTCCAATATGAAAAACTGGGAGGAAGTGAATTTCTGTTGTTCATGTCACCCAGACTATGTATTGTGTTATTCAGGCCAAGCTGACTAATACACTGACTGTCCTCATTTTGTGGATTAGGATGCAAACTGAGAGGTCAAAATTGGCATTTGAACCTGTGTATAACTTCAAAACCTACTCTTTGGGTAGCCCTCTGAATTTTGAGCCAGAAAATACTAGTAATGAATATAAAGAGTCTTTAAAAAAGATACAAAGCCCTTCCTCTGTTGCCATGTGTATTTTTATTTTTAGCAGATACAGATAAAGCCAGTTGATTTTGCTCATTTCTATTTATTATCATCTGATTTTTGTGTGCTAACCGGATGTCATTATTTGAGCTCTCAGAATTCCAGGTTAATGTTAAAAAATGTAGTCAATGCTCCTGAAATTGCAATGCTGAAAAATCCAAGAAGATTTATTCATGCTGTATTTGTTTTTTGTAAAACATACTAAATACAAAATATCCCGTTTTGTGCTTGAAATTAATTGGCAGTGCCTCATTAAACCATATTAAAATTAACGTCTATTAATTGGATTAGAAATTCAGTGAGAATGACAGCTGCTAGTGCCTTTTACAGTTACTCTGTTTTTCTATAATCCATATGGCAGAAATCACATAATGTTTTTTTCTTCCCATTGAAGTAAACACTTGAGATGAAAAGATTTGACTCACTGTGGTCAGGGTATGTGCATTTATTTTCTTTCTTTCTTTCTTTTTTTCCTTTTTTTTTTGGTAAAAGCTGAACTATCTCCTCCCCCTCTTTCACAGGTTTTCACCAGCCATATTTGTGTATCTGATTAACATCGTCCCATCATTGTGGATTCTTGAAGTGCAACATGGGAACCAGGTACATCCTTTTGGAAAATAGAAAAGTGGAACATTCAGCAATAAACTACTTTCATATTCTAATCTGATTTGTGTCAGAAATGTACTTTTCTAAGGAACTGGATTTATTAAGAACTGAATAAAAAGAGGTAATCAACAAACGGAAGCAAATTCGTGATCTGTCAAAACCAATAAAAATAGTACATTCAAGATTTAAGATTATATAATTAATTAACAATTTGTATTAGGATTTGTTCCTAAGACACCCCGCCTCCCCCAATATGCTAGAGTTTACATGAGGGTGTAAAAATTTGTTTTTAACCCTTGCAGGGTCAATGAGCTCCTATATGGAGCTAAGAATATGCAGGGCTCCATAATCTGGCATCCTACAAAATAACATTTTTAGGAACCACAAGAACAAAACCAAACCCTATCATCTGTACCGTGCTATATAAATGCAATCAAATTTGGAGGGTCTATCTGAGATTATCTTAAATACAGACAGATTACACGAGATTCACTTTTGAGGGCCCCATGAGCTATTTTAAGGAAATAGGAAATCTGCTCTAGAGCCCCAAAATAACATTAAAGATGAGGACTCATGAGACCCACCATGAGGAAATGTGGACTATATGTATTAGAACCACACTGACCTAGAAAATAAACCATGGCTTTCAATCAGAGACCCCAGTCTATATACAGACAGAGGTTCTGACTTTAAAGTGAGTTGCTTCTTACTTGAGCAATCTTACGCAGCAGGCTCTAGGCTGGATTCAGCCATTTATTATTAATGTGCCTGTACAACACCGGGGAGGTCGTTAGTAACATCCATCGGACACCAGCCTGGACTTCACATCTTTAGGGTTGGGGTTACAGGACTATGTTTTACAGATAAACTATAGTTATGATATAATATTATCTTATTACCTTCACTAATAAAATACGTTTGGTAAGATCTGTGAGAATTTGCCCCTGCGCAGATTTATTTGTTGCCATTCATCATTTTATAGCAAAGTTAAGCCTCCTATATATGTTTAAGATATTGGAACCTAGAAAGAAAATACTCCAAATTTGAGGCACACAGAGGGGAAGTTAGCTCTGTGGACTGTTTTTGAAAAATTCCACAAGCATGTACCAATAATACAGGCATTAAGGAAAACATTGATCTGCCTTAAATCTCCTGCTTAAAAAAACATTAAAGTGATAGGATATTTCTATCCCTGTAGAAAAAGTATTTATGTAACTGTAGATTGGTTGGTTCAAGTTATCATGACTTTTAAAAACTGTACCATAGGGAGTTAGGGGACTGTTTCAATTTTCTTGCTGCTTACTACTTTCAGGGGTATGGAAATAAGTTGGCGATTTGAATCATTTTTTCCCTTCATATCCAATTCTATGGCATGGCTATCATCCACAATAACAATTCATTTCCCCAAATGCTTTTATAATATAAGTGTATGGCACAGTTAATTGATATACAGGTCAAATCCCATTACAACAAATAGCCTGCAACCAAAAGCTCTCTTTTTAATAAAAAAAAAGATTTTTTGAGCCGCAGGCAGTACTTCTCTCATTTTTTATACTACAAAAGAAATTGGACCTTTAGTAGTAATGCAATTGACTTATTTTGACATGAAGAATTAAAGTGAATGCCCAAAGACTGGATTGGGCAGGGTGGGCAGAGACGGAAATACCTGGTAGAAAAAAAGTGAGAGAAAAAGAGACAAAAAGGTATTGGAATGGCATTTAAAGAGATAAGAAATGGCAGAATAAAGGAATTCTCTTTGTCTATTCATTTAAGAAATTTTGGGTTTAATAATAATCACTTTTCCTGTTTATGTCAAAGTATTCTGAGGCATGTTTTCTCATTTATAAATCCAGCAACTAAATGAGTTCAGCACGGTATATACACTTCTGTTTTATACAAGAGGACCCCAAGACTCAAAAAGATTAAGTACTTTTCTCAAGGCCATACAGCTAATCAACAACTTTCTGGGGCTTAGGACCTATGGCTTGACCCCGACTTGGTTAAACACACTGCTTTTCTCAGTTATGTGTTCCATGTTTTAGAGGACTTACCATCAAAATCATCTAAATTCTTCTTGATGGGAAAGAGAAATTTAATTTCCTTTCACTTTTTCCATTTACTTTGAATCCTAAATGTTCTAACCTATGAGTTGGCATTAGGAAAACATTCTGACCTACTTCAGGCAGACATTCCTCTTCAATGATCAATTATGTACTTTTATTTCTGAATCTGGCAAGGTCTGCATGAATGGAAACAAAATGGTTATGACAACAATTATGGCCTTACCTCTTAGGTTTACTTATGAAGTGGTACAGTTAAAGCAATGGAAACTTGCTGGTCTTGATGGAGTCAGTTTGGTTTGACCCAAAGGAATATTTTTGAAGCTAATAAGAGTTTTTAAGACATAGACCATAAAAAAGTGGCTTGTTGGCACCCAGATCATCTACATGAATTCACCTACATGGTGCTAATGTAAACAATCCTATATAATAAAGAGCTAATATGCAAATGGTCATCACACCCTCGAGCCCTCATGTCAGGGCTGAGGGACCTGAGGCTAGGCCAGGGGACCTGAGGCCGCACCTCCCCCACCCGGCGGGACTTGACGGGGGACCTGAGGCTGTCCCCCTGCCCTGCAGGGCTTGATGGGGGTGGGGCCAGCTGGGTCTGGGTCTCTCATGATTTCGAGGCGCATGGGTGAGCAGGGCCTTGACTCTGGCATGCCCCAGACTCTGACAGGAGGGAGATTTTCATATACATTTTACTAATTTTCTTTCATCTCTGACACTTCTATTATAGAGAAAGGGCAAATAGCAATATTAAAATATTTCTTCTAATTAATTCCCTTTTAATGTGCATGAATTTCATGCACTGGGACACTAGTATTACCATAAAAACAATAAAGTCAGATTAGGTTTAAGAAGTCAAACCAGTTGGTCTTTGAAGTCCTAATGCAGCTGCCACTTAAAGTTTCATCAATGTATCATAAGCAGAATTACGAGAGTGGAGAGGGACTCAGGTTGCTTATAACATCAAATATGGATGACAGCTGTTTGCTACTAAGTTATCTTATACTGCAGTGCAGGTAACTTCTTTAAAATAAAAAGATAACTATGGAGTTTTAGTGACAAGGATATAAAAAAAATCAAAGGTTTTTGGTCAAATTTTTGGTTTTTAACTAGTCACAAAACTACTCTGCCATTAGAATTTATTACTTGGTTCAAATATCTAATTTTTTATCTTTATTATCTTTTCTTAGAGCCTTAGCAATATAAAAAAAAGTGTGCAAACTGTTGTATTTTACTCTTAGAGATTTGGCACATGGCCATTTTTCTTAATTATTCTTGTCATCTCACCTATAACACTAGTACTTTTGATAGAAGGTAGGAAAAAAATAGCCTCTTGACAGACTTTATTTTCTACTTTTTAAGAGAATGATTGATGAAGTATCCAAAATAATTAAGAAAAATACACTTCTTACAGCTTTAGTATTTAAAAAATAGTTTCTCTTGCGGTAGCCGGTTTGGCTCAGTGGATAGACCGTCGGCCTGCGGACTGAAGGGTCCCAGTTTCGATCCGGTCAAGGGCATGTAGCTTGGTTGTGGGCACATCCTTAGTAGAGGGTTTGCAGGAGGCAGCTGATCGAGGTTTCTCTCTCATCTATGTTTCTAACTCCCTATCCCTCTTCCTTCTTCTCTGTAAAAAATCAATAAAATATATTTAAAAAATAGTTTCTCTCAAAATCCAAACGTGTGATCATGGATGAGTAGTGGTGGTGGTGGAGTATGTTTCACAAGTATGTTAGCCCTGCAGCTGTTTAAAGAAATCTTAAACCTTATTATTATTATTATTTTACCCATTTGTGAAATAATCATAGGTACGGTTACATTTTTTAAGTGCCACCTCTTTCCTCTCTTACTTTCTCTACCTCAGATTCCTAGCATCTGGCTGGATAAAAATCATGCACAGCTCACTTGCAGAAATTTACATGCAAAATCAAGGAAAAAGAAGGAGGAAAAAGAAATCTATTTTAGGTCTATTATCAAAATTTCTATAAACTTAAATTGACCTCTAAGCTGATACTAAATCTATATTTTGGTGGGCTAATGTTAATTTTTTTATTATTACAGTGCTTAACAGGCAAGATGGAAAAATAATTGGATCATCTACTTAAACAAAATGGTATTTAGGTAAAGAGGCTTCTTGGGACAAGAAACAAACTCTTAGAATGAATGCTTTGACCAGGATCATGCATGTCTTATTTTACAGTTGTTCCAGGGTTCAAAATGGAACCCCATTGATCCATCGATGAATTCTACAGTTCTCTACAATGAACTCAGAGAGTCAACATCCTCATAGACTTGTGGAACAATAAGACATATAGTTGAACAATTAAAAAGTGGTTTTCTATCTCAAGCATATAATCCGAGTTTTGGGAATGTGTATGCATACTGTTTAAATTCCACATATCTGCTCATAATTCCTTAGATATATTGCAGCTATTTTCCATTTTATCTATTGTGGGTGTTTTTTGTTGTTTTTTGTTTTGTTTTGTTTTTGACATATTGCCTTTTTACAAAATTCTTAGTATTGTGGTAGCCAATCTGAAGGAATGTCGCAGAATACCAGCAGCAAAGAAGACTTCAATCAAACTCTGATGTCAAGTGAACAAGCCCATGGAGGCGATAGTCTCATTGAGACGGTAAGAGCTTCCCCACAGTATATTAGAAGGATGCAGCAAAGCTTCTCACCTGGCAAGGACAGGGTGCTCCAGACCTTTCAGCTCGTTCTAAGGAAATTTGCTCATTGTTTGTTTGACTCAGGAATTTGCAAAATAATTGTATTTTTGGTTTAATTAAGCATAGTTAACATGCATAGCATAATAGACATATATATGTACATATACATATATATGTATATTTACACACACACATATATATATATCAATAGATATGTTTAACTTGCAGTATTAACAAACTTTTAATTCTTAGGTCAGACAATATATGTATAAAGTGAGATACATATATTCGATAAGGGATGATGTAAGATTGGGATCTGCCCTACACTGTTTTAGGTGTTCATATTAATAAAATAAGAAAGGTTTCCAGCCAAAATTGAATCACTTCTTTGTTATTCACATGCCTGATATTTTGAAAACTAACCATGGCCCTATTAGAAAATAATATATGGGAGAGATCAAGGCCAACGCCCCTACCATTGAACCACATTTCAACAATAAGGCTATTAATTCTGTGAGGTTTAACAGAACTAGCCTTGGGTTCTAATTAAACTCCAATCACAACTTACCAATACCACTTTGAACAAACCACTTAAGTCTCTGTATCTCAGTTTTTTTTTTAAATCTGATAATTGAAAATATTAATATATTTCACGCTAGTATGCTTCCTGTAAGAAATAAGATGTATGTGAGGTCTCATAGAAGAAATATAAAGAAGTGTGCAAATGAAAGATTATTAATTTTCATACATGGCTTTGATCAGGTTAGCATTCTGACTTGTCTTTTATTTTCCCTCTACCCTTGCACTTGACATCAGCAAGTGATCTAAAGGGATAAACAGATTTGCACAAACATAGTTAAATTACTGCATAAATCAGTTGGAATCACTATCCAATCCACTTGAGACCTACGCTTTGTAGTCTTTAAAAGATCATAACTTTGAGGGTCAATGATATACTTTCAAAACTTTTTGAAAAGTAGGCAAGAAATATTATCCAGAATACATAAATGGAATGTAAATTTTTCTTAGAGTCCGAGAATAAAGGTAGACTATAATGTGATTGTTTCTGAACTTTTGAATAACATGTCAAATATTCAGAAAAAACTTTATAGTTATTCTCTTTATTTACACTTATGTAATGATTAAACATTATTATATATTTTCTCATTTGATATAATAGCGCTTTAAAACGATAAAAACAAGAGAGAAGATTTGTACCATGCTAAGATATTCCCAGATTTGTAAATTCAATCTTAAAATTGCTGAAAGAAAAATATAAGGAAATTTTTAATTTTAACATGGGAATTTTAAAAATTTGATATGTGTTATATTTAGTTACAAAGAATAATAAAATAAAAAATGATCTTTAAAACTTCATAAAATTGGCCCTTTAAGTATCATTCCAAAGAATCCTACTAGCGAGTGTACGGTTTTAAGTACTTCTAGTTATAAAGCTTCTCATTTCAAGGACCAAATTAGCTTTTTAAAATTTTTCAGAGTGTTCAGTTAAAGGAGTTTTACTTTCTTTAGTAAGTGAAGAATCATCCTCTGAAAGTAACCTTCCACAGAAGCTAACTCTTGATTGAAAGCCATGGTGAAGAAAGTATCTCTCTCAAGGTGGCAACTCATAATCCTTTTGTCTGTATGGCATTTCTGTTAAACAGGCCAAAGTGTTTGTAAATAACTTATCTACAGTATGTGAGAATGCTAATGCTAATAATTGGAAGATGGCTTCTACCTATTGGAGGCACAATCACTCGGGACCAACTCTCTGAACTTCTTCTTTTGTTTGTGGGGACAGCTGCTGACATACTGGAATTCACAAGTGAGACTTTGGCAGAAAATACTGTGAGGTAAGCAGTGAAAGGCCCTGCAAGGAAAAGAACTTCTTTTCAAGGTCAAAGCCCACACAACTGTCTCTTTGTTCCATCATTTCTATTCTGCATGAATAAGGATTTTTAGTAAACTATATGCCAAATGGTAGAATCATAGAATTTGATGCTGTGCATATACATATTGGGTACCAGCCCAGTGGAGATGAGATAGAGATAGAGACAGAGATAGACTTTAATACAAAAAGGAGGTTTCCGCCAAAGAAAAGGGGCAAATAGTATTTTCTACGAGTGAGACAGAAAAGCTCTGCATGTCTGCAGGCCCCCAGGTTAGGCAGGACCATGGTTATCTAAACATCTTCTGGAGATGGATGACCATCACTAGCTCCACTTTCACACTTTCAAGTGTCCAGGAACGTAGTAAGATCCTCTTCTAGAGCATAGCATAGCTATAATTCTAAGAAAGCACCTAGAAGAGACTTGGCAAAACCTCTCCCCTACCCAGCTGGGAAATTTATATTCCCTGGTGTGAATGGAGAATGGAGAATATTAGGTTTCATTTTACTAAATTTTATTTTTAGTCAGTTTTTTTCAAAGTGCCCAAGGCTTTCTGGAGTAGATGCCTATAAATTAAAACTTATTGAGTTGGTACTTTATTTTTGCCACAAGCAAACAAACCCAGAATCCATGATCACAACTGTTTATGAAACTACTTTCTTACCATAAGGGATTTAAATCTCAGTGCCTGAATGTACTTTCAGCTTGGTTTGCTTTGCACTATGCTATAAAAATAAATTGCAATGAGGCTGGCTTTTAATGCTAGTTTACTGTATGCTGTGTGTTTCTCAAACAACAAACCATAAAGCTGAACAAAATACACTAAGTGAGTAAAATAATACCCCAATTATAGTGCAAAGTATATTTATAACCACAGGTTACCTTTACATGATCATTTCTTGTCTCATTTATACTTATTTTTCTTATACCTCATTAAGTGGGCATAGAATTTTAAAAATAATCCAATCTAAGTTGATCTAATATCCTCAAAATGTTTATTTTAGTTTCATAGTTAATACCTTCCATTGGGTCAGTAATTTTCATCATAGGACTAACTTTCAGATACTTTAGGATACAATACAATGGAGTTACAAGAAAAACACAAAGAAATCCCTACCAAGTACATAAAACAATAAATAACTACAGGTACAGTGACAGGAACAAGAGAATATAAAGGTAATTAACTACACCTCTATAGAAATAAACACAGAAATGCTAAATATTAAGGGGGTAGGAGGGATATTAGGTAGGAAATGGGGTATTCAGGAGGGATACGAATGTCATGATACATTCATTTTTCCACCCACTGTTGACTGATTATCTAGTATGTGCCAGGTAATGTATTGGTCAGAGATTGGGGAACAAAAGGCGAGCAAATGATGAGAGAAAGGACATACAGTTCTATCCCAACTGAGGCAATTTCAATTCAGCAATTTCTCCTGATCAGAATGTTTCATAAATCTCCCCCCCACCCCCATTTTAAGCTTGTATCATGTCCTGAAGATGGGATCCAATAAATTATGCCATGGTTTTGGTTTTTAAATTTCTTTTCAGATGGAAGTAACTTTACTTTTAATATAACTGCATTGTGTCCGTGATCTTCAGTAGTCTCTACTCCATTCCTGCATGTTTCCGTCACTCTACTCAAAGACTCCAAAATCATGGCCCAGAAAGAGCCTAGAGCTTTTTCCCTCCTAAAACTCACCTCCCAAATTCTGATTTCACCTCAAGGCCCATCTATATTGCAAGAATTGACACTGCTAATCTCCCTTTCTTCAAAGGAGAGATTTAAATCCCTCCCATTATGGCATAGCTTTTCCCTGTGGTCTCAAAAAGACAATCACAAAGAATAAATTTAATATACACAGAAAGAATATTTACATGTAGTACCAAAGAAGGCAACTTCATTATAATTTACTTAGTGTTATCTATATTAGTACAGTATTTTATTTTCTATTTTATTTTATTCCATAGTTTGGGCTGATTAGGAAAAAGCCTGCAATGATATGTACATTCCAATAATATCTACCTCTTTCCCACATCCTGACTAAAAACTCAAATCCAATTTTTTAACCTAAATCAATTTCCTTCATTTATGCCCATATGAAGTTAGTCTGCCTTATTTTTATAAATTTACATACTGCAATTTTTTCTTAATTACTTGACTTATAGAGCATAAAAGTCAACTACTATAATTCAATGGTTCAATGATATTTACTAAATGTATAGATTTGTATAACCATCACCAGAATCTAGATTCCTTATGGCTCTTTGCAGTCAATTCTTACTCCCACTAGCAATCCTAGGTAACCATTGATATGCTTTCTGTTGTTTTTTAAACTTCATGTAAATGGAATCATGAAATACATAGTCTTTTGTGACTGGCTTTCTCATAGCATAATGCTTTGGGGTTAACATTGTTGCATCTATCAGTAATTTTAAATTGCTGAATAGTATCCCATCATATACCATATTTTACTTATCCATTTCATAGTTGATATACATGTATTGCTATTTTCTTGCTATTAAGAATGATATTGCTATGAACATTCACCTACAAGCCTTTGAATGGATCTGTTTTCTTTCTATTGGATAGATAACTAGAAGTAGAATGACTGGGTTTTATGTTAAGTACATGATTAACGTTTAAGAAACTTCAAAACTTTTCCAAAGTTGCTGTACCTTTTTATATTCCCACCAACAATGAGAGTTCCTTTTTTTCCTCACATCCTCAATAACACTTTTTTTCCCCAATCTTTGATGATCACCATTGTAGTGGGTTCATAGAAGGATCATATTGTGGTTTTAATTTATATTTTCCTAATGACTAATACTGTTGAGCATCTTTCCATGTACTGACTAGACTTTCATAAATCTTCTTTTGTAAAGTATCTGTTCAAATTTTTGCCCATTTTTCATTGGACTGATTTATTATTATTGAGTTATGAGTTATTTATATATTCTGGATACAAATCCTTTATTATATGTATAAATGTAAATGTTTTCTCCCAGTATATTGTTTTTTATTATTTAACTAGAGGCCCAGTGCATGAAATTCGTGCGGGGGTGGGGGGTCCCTCAGCCTGGCCTGCACCCTCTCAATCTAGGATCCTTCGGGGGATGTCCGAAACTGGCAATCGGACATCCGTCTCACAATCTCAGACTGCTTGCTCCTAACTGCTCACCTGCTTGCCTGCTGGATGGCCCCTAACTGCTCTGACCTGCTGGCCTGATCACTCCTAACTGCTCTCCCCTGCTGGCCTGATCACCCCTAACTGCTTTCCCCTGCTGGCTTATCACCTCTAACCACCTCTGCCTCGGCCCCCGCCACCGTGGCTTTGTCCAGAAGGACATCCGTAAGGATGTCTGGAAGACGTCTGGTCTAAGTAGCGTCTTACCCTTTCATTAGTATAGATGTCATTTGAAGAACACTTTAAAAAGTTATGATATAGTCCCATGTATCTATATTTTTTCTTTTATATAGTACTTTGGGTGTCATATCTAAAACATATTTTCCTCACCTAAAATTAGAAATACTCTCCTCTGTAATATTTTTACTGATTTTTTTTTTGGGTACTATGAGGTAAGGTTCTAAGTTCATTTTTGTCTTGTTTTGTTTTGGGCATTGTTCCCGTACTATTTTTTTCCCCAGCTAGGACCAATCCTCTTAGCACCATTTGTTGAATAGACTATTCATTCCCTATTAAATTGCTCTGGCATCTTTGTCAACTGATCACATATGTAAGAGTTCGGGTTTTTTTATGGACATTCTATTGGGTTCTATTGCTCTTTATGTCTATTTTTATGCCAGTACCCCATTATTGTGATTACTAGAGTGTTATGGAAAGTTTTGGAACTGAATTCTGTAAGTCTTCTTGAGTACACAGGCCGATGCTCTATCCACTGAGCCAAACCAGTCAGGGCTTGTAAGTCTCCTAACACTGTTCTTTTTAAAAATTGTTTCAGCTACTCTAGGTCCTTTTTATTTTCATAATTTTTTATAATCAGTTTGTCAAATTCTACAAAAAAATCTGTGGGAGTTTTGATAAGAAGTGTATTAAATATAAGCATCAATTTGTGAAGAAATGACATCTTAATATTGTCTTCCAACCTATGGAAGACATTATCTCATATTTTATTAAAATGCTCCTTAATTTTTTTCAACAATGCTCTGTAAAATATTTTGTTAATCCTCACCCAAGGCTATTTTTTCCATTGAGCCTGCAACTGAGTCATGTGCCCTTGATTTTTTTTTTTTTTTTTTTTTTTTTTAGAATGGAAAGGAGGAAGCGAGAAAGAGAGAGATTGATGTGAGAGAGACACGATGATTGGTTGCCTCCTTCATGTACCCCAATAAGGCCCAGGAATTAATCCGTAACCCAGGTATATGCCCTTGACCAGGAATGGCACCCATGTACCTTCGGTGCCAAGGAAGACCACCACCTTGATCTCTGAGCCACATTGGCCAGGGGTGCTTTGTAATTTTTAATGTACAGGTCTTACACTGCTTTTCCCTCTCTACACTAGTTCACCCAGTGCTTAACATCTCTCCTGTCTTTTGTTTCAGTAGGGGTGAATTCAGTCTCTCTCCACTATTGCAACAGTCTTGAATACAGTCTTCCTTGCCTTATTAACTCGGTTGGGTCCAAATTGTCTTTGACATAGCTGAGCTGGAAGAATATGGGAACATCCCATGGGCAAGAGTGCCTCAGACTCTACTGCTCGTAACTAAAGCTCTACCAGATTTTCATGAACAAATGTTACTCAATTTATAATCCAGAGATGTAAAGTGGTTTTTGTTTTGTTTTGTTTTTTTAAAAAAATTGTCCAGGATTAGGTATGTTTGTTGGGGAGAGGATTTGCTGACTTTCTCATTCTGCTACAGCCACCCTCCAAACACTGTAACAAGTCTGAATTTCAATGTCATTGCCAGGAAGAGTTAAGCCGTCATTACATCTTTGGTGATCAGTCTATTCAGTCTTTTCCGAGCACAGATCATTTATTAAAAAGAACAAATTTGTTCCGATAGCATTACTGTTGCTTTACTGTGAGTGACTGACCACACAAAGAAGGGTTTTCTTATGTTTACACTATTTTCCTTTTATTTGGCTCTTTTTGCCTGGTGAAACATTTCTTCCAGGCTAAATTAATGATTTCATTTTCTTGTGTTTTTTTTTTCTTCTCTCTCTCTCTCTCCTTTATCTTCCACCTCTCCAAGAGGCTTATTTACAAAAGCAAGATGAATTTTATTCATTGATTGTCTCTTATCTACAGGGATATTTACACTTCCAAACAGAAATAGTTAAGCAAATTAGCAATGTCTGACTTTATTTTTATTTTTATCACTTAATAGATATGGTGCACTGATGCACCAAATTCCAGTCTTTCACCTACTCAGTTTTCCAAGTATAGAAGTGATGCTCACATCTACAATTATACGATTCCAGAGCCTTTGTCTCTTTATGAATAGAGTCCATTGTCTGCTTACATGCTTTTCAGTTGACATTTATGGAGATAGATTATACGTGAGAAAATGGGGCAAGACAATTGCGGGAGACAGTTACATAATGCAGATAATGTTGGACAAATTCACTCCAAAAGTCCTCTACAATTTTTTGAGTGTTTGCCATTTAAATTCAGTGATTTATTTATATCCTAACCTTTAACCTTTCTCAGTAATTTTTACTGTTTGATTTAATAATACAAATTTGTCTGCTTCAAAAATTATCTGGCCATCATTTTCAAAGTTATTTTAATAACTTTACTAATAAGTTTCCCAACACACACATTCTCCCTTATTTTGTGTGTGCTCAAATAAAACTTGCATATGCAAAAAACATGCATTTATTATTTTAGGATTAGAATTTGGGTTACTTAGGGCTAGGGTTAGTATATTTTTTATCCCTATTTTGTATAATAAAATTAAAACACGAAGAATTTAAGAAGTATGTTCACATAATAAAAATATGACTACTAGATAATATTTATTTATTACTTGCTGTGTTCCAAGCACTGTTCTAAGGATTTTAGTTGTGATAAGTTATTTAGTTTTTAGAATAACACTATGAAGTAAATACCATCATTTAAATCATTTTTAAAAAATATATTTTACTTTAAAAATATTTTTATTAATTTCTGAGAAGGAAGAGAGAGAGATAGAAGCATCAATGATGAGAGAAAATCATTGAATGGCTGCCTCCTGCATGCCCCACACTGGAGATTGAGCTCACAACCCGGGCATGTGCCCCGACAGGGAATTGAACCATGACTTCCTGGTTCATAGGTTGATGCTTAACCGCTAAGCCATGCTGGATGGGCATTCCCATCATTTTTTAAGCTGAACAGTGACAGGTAAGACAAGTTGAGAAAGTCTCAAGCTCAAATGAAAATAAAGGCAGTAACTAAGTTGTAGTGATCTTTCATAGTCTTTACGGAGTATTTATATGGAGAGCTTTATATGTTTAATGTATTTAAGCAACATACTTAATAAAAATATCATATAAAATACAATAGCTACTAGTGTTACCTTCATGTCAAAGATGGGTATACTATAGCATATCGTTATTAAGTTAGTTCTTCATATTCATGTAGCTAGTTAATGATCAGTCTGGGATTGGAGGCCCAGATCTCTCTGGTGAGGGTGGAGCTAGTATTTGAACTTGAGCAACCTACTACTAGAGCTTATGCTTCCCCAACACTTTCTGCTGCCTTAAAGAAAAATTGTACGTGAGTTTTTGGTAGAATTATTGAAGTTTTGGATTAGAAGAAACTTCAAGAGTGACCACTTATTTTACATCTATTATAAAATCCTTTCCAAAAATTTCTCAATAAGTTTTTTCCAGCCTTTCTTTGAAATTTTTGCTAACAGAGAATACACTACCCCAGGGGCAGGTTATTCTATTTTAAGTTAATATTATTAGAAAGAATTTTCCTCTATTGGGATGAAATTTGGATTCTTATAAGTGCAATTGAAGTCCTTTCAACCTGAATTGGCTCCCTGAAGTCACAAGAAATAAGTTTAATTTATTTCCCACATGATAGCCCTTTAAATGTATGAAATGAAGTTTTAAAGGAATCTTCTCTAGTTTTCAGTTTCTTGAACTACTCCACATATAACATGGCTCTGAGTTATCTACCATACTGTTCCTCTCCTTTGAACCAAAAAGTTTTTAATTGTTTCTCCTAAAACAAAGCACAACATATAACATTTCAGATATATTCTGAACATTGTAGAATAGAACAGGAGTACAACTTTCCATTTCCTTCATGGAAATAGTATAGTATAATGGCTGAAAGGGTGGATGCTGAAATCAGCTATGTAGTTTTGATTTATGCACCCACCACTTATAATCACGTGACTTCAAACAAGTTTCTTCAACTCTGTATGCCTCAGTTTCCCCACTGGTCAAGTAAGAAAAATAGTGTATGTACTATGTAGAGTTGTTATTAGGATGATGTGTGATCATAGAGTTAAACACTTAGAAAACTGCCTGCACATAGTTCAGACACTATAAGCAAAATTATTTAAATATTCAGGTACTTGTTGAAGGCCTACTATAGATAGACATTGACATTGCAAAGAAGGAAAAGTAATTGATTGTGCTCCTTAGGCATTTCCACTTAAAGTGCTAATCTTTATTCTTCTTGTAAAGCAACTTATGATTGCATTTGATTTTGGAAAATCATAAATCATGTAGCACTGTACACTCATAATTAGATAATAGTAAGGAAACACACTTGAGTATTCTTATGACTGTTTCGGTGAAATGCTACCTCTTTTATCCTATTCTAGATTATCCAGTCAAGATCTTTTGGGATCCTGACCGTGTCTCCTAGAATGTTGGCTTCCCATCCAACCTCCATGTCTTATGTGCATATGGGAAGACTTCCATCAATGTTGGCAACCAAGTCATTGATGAAATACAAAGTAGAACAGGATCAAAGGCAGAGCCTGCAGCAACCCATTAGAGAGCTCTCTTTGGAGAGTCATTTTACGCAGTTAGGACGCCACCGAACTATACTCATACCCAAAATATTTCTTAATCTTCTTAATAGGAACACTATGAGAGGCTTTTCCTAAGCTTTGGTAAAATCCCAATGTCAATTATTAATTTATATATCATTACCTGCCTGGTAATCCTACTTCTATTTAAAAGAGAGAGAAAATAATCATAGTTGAGTGCTAATTATTCTTAGGTTACCTGTGCTGACTCCTCGAAATTACTGTCTTCCATAAGACCTCTCAGAAATCTTTTAAACAGTCACCTATAATCTAACTAAGGATTAATAGTAAGTGTGTCTTTTGTAGTTTAAGATATCCTTCTGCTTCATTTTGAAAGTTAGGACTTCAATTATTTATTTATTTATTTATTTTGTCACCAACCTTGTCTCCGCCATTAACTGCCAAGACAGATAACGATGGCTTAGAATTCTCATTTAGAAACTCTCTCTGAGTTTTGAGATCTAATTTTTGAGCCACTCAATATTTGAAGCCTTTAAAGGTATTCCTTACAATCACCTCATGCATTTTGATTTCAATTTCTCTTCTCTGAGGCTTTTTTTTCTCTCTCTCTCTCTCCAGTCTGAAAACCCCTCTTGACAGGGAAGTTGGCAACAAGATCTGTTATTACACCACTAACCTGAAAATGATCACTGATATTTTTGGTAAAAAAAAAAAAAAAGTGACTTTGATACTTTGAAATATGTTTTATATTTTTGTAACCTCTATTCTTCATGACTTTAGTCTTCCAGACTATTCTTCTAGATATAGGACATTTGTATATTTGCCAAGTGTGGGTCTTTCTTTTGTACATTCAAAAGTTTCTTCCATAGATATTTGGTGAGTGTCTATTATTGGTCAGGCACTGTGCTAGGCACTGAGGATACAGAGGTAAATCAAACAGTCATGTTCCTTGACTTACATTCTAAAATCTGGTATAAATCTTTGATAATTGGATTTATCTCCGCACTTGTTTTCCAAATGAGGATAGCTTTCTTTTAATGCTGAGCTTTTACTTGTTGGGCATCGTCTAGCACTTTTGAGATATATTTTAAAGTTTGAATCTTAGGATCTTAGAAGAATTTTCACTTTTTCTCCTTGAAATTTCTTCATATCAGCCCTCTGAGTTTCCAGTTCAACATCTAACATTTTCCCCAGCTTTTCTCTCTTTTAATGTTGGCATGATTTTGCAAAACTAAAGGCAGCAACATGGCTTTGCCATAATTCACACAGATGTTGGCACATGTGGTGGTCAAGGCTAACCTCTTTGACTCTGTGTTTTCCCCCTTCTTTTACATTATTCCATTGTAATTATGCATGGATTTTTCATGGATTTATTATATCAGCAAAATATAGTAAGACTTATTAGGGTATACTAAAATATGAGAAGAAAGAGGAAAGAGTTCTCCTTTCTGCATGTGATCATATTTTAATTGCTAATTTAAAATTTGTCTGCATTATAGGAATAACCCTAGCCTAGTCTATGGCATCCTTTGTATTTGGACCTGGAGCATGCTTCAGTTTCCACTTGACCTGGCAGGTAAGTGTCTTGATGTTCTCTCAATGAAACAGAAAATTACAACTCTTGATCCTAAATTAAATAGAGCTAAGGAGGCATTTAAGAGAATTGTCATTTTTATCTTTTGATATCTCAGTGTTAGTTCCAGTTCAGTTTAGATGAAAAGTAGATTAAAACTTAGGAAAGTCATCTGCAGATTCACTCTGATACATGGTGAGTCTGAGAAAGTTGAGAGGATGAGAGCATAGCTTTATATTCACGTCATACAGTGGTCCCATCATTTAACATTTGTAAGCCTCCTGTAACTTAGTTAACACATCTGTGTGACAGTTTTTCATCCATGAAATGGAAATGATAATCATAGTAGTAGGGTTGAGAATTTTCTTCCTTCTGACAGCAGAGTAGTATTCCATTGTGTAACTGCACCACAGATTTTTTATCCATGTGTCTACTGGTGGTTACTTGGGCTGCTTCCAAATCTTGGCTATTGTAAATAATGCTGCTGATTTTTTTTTATGGCACCCTACTTGATGCCCCATATCGTAAGTAATATTAGGGCAAATATATTGCAATAGTTAAGATTTGGAAGTACCCAAGTGCCCATCAGTAGATGAGTAGATAAAAAAACAACAACCTGTGGTACATTTACACAATGGAATACTACTCAGCCATAAAAAGAAGGAAATCTTACCTTTTGTGACAGCATCGATGGACATGCAGAGCAGTGTGCTAAGTGAAATAAGCCAGTCAGGGAAAAGACAGGTACCATATGATTTCATTTATATGTGGAATCTAATGGACAAAATAAACTAACAAACACAATAGAAGCAGACTTAGAGAGACAGAGACTAGACTGACAACTGTCAGAGAGGAGGGACTGGGGGAATGGGTGAGAAGATGAAGGAACTGAGCAAAGAAAAAAGAATACATTGACACAGAAAATAGTGATTATCAGAGGGAAAAGGGGGTGGGGAGAGGTAGAAGAAAGTAAAGGGGGAATAAATAGTGATGGAAGTACAGTTGACTGGGTGGTGAACACACAATACCATATACAGATGATGTATCAAAGAATTGTACACCTGAAACCTATATACTTTTATTAACCAATGTAACACCAATAAATTCAATAAAATAAACATAAAAAAATAAAATTTTCTGCATCTTTTTTTTTGGCTCACTTTGATAGGCCTAGTCATTTCAGGGGTCATTTTAAACCTTAGCATCTATGTTTCTGAAAC
>NW_006287547.1:975935-1001272 GCF_000327345.1 Myotis davidii | reverse complement strand
AGAGAGAGAGAGAGAGAGAGAGGTTTTGTCATAATGTGCCCTGCAAGGTGTCCTATACCCATTGATTGGCTGGTGACTTGGGACAGAATATTAGGCACCATCACTCTACATAGGGAACAATAATACTCTTCAGAAGTCCGCTGGGAGCCTTTTCCTGACTCTCACTTCTTTGGAAAGACTATTATTGATCTTTTGTTGTTGTTGTTTATTGTCTTTCAATCTGCTGGTCCTCACCCTCCCATATCTTGTGGTTTATAGCCTTGCTAAAAACATTTTTATTTAAGAATGAAATTGTGTAAACTTTCAGAGGGTGATAATGTTATGCAGCTGTTTGAAAAACAAAGACCAAATGTTACTTCTGACTAAATTCCTATTGTATTTTCCAGGGAACAACATTCTGTTCATATCCAAGCAGCTTCCTAATATTTGCAGGCTTTAGCAGACAGGCATTCTTTGTTTGAAAGCTCCAAATGGAAGGCTTCGTTATTATTAAAGGATGATTTTCTGCCCTTGACCCTAAATTAAATTCACATTTTAGAAATTAAAACAAAAAGGTTCATTTGTTGATTAGACCTCATTTTATTCAACTGGAAAATCAGTAATTATATCCAGTTTTTCTTGTAAACTGTGAAACAAAACCATAAGGAATTAGACAAAATAACAATGGCTATGTTTTTCGTTTTTTCACCACCATTAGAAAAATATGTTGAACAGGAGTTAAGTTTGAATTTGAATATAAGTGCTTGAATTTTTACAACACAATGTACACAGAGGATTAAGTAAGTCAACCCATAAGTAGGTAGCTCTCAAGGAGAAGAGGCCGAAGGCTCCGGGTCATGCTTACTCTGTTGCATCTCCAGACTTGGCAGTCAGGGAAGTCACTCATTATCCCAAGGAGAAGATAATGTGAGAGAGGAGAAAGGGGCCAGGGGTGTTATTCTAATGGAAACAAACAAGAATCAGCGAGATGGCGCCTTTCTCCTCACAGATGTCATTGTTATCCCATTTTTCAAAGCAGGAAAATGAGACTCAGGCAGATGAACTTGCCCAGCATCTTCCTGCCAAAGAATGAGAAGCCAAGGAGAGGCAGCCAGGCCCCCTGACAAGGCCCAGGGCACCCGCTGTGCGGCCTCCCCACACTGCAGACCCAGGGACTAATGTGGTGGTTTCCTCTGTTCTTGAGTCTCTCCATCCTGGTTAATTGTGCTTTTCCCAGTGTGAGGACTGGAAGGTGATCTGAATTGTTGACATGAACATAAACTAGAGGACTGGCTTTCTTTGGTGTGCTTTATTGGAAACATAACATATCGTTGAATATACAATGACCAAGGATGTTTCCCCTGTTCAGACTGAATGAAATCCCAGTCACTCTCAGTCATGAACTAGGAAGGCACCCAGTGTTGGAGACTTGTTCCCGTTTCATTCTTGTCTTCCTTGCTGACGTTTCAGAGAGATACATTAATTGGTGTGTCTTGTGTTTTCAGTTCAGCATGTCGTGTGCCCCTTGTCTCTGAGGGCGAGGGGGTTCCCCAGCCTGTTCTTTTGCCAGTACAGTGCCGATCTGTGGAACATTGGAATCAGCGTCTTCATACAAGACGGTCCCTTCCTCATCGTGCGTCTCGTACTGATGGCCTATTACAAGGTTTTCAACCAGATGCTGGTGTTCTTTGCGGTAAAGAATTTCCTCGTGGTGATGTTACACCTCTACCGCCTGGTTGTCCTGGCACTGGGCGCCCGTGCCTCTCTGCGAAGGCAGCCAGAGGTCCTGAAAGGAGAGCGGGGCGGCCCAGCCGAGCCCGTGGAGAGTGGGATCGCCCCTGGGGCCTGGGAGGGTGGCTCCAAGGAGGGCGTGGCTGTGCCTTTGCGGGCCTCGCCAGGCACCTCGGAGGACTCGCCCCCCACCCCGTAGTTAGTTATGGGCAGCCGCATGCTTGACGCCCCAGTTCTTCTTAGGAACAGAACCTCCCTCTGTTCTTCGAAACCTTACATGTAGTAATTTTCAAAAGAACAACAAAAAGGGTCCTGAACCCGTCAAAATGATATAAGCACAGCCACTCTGGAATGGGGCAGGAGCTGCCAGGCCAGAGGAACTGCCTTGCAGGTCATGTGCCTCACACTTTGGGATGTTAACACAGGACAGAACAGCCTCTGGACCGAGCCTAACGCAACCACGTGTCCCAAAGAAGCGTTTGCAAGGATAGTAAGAACTACCGGACTGATGGCTACCTGACCAAAAATTAAAAACATTTTTAGAATTAGCGGCACTATGTTATCTGCACCAATAGAAAGGCCTCTCTTCTATTGATGTAATGGTTCCCTTTTCCTTTCTCATAAATACCCTTTGCCATTGTCTCCTAATCAGAGCACGATTTGGGCTTCGGCCTGAATCAATGCATTCTGAGGAGCTTTTTTTATTGATCTCAAATAAATGCTTGTTGCCTTTCACTTTGAAAGGCTTTTACTTTTAGGTAATCAAGCCGAAGCTGAGAAGTTCTTTTTCTTAAACTGAATGAAAAGAACTTTGATTAGTGGCTATTGTTACAATTTGTGTGATGGTATCAGATGTTATAGTTGTTCAACAACTAAGTGATTTGTTTGTCTTGAACTGTCTGACAAGCCTATGGACAGGGTTACAACGACATGCCCTCAAGAGACTGAGTGCAGACAAACCGTCCGGGGCTGTTACCTGAAAACAGAGGAGCTTTCAACCTTGGCTCCATTGTCAGACTGTCTCCTCTGATCTTTTCTGCAATGTCCCTCTGACATTAAAAAAAAGAGAAAAAAACTACATTCAGTGAATGCAGAACAAATAAAGGAAAATGTGCCTTTAACATTACCTCACTGGGGGCTGGAAACAGTGAAAATCTCTGCCCAGCTTCTCTGCACAGACCTTCCCGGGAAAATCATTCTTCTGGGCTGATGTGGCATTCTGTCATGGCGCATATGCTCTTACAGAAATTTTATCGCTTCTGGCTGGGGCACTGCAAAATTCACAGCAAGCCATTTCAGCTACAGATCCACCGGTTGCGAGGCAGGAAATACTGGTCATGCCGCGAAGTCACAATTTCCACTCAGAACGTGATTGGCGGCATTTGTCAGTATTTTCTTAACTGCACGTCACCGTTTTCTGCATAGCCAAGTCCAATCATGTGGGCTGACGCGAGGAAGCACTGCAGCAGTGCGGAACGGGGCTACAGGCCCTTTAAGGGTGACCCTAGTTTCTGGTGCCTGCCAGCAGTCCGAACTGCCACTGCTGGAGATGGCCTCTGGTCCAGGGAAGATGTTGGGGACAGGGCTTACATCGGTTCTACACACTGCCAGCAGCCCTTGATTAGTGACGGGGTCAGAAGTAGTGTAGCACAGCATTGCAGAAATCGGGAAATTCATTTTTCTACCCTGCGTTAAGAGTTCATTTCCCCAATATTGTCATAGTCACACTTTTCCTTTATATACTGCTATACATTTCAGATGGAGGTGACTCAGAACCTTTTAAAACAATGTTTGCTTTTAAAGATACAGCAGGAAAATTTACCTGGCTGTATCACAGTAATTATATGAGGCAAACAGTGCCAAACCGTCCTTTTGGGGTTCAAAGCACAGTTCCTCCTGTTACTATGCTCAGGAACTCAAAGAGACCCTGCTAAAGATAAGGCAGGGGATGTCCCTAAGGTGGGTGGGACTTAATGACAATTAATTGGGACAATTTGATCTATAAATCTCTATGGCATGACATCTGTTCAAAAGATTTGATTAAAAGTTCCATAGGCATTTTTTTGTTTTTATATAGAGAAATGAATAATTTCCAATTATTGGTTTCTTCAGTGCCTGATATCATGTTCCTATTTCTTTCTTTTCTCCCATGTGTTTCTAATTTTAACAATATGATTGTAAAATTACACATGAAACTAATGGGATCCATTTATAATTTTCCATAATAATTTTATGAAAAATCAGGAAATCATATCTATCTAAAGGAAGAAACTTGACAATTTTTAAGGGCTTGTTATTTAAAATGCTTCGCAATTGAAAGCAAAATAATAGCTGCTATTTATAAAACCGCCTCCGCAGAATCTGTTTTTATGTTGACTGTTTCATGGTGAATGTTTTCCTCCACAACATGTATGTGCTACTTATTACTGCAGATTTGCTCATGGCATACTTTACATGTTTTAATTTTTTCTTCCAGCAAAACAAACATTGGGGCTCTAAAAATAGATGAGTATAAAGTAATACGGGCTGTTGCAAGGATATTTTTAAATGCTTTCAAATCTGAGACTTGGCTTGGCTTTGTGAATGAGTTTCTAGCGTTTTAGTAAAGTATTTTGTAATTAGCACTCCTCTGAAGGCCTGGAAATGTAAAGTCCAGAGTCTAGCTTCATTTGGAGCCCCAAGAAGGCAAAGAGCACCCAGGACCATCCCAGCAATCAATGGTGAAAACACAGGAACATTTTCCAGGAAAATCCGCCAAAGGCATCCTTTGTGCACCTAACTGCCAGCATTCCCACCCTTTTGAATTTAGTGTTTTTACTGCACAAAGAATATCTCTTTTCATTGAGCTTATTTAAAAATAAAACTTAAGTCCAGGGTTTATCTCTAGGACCCCTCATGAAAAATTAAAAAGTTATTGTTACTGTACTTCTTTATTGTAGATTGTCAAACATGGTAATGTTTGAAAACATCCAATTGTTCACTAGGAAGTGTCTAGAACAACAGTTACATCCCATAAGTTGATATCTTGGGACTTGTCTCCTTGTAATTTGCAATAAGTGCCTCAGATCATCTGTATACTGTGACGCAGGCCATACCTCTGTACCACCCCCTACAGACACATGCCAATCCCCCAACCACTGAAGAAAGTGATTTATTTGTTATTGTTGTTGTATTTTAACTGCTTGATGAAAGCTCAATCACATGTCCTCCCTCAGAACATAGCTCACTTGTGAGAAAATACAGTGTGCATGTTTTACATACAGTGTGCTGTGTAAAAACTCACCTCTCAACCACCTTGTTGGTGTTGTTCCCCTCCCTAGCTGGGTCTCAGAGGACCTGACTTGGCATTGCAAGATGAGTGATCTGTTTTTGTCTTTGATGACTTTGTTAATTTTTATTGAAGCTGATACAGACAACATACGAAAATAAAAACTTTCATTGTCAATAACAATCTTTTTAATCTTCCAAAATGAGATTGTTATACCAATGTGTCAATTGGCTTTGCAGCAGTTCATAGCAGCACCTCAGGATTTGTAGACCAGAGAGACATAGCTAAGAAAAATCAGGATTCACTATTATTATATTGATTATTAGCTTAAGAGCAAATTTTCAAAGCCATGGGAAGGCATGAGTTGTAGGTGTGCATGCTTTAGGATTTCCATCCAGGTTTCAGAGTTCAACACTGAATTTTATTATCTTTGGCATTTCATCTCAATGACTCTTAATCAACTCTCCTGTTAAAAGAAACGATTGCAAGGGGCCAAGTCTCTGTCCAGGCTCACTCTACTGCCAGGAAAATGAGATACTGAAATATTACAGAGCCTCAGAGAAGTAAGAGAAAAACCAAACAATCCTGAATTATAAGAGGAGATTGTTACACTTTTTCTAATTTCAGACTTGGCTTTTTTACTTAAAAGACATTCTGATCCACTGTCAGAAACATCTGATTTGGGGTTAAACTAGGCAGCTGGTGGATGTTTAGATCTCCTAGGCTTCAAATAACGTTTCATATGATGGGAGTTATTCTAAACAATGTTTTAATAATCAACCGCTATAACCTTATATCTTATGAATGTTCAGCCTCTGAATATTTTATATGAATATTTTCTCTTTAATTACTCATATTTATACTATTTTGCAATGAATGACATTTGTATTTTATTATATATACATTAAATAGTTTGTTTACAACTTTATCTCAATGTTCATTTTTTGTTTGAATTACCTGATTACCTGTCTTTGTTCTCCACTGTAATTCATTTCATTTAGATTATAAGCTCTGGTTTAAAAAAAAAAACACAATGATCTATTTAGAGTATGACTAAAGTGGCATTTCAAACTAGTGAGGAAAGACTGACCAATTTTATAAATGATGTTGGGAAATTTTGCAAGCCATCTGGAAAAAATAAAGTTAGATTTTTACCTCACGCAATATATAGAAATAAATTCCAGATGGATTAAAGAATCTAAATGTAAAACTGAAAACTATAAAATATTAGAGAGAAACATGAAATGTGTCTTTAGCATTGCAGAATGGGAAATATCTCTCAGAGAAAGATGTGAATCTCAGAAACTCTGAAAGCAAAGATGGACAGCTTTTCCTACGTAAAGCTGTAAAATTTCTGAATAGCCAAAGGTATCACGAATACATCACTATTTTTTTCCTTTTGGTGCACTCATACAAGAGAAATGAGAGGTACAGAAATTAGAAAAGACGAGCCAATTTTATCATTTCTTTGTTGAAGATTGGGTCTTGAATAACCAAAAGAAGCACATAAAAACCAAAGGAAATATATGTTAATGTATATATGTATATGTATGTGTGTGTATGTATGTGTGTGTGTGTGTGTGTGTGTATATCTCCCTAATATGCAAATAGACCAAACAGCAGAACAACTGAACAACTGAACAACCAGTCTCTATGATGTGCGCTGACCATCAGGGGACGTGCGCAGAACATGGTGGGCGTAGGCTATGGCAGGATGGTGGAGCAGGTGAGAGGGGGCACCAGACCAAGGCCAGTTGCTGTCATCGGTGCAAGCCTCTGGTGGTTACTGAAAATTCTTTGCTCTGGCGCACCATAGTCCCGCCCAGCACTCGCACCTGCTGCCAGCACCGACCCTGTATGAACCCACTGTTGGCGACCATTGCTGGCCCCGATCGCTCGGTGCCGTCAGCATGTGCGAGCGGTGGCTGCCAGCCCTGATTGCCCCCGAGGGCTTCTCTACCTCTTCCTGCTCCTGGGGGGCAACTGGGGCAGCAGCTGCCACTCGCACCCGTTGCTGGCATTGGCCCCAATCATTCCATGTTACCTGCTCCTGTGCCCACCGCAGCCTTGAGACCCATAGTTCCTTTCAAGGTGCACGAATTTGTGCACTGGGCCCCTAGTTAAAAGTAATCTAAAATCCTGAAAAAAATCAATGGCTTTTCTCTATATAAACAAATATCACACAGAATATGTATTTGAAGAAGAGATTTCCATACAAAATGAACTAGAACTGAAAAATACACAGAAATAAACTTAATCTCACCTAATAGACAAACATGTAAATTGACCATCCCCCGCTATGCTCACCAGCCAATCAGGAGAGTATGCAAATTAACCCAACAAAGATGGCAGTTAATTTGCATACGTAGGGCGAAGCAGCAGAGTGAAAACTGAAGGCCTGGGTGCTGGGTGCCGGAGGAAAACTGGTGCCGGCAGCCAGGGGAAGGAAAGGCCTATTGCACGAATCTCTTCGTGCAATGGGCCTCAAGTCTATATAATAATAGAGGAATATGCAAATTAGCTGGCATGCCGTAACATCATGACCAAACAGCAGGGAACTGAGGCTGCATGGCACCTGACCTGGATGAGGGAACTCATTGACAGGGTACCTCAAGCCGTGCCCCCCACCCAGCACCGGGCCAGGGGACCTCAGGCTGTGCCCCCCAAATGGTGGGGCTTGATGGAGAACCTTAGGCCGTGCCCCCACCTGGCGGGGCTTGACAGGGACCTCAGGTCGTGTCCCCCCAGCCCCAGTGCCGGGCCAGAGGGCCTCAGCCTGGTGCCAGGCTGGGGGACCTGAGGCTGTGCCCCCCCACCCAGCGGGGCTTGACGGGGCTGGGGCCAGCCAGGTCTGGTTCTCACCCAATAGGGGTGGGGCTGGCCGGGTTTGGGTCTCCTGCATTTTCGAAGTGCGTGCAGGTGGTGGGCAGGAACTTGACTCTAGGTCCTGCGGCATGCCCCAGACTCTGACAGGAGGGAGATTTTCATATACATTTTACTAATTTTCTTTCTTCTCTGATACATCTATTATAGAGAAAGGGCAAATAGCAATATTCAAATATTTCCTCTAATTAATTTCCTTTTAATGTGCACAAATTTCATGCACCAGGCCACTAGTGAATGTATCAGATCCATGTAAAGAAAACTTTAAAATTATTTTGAGGACCATTAGTGAATAATTTAACAAATGGAAAGATATATTCTTTTGGGAAGTAGTAAGAAGATGATATTTTAAAATGTATTAATTTCTCCTAAATTGATGTATAAATTTAAAACAATCTTTATAGCGATGTCAATAAAATTTCAATTTAGCTGATTCTAAACATTTTATAATAAAAGTAGAGGCCCGATGCATGAAATTCATGCAAGAGTAGGCCTTCCTACCCACTGCTGCCAGCACCAGCTTCCCTCTGGCACCCAGGACCCAGGCTTCCCTCACAGCCCTGGCTTTGTTCGGAAGGACATCTGGTCTAATTAGCATATTACACTTTTATTATTATAGATAAGCATGAAGGATACCTGGAAAATACTAAAAGGAGAAAAAATGAAAGAGAGCTTTCAGTATATTAAATATATTATAGAGCTACAATAACCAAGAGAATTTGATTCTGTTAGGCAGAAAAATGGAACAGAATAAGGTCAATAAATAGACTAAATTACATAAGGATTTTCTATGTGATAAATCTTGAGGGTGTGATAGAGTATTATAGCTGGTTTAAGGTTTTTAGAATATCAAAGTGTACCCTTACCTCAATCCTTTTATCCAAAACACTTTCAGAAGGATCAAAGAATTAAACATTAAAATGAAAAAATAAAAACCATAGAAAACTTTGTTTTATATTTACAATATTGAGAATGTTTTCTAAGAAAAACATAAAACTATAAACCTTTAGACAATTCATAAATTTTAAGTTGGGAAGTTGAACTTTTAACATCATAAAAGCATCATAAGTGAATTCACAGGTTGAATTAACTGAGTAAGTATTTTTGCAACAAATGTAACAAAGCATTCATTTTCTTGATAAGCGAATGGGTTCTTACAAATTAGGAAAAAAACCAACCCAACACATTGGAATAATGAGCCAAATATATAAGTATATGGTTCACTGAAAAAGAAATAGTTAAGGAAATGCAAATCGAATCACAATGAAATACCATTTCTGAAATGCAAACTAAACCACAGATACCATTTTTGAATCATCGGGTTGGCAAAGATTCAAAAATATTTTAGAATGTTGTATTAGAAAGGATTGGGGGAAGCAGACATTTTTATTCACTGCTAGTGAAGATGCAAATTGGTACAACTTCTTTGGAAGACAATTTGGCAATATCAGTCAGAATTAAAAATTCATTTATCATCTGAGCCAGCAACTCAACTTCTAAGAATATATTCTACAGATAAATGTATGCAAAAATGTGTGTATAAGGCTGTTCAAAGCAGTATAGTATCCACCAATAGTAATTTCTATAGTAGCACCAACAGGGTCATTACTGAGTTGTGGAACATTTATACTACATATTACCATGTAGCTTTCAAAAGGAATAAAATAGATCCATAAGTGCTGATAAGGAACAATTACAGATATTGTAAAAGTAAGAGCACAAATCTTGAGGTTAGTATGTCATTCTTTTTATAAATACCAGTATAATCCATAGCTTTAAGTGTATGAAATATGCTCATGTTTCCAATGATCCTGGACATTCCCACCTTTTTTTTCTCTCTCTCTCTCTCTTTTTTTACCTTTATGCTTTTTATAGTTTGCAGGTTTTAAGTATGTGTTCCTTTCATAATTTTGAAAACAATTATTAATAAAAAGAAACCTCACCAACTTACAGAGCTTACTGCTATGTACAGGGTATTCTGATGTCATTTTGTAAATAAAGACAAAACACATCACTTTCACCAAAGCAAAAGACTACTTTTACAACTCAGGATGATTTTCAGGTGCTTTAGATAAATCAAAAGTTTAACCCATGCCAAACACTACTTATCCTGGGAAGCATCAAGCCCAGGGAGTGAATAATGCCTAGACCTTTGAGACCACAGGAAAATCAAACTGACCAAAACACTTCATTGGATACTGATGAATACCATGCGATACTTTGTGACAACTGCTCTGACACTTTCACCCTCCGACATTTATGGTGCCACTAAAACAAACCATAGCAGAATTTCACATTGAATTTCATAGTCAAGCTGATTTTCCCAGGAGAGATAAGGAATGAAGGAACCCTGAAAGAGAAAATTTCTGAAAGAATATGTGCATCTGTTTCCAAGTTCGTAGCCATAGCCCATCTAACTTGTGTGTATGTAAGCTTTTTAGATTTTTGTTAAATATTTACTAAATTTACAATTGATAGTGGTAAGTGATCAAATGGATCATATGCAAATCTGGCCAAATTATTGAAGAAAACAAAAATTCCTAAACCAACCATATGTCAGATATCATATAGTCTTTCTATCCAAACTAAGAATTTGGGCAAGGAAAATTGGATCTACAAGTCAAAATATGTTTTCTCTGTGGATGCTGTTGTTCAGCTTCTGCCAAGTGCATAGCAGGAGAATTCAGATGGCTCTGGTTCTGGGATCTTGGGGGTTGTTTCTACCTTCTGGCAAAGAATGTTCTTCCCTATTATTCAAAGGTTCCCATAGGACCTGAGTGACAGCTAACAGCTGGGTCAAAAGCTGTAATTATATTATCAGCCCTATTGTTTCAACAAACTCCTACAAGTATTGGTTTTTTTATTGGGATCTAACTTCAACCTTTCCTGGACTCCATGCCTGAATTTGCAGCCCTAGTCTTGGATATTCTTTAAGTATCATACACTCTCTATATAGAATACATATCTTTTAAAAATATATACATATTTTTATTGATTTCAGAGAAGAAGGAAGAGGGAGACAGATATAAAAACATCAAAGATGAGAGAGAATAATTGATTGGCTGCCTCCTGCATGCCCCACATTGGGGATCAAGCCTCAACCAGGGTATGTGCCCTGACCAGGAATCAAACCATGACCTCCTGGTTCATAGGTCGATGCTCAACCACTGAGCCACGCTGGCTGGGTTAGAATACATATCTTAATACGCCCAATGCCTTATGGGCTCCCCTCCCCTCCCGCCTCTGTACCCCATACAATGTTAGCAGCATCTCCAGCCACTCAGGCCCCTATGCTAAAACCGACCCTTCGCTCTTCTTTCTTATCCCTCCTATGTGAGTAATCCCAAAATTCTTCCGGTCATGCTGCTTATCATTCCTTTCAGTCTTGCAGCCACCCTCTCTACTTCAACTGCTACTTTCCTAATTCAGTGTCTCATCATTCCTTGCCTCAGTGACTGCAGTCATTTTTCGACTGGTCATCCAACCTCCTGGTTTTATACCCCATCATAATATTTCAAACTTATTCAGAGCTGCTCTAAAATGCACAATTGAGCATATGTATCTTTTATTTAAAACACTTGGATGATGCCTCAGTGCCAACAAGATCAAGCATGAAGTCCCAAGGAAATCATTTAACACTTTTCACAGGCTGGTCACAAACTTTTAAACTTTGTTTCCCACCACTGCACACACACATACACCCAGCTGCCACCATAATGTACTACTCATAGTCCCCTAAACTTGTCTTTATTCTGTACACTGCTATGTTTGTGTAAACTGCTGTTTCTTTTTCAGCAATGTCCTCCATGCCACCACTCTGTTACCGACTCTTGTTTATCCATCCCTCACTTCTCAGGGGTGGCCCATTTCCCCAGGCAGAGTTGATGACGAGGGGAGGAGGAGACTGTTCTATGCCCTCTGGGAACCCCAGGAGAGTGAGTGCGGGCATCATCGGATAGCAGAGACATTCTCTAGTCCTGGGTTCCTAATTTCTAGGGCTTCCTTTGAAGAAGAAGCAATGCTGATGAGAACACCAGGTAAGACAATGCAGGTGTAGAGCTATGGGATTTATCACTTATCGTGGTCTTGGCCTCGGGTCTATAGGATAAGTAATAGGTCAGTGGTCCCAGAAGATTTCCCCTCTTCTTCTTAGGTCTGGTTGAACTATGTAGTTTCTCCTGTATTTACTAACCTAACAGCTTCTATATATATTGCCTTGGTGACACTATCCCTGCTCCTTACAAAAATTCTCCCTTCTAGAAATATTTCCCACTCAGTGGTCACCAACTTGGCAACCCTCCCCAAAAGCTTCAGGAGCTTAGCTCAGCGATCACATCTGCTTGCTTCCAGAACTGACTCTTCTTTCATAGCACTTTGTACTTTTCTCTGCTCAGTATTTATCATAATATATGTAACAATTTGTTTATATGTCTGTCTCCGCCAAACCTGTCATCTGTCTGAGGGCATGAGCCATATCTTATAATAACCATGTAGCTCCAGACACACTGAAATTTTGTCTGTTCCCAGAATTCACAAGCTTCTTTCTGTCTTGGGGACTTTGTTCTTCCTGGGACAGCCCCCAGCTCCAAGTCCCATTTTCTGAGAGCAGGACTCTTCTTTTCATCTGGATTCCAGCTTAAATGCAAGGCCCTCAGAAAGGTCACCAATTTCCCCCTTTCCCAATGATCTCCATCACATCAATCTTTATTTTATTCATAGCATGTTTTGCTAGTCAACATTATCTTTACATGTGTATTTGTTCACTGTCTACCCTACCTATAATGTAGAGGTCAAGGGTACCTGTCTTATTCACCTCTGTCCCCAGTGGCTAGCTGCTCCCAAACTACTGCGGAGTGCATTCTTTTCTGTGCTTATTTATATCTAGAATTCTTTTACAAAACTAAATCCATACTATATATATTCTGCTTTACTCATTTATTTTCATTTCTTAAGCTTTTCCTAATTTTAACTATTCTTGAGGACATAATGCCCACTTACTCCTCAGTGTGAATGTAGAAATAGGCCTAATCACCAAATACCACAGGCCCATTATCCATTTAACCCTCTGCCTTTGGTGCTATGAAATGCCTTTTCTTTGTGGATTCCTCCACTCCCATGGTGATAGGTCCTTTCTATAGCTATGGGTCTGTTTAATTCCTTCATTCTCTAAATGTACAACTTCAATTTTGCCCATTTGGATTAATCTCTCCCTTTGCCATTTCACTCCCAGCAATGGCCCCTTAAATGTATATCACCAGCTTTTCCCAATCCTCTCCCACATTTCCAAGGAGATGCTTTTCTAGCACTTCCAGTTCAACATGTCCACGGTTGGATTTGGAATATGTCCTCTCCCAATTCAGTTCCTTTTCCTGAACCCTCAGTTTCTGTTATGTTAATAGAACCACCATCCCAGTCATTTTGGCTCAAGCATTTTGATTGACTTGCCTCATTCACACATTTGCTGAATCCTATTTCTTGTTTTGCATAATGAACACACTTTTGTTGCTTTTCTTTGATTATATGTTATATGTGTCCTATGTAAGATTTCAAACATACAGAACAATAAACCATCGGGTGTGATAGAGTATTATAGCTGGTCCACCTTACTTCAATGGACATTATGAATACTTTGGAGGCCATTCTTTCATGAATATTTTATTTCATATAAAATAGATAGAAAATGATAGACAATAGGTAGATAAAGTTTACATAAGTGGGATAATTTTCTAATTAAATATTTAAAGATAAAAGACATGAAAATGTTACAAAAATGTGGCTTAACTTAAATTTGTTTGATGAACAACTTCTGCTCCCAATCTGGTCAGTATTACTTCTATGAAGGCATTTATATCTTCATTTGAAGGAATGAAAAATGTCTATGGTTCAGACCTTTTATAAATTTGAAGTCTAGACCAAATGGTGCTGTGATAGATTCTGGAGTTGGGACCTTGTTTTATTCATCTTTCTGTGTCCCATAGACTCTAATGATACATGTGAAATAATGGTTTATTCTGTGGATGATCAATGGCATCAACAAATATCCTTTAATGCTTTCTATATACAAGCCACTGCTAGCTATGTGAGGGATACACAAATGAATAAGATATTGCCCTTGTTTTTGAGAAAATTTATATCCATAGTCTTTCGGGAAAAAAAATGCTGCTATAACCTCCATAAACTTTGGTCTCTACCCCCTATCTTCATGCCAGTGAGGGCTTGTTTTGGTTCTCTATGGGTTTTGTGTAGAACCTGAAGAACCCAGCCTTGCTCCCAACATGCACTTTGAAATATGAGAGGGATGTAAAAAAGAAAGGCGATCTGAGAGGGCTGATTTGAAAGAAATGAAAGTTATTTGTTTTTTGAAAATATGTTTTGTAGGTTGATGGCTCTTGATCTCTGTGGGCTGGCCGCTGTAGGATCCCTCAAACATTGCAAGAGCTCATCTTGCCCCTATAACGATTTTGGCTATAATCTGCTGTCTTCTTTTCAAAGGATGCAGCTATTCTGGAGAGGCTTCTGTTTGAACTCAGCCACAGTTCTATGCTCAATGTGGTGCGACACTATTCATGTGAAAGCACCATGGAAATCTTAAAAGCCTTGTATGGAACTTCACAACAATCTAAAGTGTATTCCTAGTAGATGCCCAAGGTAGAGGATGTTTGTTTGTCACATGTGAGGGGCAGTGAGCTTTTTTTTTCTTTCTTTTCTTTTCTTTTTTTTTTTATTTATTTTTTTACACAGATTCACTGGGCTGAAGGAAAGAGTAGTTGGGGTCATCACATTCTAGAAATCTCAATGATAGCCAAAGGATCTTAGAAGAAAGACATATTTGGTCTATACCTGAAGATTACAATCTCTTTCATGAACTCTTTGCAAGTACTTTTTCAAATAAGTTTAAAATTATACTTAAGTGATATGTGGCATAAAAGCCTTAGAGAAAATGCTAGGTTGGGGAACATGCCAGTCATTTTTAAGAGCAGATGTCCACCACTTCTCTCTTTGGGGAAGCAGCCCATTAAGCTACACGCTGCTGAATCAGACGTGACAAAAAAAAATTCATCTAGCCCAGTTTATTCTGGCTTGAGAGTCAAAGGCATGAGTGGCAACGGCTGGTATTTCTGGATCCTCCGTTGCTTCCACTTTGGAGACTGTTGAGTCAGACCTGACTGAACTCAGACATCTCTGGTTCTACTGCACACACATCCTGAGCACTGGTTATCTACAGCATCCTGGTAATTTGTGTTTTAAAATCGCACACCCACCTGCACTGATGTAAAATCAGCACCAAGCAAAATAAGCTTACCCTCAAATCTTTGTGTTCTTCCACAGAAGACTAAACATCCAGGCACGAATCCATTTATTAGACAGAACATGGCATCTCTGGGGATGACAGCCACATTCATCAAAGCTCCCATCCCTCGAAAGGGATAATGTTCAGGAAATATTTGAGCAGCTATCACAGAATTCATCCTTGCCTTATGGCTTTTCTAAAACTTAATAAAAATCTTCTTTTCAATCAGAACCTTCCAAAGAATACAGACCTCATTTCTCCAACTTCTTGGAGAAGCCAGAGCAAATACTTAAAATTTCTATTTTTTAGCTTTCAAGTACCTAAAAAAAATGCTCTTTCACTTCGTATCATGCTATTGACTTCCTTTCAAATGTTGCCCACACAGGATTTTACTCAAGATAGATTCTGCTCTTTATTTGTATTTTGAGTCACATACCTTTGGAGCCTTTGAGCTTGAAGGGATGTTAGATCTTACCTCTTTCAAAGCCGAGGAATAAAAGCTGGGAGAAGAGAAGGGTCAGGTCGTCCTAGTTGTATTCCAGTGGATGGCAAATTCAAGACCAAAATGACCTGTCATAAGAGCAAAATACAAACTAAATCACACAATAAAACAAAAAAATTAAACATGTTCAGTTTTCTGCTAATAACATGCAATATCTATAATACCCTTAAAATAATTTTACCTGCCCAACATTTTAGAGTTTATAGGCTTTCGCATCAGTCCTTTCTATCTCACAACCACTCAGAAGAAAAGCTCTTTGTTTTTTAGACCAATGAGGAAATGAATGCTCAGAGGGGCCAAATGATTTGCAAAGGTCATGTCTTTGGGACTGATCAGAGGTTCAAGTCCAAAGGTTAAGAACCCCAGGCAGGAATTCATTATGAAGTGATTCTGTTCCATCAGCAAGCACAAACCAACTTAAAAAGCTGAAAAGATCTGCCTTTTCCATTGGTCTGAAATTTTCCAAAATTTAGCTTTGACTGGCAAAAGGGGTCCTGCTGTCCCAGAAAGTGGGTCCAAAGCCACTTTCATAAGATGACAACAACATCTATTGGCATGATTGAAAGGTAATTAAATTACCACTCTATTTCATTGGACATGGGCTGCTTTGCTCCCAACAGCTTCCATCTTTAGGAATGTTAGAGGAATCAAAGAGAGATGTAGGTTGTGCACATTTGTTCAAAGCAAACTGCTGCTGTGTTTCTGTGGCACTGGGATTCATGATGTCACTGTTTTCTTTTCTATATTGAGTGGAGCTGGGGAAAAGAAAAGTCATTTTTTTTGTCCTTGCCACACTGAAACCCTTACCATATTTTCTAAGACAATTAAGATAATAAGAGAAAGGCGCAGCGACATGGAATATGTGGGGTGTTTTACAGAAGATATTTTCAGTTTCCCCCTTCCCTTCCCAGCTCTTCCCCTTTCATACAAGCACTTTAGGTCACTGGGGACAAGAGTCTGCAGCAAGTCAAAGTGAAACTGAAACAGTAAGTCCTCCTTTCTCTTCTTTCTCTGACTTCTTCATTTGCATAAATTAAAACCTATTCTAAACTGGCTTCTTTCTTTGGCATGAAAATAAGTTCTTTAATTGCTCATTCAATGCCCTGTCACAGCACCCTGTCTTCTAATTCCTTAACTTTTTGTCCCTCAACTTCCCATGGATAGCTCTCGTCAGAGAGATAGAATTTTTTTTCTGTTAAACCTGAATTGGTAACCTTGGAAAGTCTGAATCGCATCCAAAAGGAATTCATTACTGAGTGGGGTGACTTTGACTTTCATGAAAATGAATGCTCTGAAACCATCAGCTTTGGAAAATAATTCATTACACTTTTTTTTTTTTTTTTTTTTTTTGCTGGTGGGGTGGATAAAGTGCCTTTCATAAAAGTACCTCTTGTATGAGTATCCTGCATGACCTATCTCTTATGAAAGAAAACGTTAGGACAGTCAGCTATTTGGAAACATTGTATGTATAAGCTTTTATGCTGACTTTTAGTGAGAACAAGATGAATCATGAATACTTAAATTTTTTCCCCATGGTTCTGCTTAAATCCTAGCTTAATTGTTTCAGAGTATGCACCTGGGAGACATTCTATGCAGTATGAGTTTGGGATTTGCAGCTTCCAAGAATTGTCCAGTTCAGTGGCCAGTGGGACTAGAGCTCCATGAATTTTCATCTCAGTCTCTCCTCTCATTATTTGGGCAAATACTTTCATGTCTCTTTTTCTCTCAAGGCAAAAAATGTTTACCACTAGCCCCAGTATTTTGAAGGTTAACAAAGGTTGTGAGATTTTCCTTAATGTTAAAAAATTACAGAAAAGATAGAGTGTAAGACACATGCACCTAATATTCAGATAATAAAACCTGTATTATTTAGGCCCATTTGCTTCGTTTTTATATTAAATACATGAATAAAACAGGAATTAAGTGAAAATATTCTTTGTACTCCTACTCAATTATATTCCTCTTTCTGCCTTCCTAGAAGCACACACTTTCGTAATTTGGAATCATATTCTTCCATTTTTTATATCTGATTATTTATCTTCAAACATTATGTCATATTTGAGGCAAAAAATTCTAATTGCCCACCTACTCACTGTTATTCTCTTTTAAAAAATATTTTTTATTGATTTCAGAGGAAGGGAGAGGGAGAAAGAGATAGAAACATCAATGATGAGAGAGAATAACTGATCAGCTGCCTCCTGCACACCCCACACTGGGGATCCAGCCTGCAACTTAGGCATGTCCTGACTGGGAATTGAACTGTGACCCCTTGGTTCACAGGTTGACACTCAACCACTGAGCCATGGCAGTTGGGCTGTTATTACCTTTTTGCACTCTATCTGAACACTGGTCTTGTCCCGGAAACAGTGGCCCAGGAAGTCCACTCATCACTGCTCCCAATGTTTGCTGCAGCTAATGAGTGGAGGGGTGGGTAAGAAGAATGTGATCTAGGTTTGGTCAAGGGGCTAAAAAAAGAAGCTGAAAAGGTGGGGCTATTAGAAAAACCATTGTTTTCTTGATAAGAGAGGGTATATTCAGATTCATCTTTTATGGTCTCTCTCTTTGGATCTGAAGCAAGGATGCAATGTGAGGTCAAAGCTATTGTCTTGAATCTTGAGGATGAAAGAGAAGAAGATAGAATAAGCCATGAGCCTTGAGAAAGGGAAACTGGTTTGCAGGTTTGAGTCCATCTGAATATAATTTTTCAGGTTCCCCAGCAAATGTAGACTAAGTAAGCATATTTACACGTGTTATATACTCTGTTCCCCTTCAAGGCCATCAGACATGGTTAACTGTATGAGTGCTCACTCCCTCCCTTAGTGGGACCTGACAGATGGCATCTTGGAGACACCTTCATTTGGATCACCTTCAGTTGAACTCTTACAGGACAAAATTATAAACCCCTATTTGGTTAAGCCACCACTGTTAAATTTCTTTAAATGCAGCCAAATACAATCCTAATTGGCAATGAATTATTTTGTTTTTAAGATTTTTATAGAAATGGTGTTACCCTTACAAGTTGTTCTACATCATGCTTTTTTCACTCAATATTGTGGTTGGCCTCTCTACATTTTGATAGATATCTAGTTTATTTACTTTTAAATTTAAATTTATTTTTTTCATCCACTTCTCTTTCTTAATTTTAATTCTATTTCAATTATAGTTGATATTTGACGCAATATTAGTTTTAGATGGACAACATACTTAGTAGGCATTTACACACCTTACAAAGTGATCACCTCGGTAAGTCTAGAACTCATCTGACACCATACATAGCTATTACAAATTATTCACTGTATTCCCTATGCTGTATTGTACATCCCCATGACTATCTATTTCTTTTTTATGGGTATTTAGGTTGTGTACTATGTTTCACCATTATCAAAGGGTATTATTCTGCATAAGGCCCTGGAGAGCCCCCCCCCCCCCCCCCCCCCCCCGCGAACTCACAAACACGAGTTTATCTAGGATATATGCTATATGTGGACTCTGATGGATCTTTTGGAGATTCTTAATTTGGGCCTAGTGGTTTTTTATATTTTAATAAAATATATTTTTATTGATTTCAGAGAGGAAGGGAGAGATAGAAACATCAATGATGAGAGAGAATCATTATTCAGCTGCCTCCTGCACACCCCCTACTGGGGATCGAGCCTAAAACCTGGGTATGTGCCCTGACTGGGAATTGAACCATGACCTCTTGGTTCATAAGTCAGTGCTCAGCCACTGAGTCACACAGGCCAGGCCTAAGTGGCTTTTTAAAAATGAATTGTTTGTGAATTTAGAGGCAGGTGGTTAAAGCAGCCTCCAGCACTCTTTAAAATATGTATGTCACATTTCCTTATTTTCTCCCCATATTTGTCAAGCTTCTGACAAAAAATGGAAATGAAAATCTGGAAAAAAAAATCCAGAAACAGCAGTAATTGAGTAAGAAAGATTCTGATTTCCACCAGCTTCATGACAGCCCCCTCTGCTATTCTCCTTTTAGCCATGAAATTCTCCAACAGGGATTTTCCACTGTGGCACTGTAGACATTTGAGGCTAGATCATTTTTTTGTGGGACCTGTCGTATGCATCATAGGATGTTTAGCAGCTTCTCTGGCCTTACTCATGGGCCTCCAGCTAGGTACCATTAACACTCCTTCCCAGTTGTGACAACCAAAAATGACTCCGGACATTGACAAAAATGGCTCCTGGTGGGGAAGGGGGAATCTCCCCTGGTTGAGAACTACTGCTGTAACAGCAGCTAATCTTGTAGCATTTAGGGACAATGTAAATAAAGACTCCGATGAAGACAAGGGTGGACCATGATATATTTTTTAAGTGGCCATTTTAAGCCAATTTAAGAAAGCTACTGTAGCTCATGATTTGAGTAAATCTATGTTTTAAAATCTTAAGTTGAAAAAATCAATTTAGGTTATTTTCTAGAGGCCTGATGCACGAAATTCATGCAAGGAGCTCGGCCCTCGCAGCCCCGGCTTCATCTGAAAGGTCGTCCAGCTGGTTGTTCTGTTGTTCAGTCTAATTAGCATATTAGCTTTTTATTATATAGGATAATACCTCTGTAAAATAAAAATACAATAATAGTAGTTGCATTTATTCTGTGCTGGAAATTTTCTTAAAAATAATATGCATGCCTACTTCTTTAATCTTTATAACCTGTTTGTGATATAGGTACTATTTTATATCCATTTTACAGGTGAGAAAACTGAGAAACAAGGTTAAGACTTACTCTTCATATAGATTCTCTTTAAAGTTCTCACAACAACCCTTCAAGGTATATGCGACTACCATCATTTTATAGATGAATAAGTTGAAACTGATATTAAGAAACCTAGCAAGAATCCCAAAGTATTAAATTGTGAAGTGATATATGATGTGGATTAATGTATTATACTCACAAACATGGTACAAATTAGAACTGACATCTACTATCAAAGCTATTTACCATTAGAGATATGGATCCCTCAAAAGGAACTTAGTAATTTTTTTGTAAATATAGAAAAATTTGATTGTATAATTTACCCTAGGTTATAATTACATCTGAGTTAAAAATTTTCAATTTTTTCCAGTGGGGATTTAGATAGGGCAACTAAATAGACATATAAAGCTAACTAAACATAATAAAATGTGGATTCAGAAATGATGATGAGAAAACAGTATAAGGACTTATAGATGGCTATGAAAAGGCTGTGAGAATTTTTCTGTCTCATAACCAGTATGAAAAGGAAATCTGGTCAATTATACAGCTCCCAGTGCCCACTGGAAAAATAAAATTAACCAAACTTCATTACCCAGAAGTACCACTGTTCTGATACTAAGATCAGAGAAGAATTTCTCTCATTGTGCCTAACAGAGTTACACTGAACATAGTGTACTGAACAGCATCCTCAATAGCTTTCAAACAGTAAATGTATGGTGACAAGACCAGGTATTTGTATGTCCAGCTCAGGAAAAGCATTATTATCAATTGTGAATTGTCCTTTTTATGTTATTTGTAATTTTATTCTCTTATAAATATTTCTAAAGTCATCAAAGTATCAAATGAGAATTTCCCAAATTATCCTTATGGGAATTTTTGTATGCTTCTTTGGGATCACCATCAATCTCCCCTTGACACTTCCTTTATAAGCCTTTAGACAAGGTTATTTATTTTTAATATACTTTGTTTTTTGAGGGTTTGAAATTTCCTTATTGTGTCTGTTCTCCTGAAATTACTATATTGAGCCATTATAGGGTCACTGTCGTTTGTGCTACTAATTTAATAGTGATTTACATAACTTTATTTCCCCAGTCTGCTCAGTTGCTTATATTCTGTAAGGCTCAGGGCACTTTATAAATTAATAATTTTTAAAAAGCCTACAATAATAGTTGCAAAACCAGCAAAACCCACAGTGGGGAGATTTTACTTTTCTGTTTCAAATTGTTAGCACAATGAACAATGGTGAGAATTATAGTGGTTTTTCTTGCATTGCATCTTGAAAGAAGATTTGGGGGAGGGGGGGTTTGTGAGGTGACAATAGCCAAAACTTCTTGTTCTTGCTGTAATTCAGAAAGTACTGATATTTATTATTATTATAATTAATACTATTATTATCATTACAAATAGTGAAAGTAGGGATGCATAAATAAAGTCCGCCCCAGGGGCAGCCTGAAGCTATATTCCAGCAAGTTCCTGTGCTTCAGTATTATGAGAATTTTTATCCATCATCAATAAAAAATGAGCAGAGCAGTTATTATGGCAGTTGCCACAGTCAAGACAGTTTCTGCTATTACATCTCTGAGTAAAAGGGTGATATACTCTCCATTATACGATGTCAACTCATCCACCTTTCTGACATTAAAGTATAATGTACAATCTTTACATGGATTCTTCCCTAGTGAAGTCACATTTCCATGAACTTGGGGCAAGGACACAATGGGGCTAAATTAACTGTGGGCAGAAAGTAAAGTACATTACTTTTTTTAATATATATAAACCAACTGAGCTACCTTCATTCCTTTTTTGCAGAGAAATGAATTTGAAATACATTTGATAATATAAATATTTTAAAGAGCAGGCTGATGCTCACCAGTGGTGGGATTATGCCAGACCAATGCCCTTGATCCTCCACTAGGTGGGCACACACTCTGGAAGCACAAAAGAAGCAAATACTGGTATTTCTCTCACCCAAGTTCTCCAGTACCACAATATGCAAGAGCAGGCTGAACAAACTGGCTGCTGCAGCTGTCTCCCCAGAAGCAGGGCAACTGGGGGTGGTTCTCAGAATACCAAAGGCCCCATCCTTATACACCGATATTTTTCTTCCCCTAAGCCCGTTTTATCTTATTTTGAACTTTTTAAAAATAAAAAATACTAATTATTCTTGCTTATGATCAGTAAAGGGATATACCAGTAGAAGCTTCAGGGGTAACTCATTAAAGAGTATGTGTGGGGAAGTTCAAAAAGTCCAAGATTTGGAAAGAAAGTCCCCTGCTCAAGTCCAGCCTACTTAGATGTGTTACTTTGGCAAAATGTCTTTCTCACTTTTCAATAGATAGTTTTATGAGTTTTTGATCAGTTCAGAATGATCCCCACTTCTTTGGGAACTATGTCTGTCTTGTCTGCATACTCTTTAATCATAGTTAATTGGACCTTACCCATCAGATTTTCTCCCCCAGCAGGGTTGATAAAAGGAAAATGTGGAAAGCTTCATTCTGCCATGTGGGCAAAGGAGCAGAAAAGCCTACTCCGCAGAGAGGAAATATGTGGCAGAAAGGAAGAGGAGAGAGAATATAGGAAAGGGAGGCTGAGTCTTAGTGCATTCTTGAGCCATCCTAGGCAAGGGGGAGAGTCACCTTGGCAGTGTTCCCATCCTACCTGAGAAGTGAGGTCCTACCTGGGATTTGGCTGCACATGTACAGTCTGGTGTGTGAGACACCCTATGTGATAATGCTGAGCTCTTTCTATTGTTTGTCTAGATCCTGTGTGTCTTTGTTTCCTGCAATCACAAGAGTACTAAGACACGTTGAAGTCTTGGTTTTTCTTTTTCTACCACAGAACCAAGAATTCCTAACCCACTATCATCACAGGCTCATTGTGAGGAGAAATTAAGTTGATAGTCAAGGCCATTCTTTGTTTTTAACCATTGACAAGCTCATTCATTTGGTCAACAAATGTTTAACGGGCATCCATCATGTGCAGCCTCAATAATGCAATAACATCTGAGACATGAAGGAAATTAGGGAGTGAGATAGGGGGACACCTGGACAATAGCATTCCAGCAGAGAGAAAGGAAATTCAGAAGCCCTGAGGAAGGAGTGACAGTAGGAAATGAGAATTTGTAGTGGCTGCTATGTTATGGTAAAGACTTTAGTTCTACTCCAGATGAGATGGGGATCTATGGGAGGCTTTTGAGCAGAGGCATGACATGATTTGACTTCCATTGTAAAGAAATTATTGGGATGCCAAGTTAAGATTAGATATGAGAAAGGAAAGGTGAAGCAAGGAAACCTATTCTGAAGCCAGGTCAGTGATGTTAGTGGTTTGGATAAGAATGGTGGCTATTGAGGATAAGGAAGTGCAAGATTCTCATTTCATTTCAAGGCAAAACCTATAGAGTTTCCTGATGGCTTAGAGATGGATTTGAGAAAAGACAAATGTAAAAAAAGAATAAAGATATTGGCCAAATAGAAAGATACAGATGTTGTAAGATGGGGGAAGATTACAGGACCAGAAATGATTTAAGTGGGAGGAAATGAGTGGATATGATAACTATTAGACATCATGTAGAAAAGTCAAGTAAGAATTTGTATATGTGAGATTGGAAGTTGGAAGAAAGCTCTAAACTGGAGATATGGTTTATATTCCTGCCTCCTTCCCACAATCCCCTTTTACCACCAAAGGAGCATCCCACATAGGCCTGCTAGAAGATTAATATTTTCAGTCAGTGGGATTAAGAATTAAGATTAGATGGCATGATACTTTAAGATCAAAGTGAAGCAAGAGAATTATTTAAAGCCCTGAATGACCTTTTTTGGCTCTCTGTAATTAATTTCGTTCAACAATTTTTTATCTTTGAAGAAACTATGATCAGTAGCAAAACATTATATATATATATAAACACTTGGGACTTCTAAGTCAGAAAACAAATAGAGAGATCATATCTGATAATAATTAACAAATTATTCTTGATGCATAAATTATTAGATGAACATTTATCAAGCGCTGATTTTGTGCTGCTTAGTACAGCCTAACAGAGCTAAGACTAATAAAACTCAGTCCCTGACTTCAAGGGGTTTAGAGTGAAAGAATGAAATCTGGCATATTCCCAAAGTTAACTCAAATAAACTGTAAATTTGCAAAATGTCTTTGTTTCTTTTCCACCACAATATTCAGAATTTAACTTACAGCATATCCACTCTCCAAACCAATCTGTAAACCAGAGAGATTGTGCAGCAGGGCATACCCTGAACATAGGTGAAAATAAAAAGCACTTACATTTGAGATATAGAATAGAGCAGAGAGCCATATGGCAATGAAGTTTGGGATAAAGAGCACCAAAACAGAGCCAACTTCTTATCTTACTTAGTATGTCATTTATCAACGATGTCATGAATGATAAATACTATCATTTATATGGAAACCCTTCAATGCCTCATAGGTGCAAGAGAGCAATTATCCTGCACCAAAGTCTTTAGAAATTTCTATCTCCAAGATTTCAAACCTTCTTTTTGCTTTACATGGCTTAGTTTTTCCAATCCTTATTTTTGTGAAGTTTAATTACTCTTCAAAATATTTTAATGTTATCACATACGATACCATCACACATGACACTGATGAACCCAGTAAATATTAATGGAACCCAGTAAATATTAATTACTGTGCTCTGCAATGGTAACAGAAAAAATAAGATGCAGCCTTTTTTTAAAAACAGGGAGGAGAAACCACATAAACATAATAAATTTCATAAATTGCAAAGATTTCCATGAGATATTATGAGAGTCAAGAAAAGGTACTTATCAACCCAAGCCTTTGGTGAAGGTTTGCTTAGGGAGTCTTAGAAGACAAGTGGGAGTTCCCTAGGCCAACAGACAAGAAGGCCATGGTAGGAAGAAAGATCATTCCTATTAGATGGAGCAATAAGAAATGTGTCAACTGTCTGAGATTAAGTCCTGTTAGGATATAAATTTCATGACAGGGG
>NW_006287547.1:969716-975919 GCF_000327345.1 Myotis davidii | reverse complement strand
GAGGGTATCTGATGTCTAAACTTAATTCTTCCTTAAGCCAACTCAAATCCTCCTTTTTATTTGGGGGGAACTAGGGGAAGATTAGGGGAGTGAGAAGAGCATATTAAAGAACTAGAACTAAACAAATGACTTTATACATCTATAGTGGTTTCTTCTTTTCTGTTTTTCTGATGCCTGGAGAGAAATTATGCAAAAGGCAGGAAAATTAATCACAAGAAAGTGCTTGTTTTATTTAAAAGTCATCAGAAATAGGGATACATGTTACAACCATCTTTTAACTGATTATTACAGGTTACAATAAAAAGCATAAATATTTAGTCAGTGACCTCTGGGGTCCGTTATAACAGTTGTAAAATTCTGTAACTATGACCTTGTTTTCTGTCTCATCTGTGGAGTTACCAGAGGGGAAGTATCTCTAAAGAAGGAATTAAGAAATCAGTCTCAGCTTGTGTTGCAATAATATCTCTCTGTTCTTCGAGATCATTTTAGAACAAATAATGAGGCTATTTACCAAAGGTTTCTCAGAAATGATTTCAAATTTCAAGAAAGTACATTTAAGAAATCATGCGATTAGCCAGACAGAAGCTTATAAAAATATTAATTTAAGTAATATAACAAAGTAAGTTTACTATAGGTATATATATGTGTGTGTGTGTGCATAAATATATTTATAATCTATCTATCTATCTATCTATCTATCTATCTATCTATATGTAAATATTTAGGCCATACCTCATTAGTGATTTTTATGATGTGTATCTGATTCTATGACTAAAAATGTATCAGATTTTAGTCATATATTTTTAATCTTTTTTAAAATATATTTTTATTGATTTTTTACAGAGAGGAAGGGAGAGGTATAGAGAGTTAGAAACATCGATGAGAAAGAAACACCGATCAGCTGCCTCCTGCACACCCCCTAATGGGAATGTGCCCGCAACCAAGGCACATGCCCTTGACCGGAATCGAACCTGTGACCCTTCAGTCCGCAGGCCGACACTCTATCCACTGAGAAAACCAGTTAGGGCTAGTCATATAGTTTTGATCTGGTACATTTTCATTTGTAAAATTATTCCCCAAATCTTATAATTACGGAGACTGCTGACCAGAGCTATTTGAAAACTCTTTGTAGTTCAGGTTACTTATCATCATGTTGGATAAAAATAGGCAAATGACATCTGCTCCCTTTTAAGAAATAGTTTCCGGCTTCATCTAATTCTAAGCCAATTAACTGGTTAGAGTAACCATCCATAAAAACAGAAGCTAGCACTTCAAGGTCCATTAGCAGGGCCCCATGAAGCTGCTCTCCTTAGCTGGCTGGTAGCTCTCTTTCTAAGCCTAAGGATCCTAAATTTGTGATAGGCCCCATTCAAGTTTCCTTTTGCCTTTAATTATGTAAGTGGTTAGATTGGGTTGCTAATAAAGTTAAATAATGAGGCGATGTCCTAGGCAGGTTTTCTTGTTATGTTGTATTCTTTTAAATAATCCATCAAAATGAAGATGATATACTCAGTTGTAGTTCCTATATCTAAGTTCTCTACTAGAAAGCACCTTCTAACTTGTTTTGTTTCTTTTAATCAAACACTGAATGTTTTTAGCAGTACAGAAGTCTTCTTTTTTTTTCCCACACTTGTCATGCCATGAGTTCACAAGGAATGGGTTTCAGCAGTTCAGGCTCATTTCCATTGGTTCACAGTGTGCTTATCTGGGTGGAACAGGCTGATGTTTCAGATGAACCCAGATATCTTTCTCTTTGGCTTCCTTCCTTCTCTGATAATTTTCTTCACATGTTTCAGGAAGCTATCTTGGCTCTTAGAGTGCTTACTATGCTCAATACGTACAACTTTAATTCTCTTGGCAAGAATCTTGTCCTTAACTTGTTTATTCACAGCAATGCCCACCACATGCTGGGTGACATTGTAGACTCTTCTAGTTTTGCCATGGTAACATTTCTGGGACATTCCTTTTTGAAGGGTGTCCATTCCCTTGATGTCCACAGTATCACCTTTCTTGTAGATTCACATGTATGTGGTCAAAGGAACAACTCCATGTTTTCTAAAAGGTCTAGAGAACATGGAGTGGGTACGTACCTCTCCCCTTTCCCTTTGTCTTAGTCATTTTCTGGCAGAAAAGAAGTCACACACTGAATTTTAAATATTTGTTTTATAGACTACTGGTTTTCAAGAAAGTATATTGCTTGAAAAGAAAAGGACGGGAGGCTCCAAGGTTAACATTTGCATGTTGCATGGATGGCCCACTTAAGAAGACCATTAGCACATTAAAGGTTCTGAGAGTTCTAGCAGTAAACAAATTGTTTGCCTTCATTTAACCAGAATTATCAAGCTTATCTGATCAAGAAAGGTTTTTTTTTTCTTATAAACTATATTAACACTATATGGAATTCCACAATTTTGAAGATGAGTGATATTAAATCAGAATTTTGGAGTCCACAGTGTTCAAAATTATTCATTTCATAGATCTACCACAAAGTCCTTGGCAGATAATTTGAGGGTCATAGATATTCCAAGGTTGGGTTGCTCCAGCTGCAGAACTGTTAAGTGGCAATAAGGTTTCCTTATTTCTATCCCAAATCATGTCATTGTTTTTGTTTTTTAAAGATTTTTGAGAGAGAGAGAGAGAGAGAGCGAGACAGAGAGAGAGAGAGAGAGAGAGAGAGAGAGAGAGAGAGAGAAAACATCTATGTTAGAGGAACTTCTATCAACTGCCTCCTGCATGCCCCCTACTAGAGACTGAGCCTACAATCCGGGCATGTGCCCTGATCGGGTATCGAATTGGCAACCCTTCAGTGCATAGAACAACATCCAAACAACTGAACCACACCGGCCAGAGCCAAATCATCTCATTGTTAACCAAAAAATTATTGGTTAGTTACCCAATGATATTCTGAAATACTTACCTAGAGAAATAACATGCTTTATACTAGATTTGGAGTGAGAGAATACGTATAATTTTCTATCTAATAAAAAATTTCCAAACACAAGCAAAATGGAGTGGAGCTTATATTTTTACCATACACACAGTTTCAAAATCATAGACGTGAGAGTTAAAATATAATATTAGGTATTGCAAATGTCCTAATGGGGCTCACAAGGATAAACCCCTACAGAGATGAGAAATAGAATGGAAAAGCAAAGTGGTAAGCAAGACTGAATCCATGTCTATATTCAGTTATAGTAACTACTGATGGAAAATTACAATAATTACAGATGATTTTAGGACCAAAACTAGAAACATTACCTGAAAACGAGGGGCCAGAGTAAAGTTCTCCTGCTCATGAAAAAATAAAGCTTGGAAAATAATAACAAAAACAAAAAAACAACTGCTGAATTGTTACCTGGAACTAAGGCATTATAGAAATGAGGGAAGGCTATGACATAATCTCAAAAGAAAAAATAGCTCCAGTTTACTATAACAAGAACCTATTAACACAAAAACACACACAAATTAATCAGGGCCAAGGAGAGATGAAACAGACTGAAGCACAGACTGTGGAAATAAAAAATATAGCCATTAAAATTTTAAAAATAACAATACCCATTAGGTAAAACAATTCTAAAGATGTTTTCTAAACCATCTAAACAATTGTAAACACTGAAAGAGAGGGAGGAAGGGTAGGGGAGGGGGGATGGGGGAGAGGAAGAGAGAGAGAGAGAGAGAGAGAGAGAATTAATGAATTAGATGACTATACTGAGGAATTCACAAAGATAAACATAAATTTCTAAAGGACAAAGAGAAGCAGCTAAGAACTATGGAAGATTAATTTAAAAATTCCAGAATAAAAGAATAGAAGAAATGATAAAGAATAATATATGAACAGATATAACTGAATTATTCAAAAGTGAAGAAAGACAAAATGTTCATAAAAAATTATTGAATCCTGAGAAGTGTGCAAAAGAAACATAAAGCTAGAACTAAAACTTTGAAGATATTACAAACAATTCTAAAAGCTGGAGGCAAAACGTTATCTGCAGAAAACTGTCAGGAGAGTTGACTTTAGCATAAAAACAAAACAAAACACACACAAAAAAGAAACCCAGAAGACAATGGAGTTATATATTTAAGATGCTGAGGACAATACATGTGACTCAAATTTTATACCCAATTAAATTATAATAATGAAAGCAAAATGAAGACATTTCCAATATACAAACACTAAAATTGTTAACTACCACAAATGCTCAGCTTAAAAAAAAAAAAGAAAGATTATCACCAAGCAGTGAACTGAACTCAGAAATTGATCAAATATGTCATTCAGTTTAATTATTTATTAACTGCATAGCAACTTTACTGTTTTATGTATTTTTAGAAATGTAAAATATAACTTTAATTGAAAATACTGAGATGGTAGGTTGATATGATTAATGTATAGGTTCTGTGTTGTCTGAGAGAAGGGAATAAAAGTTGCATAGCTGTAGAATTTGTTAGAAAATAAAATTATATATGTTTTTTAAAATTCCAGAATATCTAGTAAAATAATAATAAAATTTAGAGGCTTTAAACCTATAGGCAAAAGTAAAATGGAATTTTTATCAATTCAAGGAAAAGCAGGAGCAAAGAATTAGGATGTAAACAGAATACACAAAATAAGATGGTAGAAATAAAACTAAATAGACCAATCAATATATTAAATGTAATAGATTTTACATTTAACAAAGCTAACAAGAAAAAACTATGATTTATAAAATTAGGTTTGGAAAACAAAACACATCTAAGACAAAACTACCTTTAGAAGTGAAAAATATTATAAATTATACACTAAACCTTTTGCCTTTCAATGTCTAAAGATGTATTTAATTTTATATATCATATATAATTTATATTATATAATATGGTATATAAACTATACTATTATATATCCTTTATATTTTATGATATATAATTTATTATATATAATATCTTATATATGCCATATTGTGCTGTTCTACCACTGTTTTTTTACTTAACCTTATGTTTTTGGCATTTATTTATCTTGATATATGTAGCTCTAGTTCATTCATTTAAGCTTCTGTACTTAATATTTGTAGACTATTATTTTATATTAATAATAACTACAATAACTATAATTTATTTACCCATTCTCTTTTAGAAAGCTTTTTAGGTTATTTCCCATTATATTGCTCTTATACACCATGATATAATTCATAGGTAAATATCATTTTGCACATTTTATAAATTTTTTTCTAGATAAAGGAGGAATCATAGCATCATTAGGTATATACTTCCTCAATTGTACTGGATACTACTCAATTGCTAAACAAAATGTTTATAGTTGTAGCAATTGACATTCCCACTAATGTTGAAAATTCTAAGTTTTGCAAGCTTTGTTTTTGTCAATATTTGATATTGTCATACTTCTTAAATTTTATCAACCCTATGTATATAAAATGTTTTTTTTCATTTTTGTTTTGGCATTGTGTATTTTTCCCTAAAGTATTAGTCAGGTTTAATATCTATTAATATGTTTATAGGTTTTCTCTTATGTGAATTGCCTTTTCATGTTATTGTCCCATTTTTCTAATGGATTCTTTTAAAGTTGAACTGTTCTTAATTTATTAAACAGGGTATTATTGTGACATGTATATTAAATCACTTAATTTCTCTTTATAATATTTTATTTAGAAACTTTGTGTCTATGCTCATAATTTTCACTTTCTTTTTAAGTCCTTGTCTGGTTTTGGTTTCAGTTATTATTTATCTAAAATGCATTGGTAGCTGATTTTCCCTCTACCTATTCTGTTAAATATTTTGTATGTTGGTTTTTTTGAAGGTTGGACAATATTCATCTGTGAGCAGTCCAGTTCCAGAGTTTATTCTGTTATGTTAGAATTTTTGGAAAAGAGAAATGGGACAATATTTTTATTATAAATTAAATTTATTTAAAAGCTAATGATTTATTACACTTCTGTTCTTTTTTAAAATTTGTATATTATTCTAGAAATATTTATACTTAATCCAAGTTTTCATGTTTTTAACTTCACTTGTAGTATTCTCCTATGATTTTAAAAATGGATACAGTGTTTGTAGTTGTGTCCCTTCAAGCTCATATTTTAAATTTTTTTCATTTTTCTTGATCACTCTATTTTACTGGTTCATTAAAAAACTATATTTATGTCTCCTTTTCCCCCCCATTGACCTTAATGGGGAAAAAAAAAAAAACAAGACATATGTACTATCTTTGTAAT
>NW_006287547.1:968217-968550 GCF_000327345.1 Myotis davidii | reverse complement strand
CTAGTTGTAGAGTTTACAGTCAGCCAGGCTTCCTGTGGTTCTGGATGAAGTCCGTGTTGTTTCTCTAAGGTATTAATCAATTGTTGTGAGCGGCATTAACTTCCCGGTGTTTATCTCTGCCGCCATCTTAGTTTCTCCTCGTAATGTATTGAACTCTAAATATTTTTAAATCTCTATTTTAAATTTAGAAGTACCTTCCTAAATTTCCAAATTTTCTAATTTTATCAATTTATTGCTGAACTATTAGTTTAATTTAATTTTAGTCAGAAAGAGTGGAATGTCTGAGCTCAATTTTGATACTTATTTCCTGCGTACTTGAAAGTATACTTTTTA
>NW_006287547.1:957902-958645 GCF_000327345.1 Myotis davidii | reverse complement strand
CTCCTATGATTTTAAAAATGGATACAGTGTTTGTAGTTGTGTCCCTTCAAGCTCATATTTTAAATTTTTTTCATTTTTCTTGATCACTCTATTTTACTGGTTCATTAAAAAACTATATTTATGTCTCCTTTTCCCCCCCATTGACCTTAATGGGGAGAAAAAAAAAAACAAGACATATGTACTACTCTTTGTAATTCTTTAAGCAATAAAATAAAATTTAAAAAAAATTCTCAGATGCAAGACTAAAAAAATAAAAAAAATTACATTTAATTTTGTTGATCCTTTCTTCTGTTTCTTTGTCACATTTTACTTTAATTTTTATCTTATTTTTGAAAATTTCTTCTCCCTAATTAAGAGTTTGTTCTTTGTTACTTTCTTAGCTTCTTGAGTTAAAAGCTCAACTCATATATTTTCAAATATTATTGTATATCTGTAATACTATAATAAACATATATATTAAAAGAAAATAAAGACACTTAAAACCGCAAATTTATTCTAGTTACAATCTTACATGTTATAATTGTATATTTAATATTCTTATTTTTTAACTCTAAATATTTTTAAATCTCTATTTTAAATTTAGAAGTACCTTCCTAAATTTCCAAATTTTCTAATTTTATCAATTTATTGCTGAACTATTAGTTTAATTTAATTTTAGTCAGAAAGAGTGGACTGTCTGAGCTCAATTTTGATACTTATTTCCTGCGTACTTGAAAGTATACTTTTTAATTTTTGATGTAAAG
>NW_006287547.1:952072-957567 GCF_000327345.1 Myotis davidii | reverse complement strand
AGTATACTTTTTAATTTTTCATGTAAAGTTCATTCTCTCTCTCATTCCCTCCCTTTCTGTGTGTGTATACATGTTTCATTCAAAACATTTATATCCTAATTATTTTTGGCGGCTTGGCCTATGAAGTTTCTTATAGACTTGAGTTAAAATATCCCATCATGAGTGTTAGCTTGTAAAATTTAACTTTAAATTTTATCAGCTTTTGCTTTATAGGTAAAGAGTATATTTTTAATTGCAGACAAACTCATGATTCTTACATATTCCTTGTGAATTATTTTTTATTCTCAGTTATTCTTCCCTTAAGTTTTGTTTGTTTACATTTCTGTAATTCAAAATTCTTACAACACAAACAAAAACCACTCAACGAGGTGGTTATCCTAAGTTGTACGTTCACAAATACAAGGACACTTCCAGGATCATGCCATCATGATCTCCAAATTGCCCTGAGAGACCAGAATTGTAGCATGTGAAGTGCTGTTGAAGACTATTTATTAGATTTCGCAGAGCGTACTTTATTAAGTCTTGGGAAAACTTTTCCCTGGACAGAGTACTGAGAATATTTGGGCTTCCCTTCCCCTAAGGGAAAAATTCTGAGTTATCATATTTGGTCCAGTTTTTATTTTGTATTATTAATTAAAAACCTTAGAGCCAAATATGTGGTCCTTTCTCTATAGTATGTGTTTTGAGTACTAATTGAAATCTTAGCTTAATTTTATTTATTTTACTTATTTTAACATAAATTATTATTTCCCCACATGTACTTTTTAATTTTATTTAATATTGAATCAACTTCTCAAAGCCTTCCTGGACTATAACTAGGTAAAATGTATTAAATACGCAATAAATTTGATCCAGTGATTTTTTGTTTAAAATGTTTTGGTTTTTTTAAAGTTATTCTGCTATTTGTATCCAAGGAGAGATTTTCATGACAAGTGACAGCAAGGTCCTTTTCCAGTCATAAATGGCATCTATTCTGCAGCCTGATGTACTATTCTGTTCTCTGTAGGGGAATGTGAAGTCTTGGTGACTCTCACGAGGATAAGCATCTTTATGAACCTTCATAGGACCCCAAACCCCTTCTGCATGAAAAACAAACAAACACATCAAGATGTAGGTGAAGGGGAAGGCAAAACAAGTTTTCCAACTCTCTTTTCTGAGCAACTTGTATTGAAGTGATATTTGCAGGTTTCTTACATTTGTGACATATTTTATTTTATTAGGATTATTTTATTTCATTATTTCTTACATTTGTGTCATATTTTATTTTATTAGGGTTATTTTATTTCATTATTATTTCATTATCTTTTACTACATTGACTTATTGCAATTAAGTTATAATTGATAGAAGCTCTGGTTTCTCTTGCCCTCCGCACATGCCTTTCATCTGTACACACAGATCTTTAAAATAACCATGAACAATCTGCAAACTACTCATCCTGCTTTCCATTTCTGTCTCATTAAAATTTCCAAAATCTACTCTAGAGTTCAAGTTTTCTCAAAGATCACTGCAGACTTCACTTACCATTGGGTTTTGTTGATCTATCCTTCAAGAAGCTAATTTAAATTTCTCCCTGCTCAGTAATATGGTAAGTCACTACTCTATGTCAATATTTGCTTTGAGTTCTTTTCCACTTGATGGAGTTCGTGAAATGTGTAAAGCGTTTTCCTGGTTCTTCAAGAGTGAGTTATATATGTATGTAAAAACAAAAAGGAAATGAGTGTAAACTTTCCGAACGCCTTTCTAAAATGAATGATCATTTTATTATTTTCTCAGATAAAATTAACTCAGTCACTTGTAAGAATTACAACACTCATATTTAATGCAAAGTATTGAGATGAGAGAATGAAATATATCTGTATTTATAATTCATCATAAAATTTTATATTCAATTTTCACTTTGCCAAAATGCATTCATCACTGTATTTCAGAAAACTAGGGGAATTCTTAATACCTCATGAATAAAAATCTGAGGGGAAAGAATTCCCTCTGGTAGCAGTTTTATTTCAATACAAGTTGTATCTTCAATTTTTTGATGCAGGCAAAACTCCCAATGAAAAAGTTTAAATGTTGCAATGTCCTCTTACTATTTAAAAACATAAGAGCAGTAACTCCCTAAACTTAGAAACATAGCTACAACAGCAGCCTCCCACCTCAGAGCCCATCAACTTTAGGCGCTGCCTATAGGGTGACAGGAGTTGGCCAGTGAAAGAATAACATTTCTGAGAGTTCATTTTACTCGAGTCACTTTTGCATGAAATGATAGCATCCCTTTTGGGGACGGGCCTCAATGCATCTTTCTGTAAATTACCATAGATCAGTCTTGATTCAACAGACTATGAAATATAGGTGTCTGGGCTCTGGGTGTCTTTTTCCTTAAACCACACTTTTCCCCTAATTGCCTGACTTTCTAATAAGAACTGGAATCTTCCATTGAGTCCTCTCAGAGCCTGATTTCATTTGTATTATAATATTGAAGACTAGAATATTGGATTGCATTTTAACTTATTTTACATTAAAACTTCTTGAATATGGTTCCTATCTGATATTTCATTCCTTTAGTAGCTAGGAAACCATGGAGACAATAGCATAGAATGCTTTGGTATAATCAAGAGTATTTGTCTTTATCCTTAACTGTAATAAGAGCATTTCTCTGAAATAAAATTGTATATCTAAAGCAGAATTGCATGTTTTTAAAATATTTTATTACTGTGTTTACTTTAGATGTTGTTTAAAGGGTTCCAAATGGAAAGCGGGCTCACCGTTTAAGGAAACTGTGGTAGAAATCCACCCATAAATTCATACATAACACACAGGCAAATACAAATAGAGGTTCGACAAAGAGCCATTTAGTGCAAATGAGGTCTTAATAAGGTATAAATATGAATTTAGTTTGGAAATAAAAAATGGTAGTGTGGTTTCCCAAAGGAAAATACTGCCCACTGGAAAAAGATCACCAGCAAAGAGTCACACCGCTGACCAAACTATTTTCTACTTTCCTTTTTTCCCCTCTTGCCATGAAGGAAAAAAAAGCAAGTGGAAACTAAATAAAAAATAAATAAGTCTGGGTACCTAAAACTGAGAAAGAAATGAAGAAAGTTAGAATCCTCAGAACCAGATAATGAGACAAAAAGTTAAAGTAAATATGATCGTTACTCAGTATCTTCACTCTAGCAACCTGAACTTTAGGCAGTAAATTGCCTAGAGCTGTGAACAAAATGTGTGGCTATAAAGAAGATAACTTTAAAACTTCTCATTTATGAATGAAAAACAAGGCTGAATTAGGTGAAAAGTCACCAACAATGGAAAGATCCCCCAGCAAATCTATTCACCTAATCCAATCACCTAATCTAATCACCCCAGAGAGAACTGGGGATCACAGGAATTCAGTGGTATGTCCAACTTTACACAGCTTTTAATATTAGTTATGAAGAAAGTAGCTAATAATGAGAGGATCTGCCTTCCAGCAAGAGTAGAAGTAAGTAAATAAAGAATTTACCCTCTGATTCAGCAATTCCATTCCTGGGTATAGACCCCAAGTGTTCAAAATAGGTCTTCAAATAGAAACTTTTGTGCAATTAATTTTAGCAGCTCTATTCACAATAGTCAAAAAGTAGAAACAACCCAAATTTCTATTAAGAGGTGAATGGATGAACAAAAAATAATATATTCATAAATGGAATACTATTCAGCCATTGAAAAGAAATGAACTTTGAAAACATTATGATAAATGAAACAAGACATACACAAAAGGCCACACGATATGTCCATACAATGAAGTACTCTACGGCTTTATAAATGAATGTTGAATATTTCTATATAAGGCTATGAAGTGGTACTAGTGAAAGTTAAAAAACAAACAACCATTATGGAGTTAAGTGAGTATACTATATTGAAAATTATATATCACTTTATTTAAAAAATCAAATTTAGTGTCTTAAAATAATTATTTATTATTTTCTTGTGTTCCTATGGGTTGACTGGGTGCTTCTTTTACTCTTTTTTTTAAAAAAAATATTTTTATTGACTTCAGAGAGAAAGGGAGAGGAAGAGAGAGATAGAAACATCAATGATGAGAGAGAATCATTGATTGACTGCCTCTTGCATGCCCCCCTACTGGGGATGGAGCCTGCAACCTGGGCATGTGCCCTGACTGGGAATCAAACCGTGACCTCCTGATTCATAGGTTGATGCTCAACCATTGAGCCAAGCCAGCTGGGCAGTTCTTTTACTCTTTTCTGGGAAGTGTCATTGCAATGGGAAGCTCTCAGCATGGCTACCCTTGCTTGTGTGAGCACCAGCTGGGACAGTTCAAATCAAGAAAACTTCAGTTCAAAAACTTTTTAAAAAGTGTGATTTTTTTTTTGTTTTGTTTTGAGTTAAAAAGCAAAGCTGATTTAACAGATTTGGGCAGTCAAAAGATTCAGGAGTCAAGTCGATGAAGCTGCCACTGGCCAAAGCTATGAAAATTTATTAATCAATAAGTAAAACAAATATAGTAGACTAAACTACATCAAACATGTTTAAATCTATGAGTTAATAATGATACTAATTTTAAAAATAATGGTGTCATTGGACACCTTTGGAGAATACTAGGGACCCAATGCATTATTTTAAAAACTGGTGAATAAAGTAATAGAGTAAAATTTTATCCAGTATTTTTTCTCCTTTCTGAACTATGCTAATCAAATGTTGTTAAGAGAAAGTTCTCTTTGTGGTTGCATTTTATCAAATGAATAAAGGAAGAATGATAGAATTGAATATTACCATTCCCTATAGAAAGAATGGACCTAAGCAGTAACTATGAAGTGTTAACATTACAAAAGAAAGACAGGCAGATGTATCTTGGCGGAAGTGCACAAACCACTCAAAACATTATTGCCAAAAAAATAAAAATTAGAAACAACAGAACCTTGAATTAAGCCTTTAGACCTAACTACCAATTTACAGCTTATACAGGAAATAGAGGAGCATATAAAATGACACCACATAGAGGCAGTCAATAAAATTCAGTTTGTAATAAACTATATAAAATAAACGGCCTAGTTGCTTTAACAAATAAATGACAAAGAAAGGAGATAAAAAGATGAAGGAGTAATATGTTGATTAAAACGGACTTAAGGGACATAAAAACAATTATAATGAATCCTGATGAAAGCAAATTGTAAAATAACGTCATGAGAAAAATGAAAAAAACAAGGAATCGTTTTTAAGGCTGATAATGGTATTGTGGTTGTACAGTTTAAAAGAATATCTTCTAGAGATAAATACAGAAATGTTTACAGGTTAAATAAAATGATGTCTGGGATTTACCTCAAAATCCAGTAGAGACAGTGGAGAGGGTGTGTGGAAGAGACTATGGATAGACTATTGTGTCTATGAGTTAACCACTGCTGAATGTTGTTGATGGATAAGTGCGTATTTGTAAAATTATTATTTGTTATCTTATTCTCTCAGTTTTATACATTTTGGAATATTTCTTTTTTTAAAAAGTGAT
>NW_006287547.1:950821-952028 GCF_000327345.1 Myotis davidii | reverse complement strand
AGGACACAATTGTAATACCTTAATAATAATAATAATAATAATAATAATAATAAAAAAGTGATGCTGAGGAGAAAATCGTTTTCTATGACAGGAATGACCTTTTTTGTGTGTGTTGTTAATCCTCACCCAAGGATATTTTTCTACTGATTTTGAGAGAGAGTGGAAGGGAGGGGAAGAGACAGAGAGAGATAAACATCTATGTGAGAGAGACACATCCATTGGTTGCCTCCCACATTCACCTGGACCAGGGCCAGTTGAGCCTGCAAACAAGGTACATGTCCTTGACTGAAATCAAACCCAGAACCCTTCAGTCTGGGGCCAATGCTCTAACCATTGAGCAACTGGATAGGGGACAAGGTTGAGCTTTGAATAGAGATAAAAATCACTCTAGATCAGAAAAGGAAAAAATAAACCTGACAAGTTTTTGTGGCTTCATCTCTCTGCTATCAGCTCATATTTTTTTACTGCCTATTTTGTTTCTTTAAAAATATTAAATCCATTTTAAAAATTATATTCTGTATTTGTCACTTATAATAAATTTGGTACAACAAAGGCCACATATTATATTATTCCACTTATATAAAATATCTCAATAGACAAATTCATAGAGACAGAAATCATATTGGTGTTTGAGAGGGGCGGGGGGAAAAAGGAATGGAGAGAGACTGTTTATTGAGTACATGGTTTTCATTTGGTGAAACAAACAACAACAAAAAAACACCCTTCAGGAACTAGAGAGTGGTTATGGTTGCAGAACATTGTAAATGTACTTAATGCTGCTTAATTTACACCTTAAATAGTAAGTTTTATGATATGTGCATCTTATCACAATAATAACAAATAGTAGAAGTAGGGCCTTGTCAGCAGGCAGTGATGGCTAACTCCCATCTCTGTTTAGTTGGCTTTACACATGCCAGTGAGCAGATATAAATTTAATTCAGTTAGCTGTTCATTACTGGGCACCAGAGCTGGACACTTACAGGTGGCCCGTGGAGATCCAGAAGGGTTTGAGGACCCTGGGCCAACCACCCACCAGCAGGAGAGAAAAGGAACTTGCAACCAGAAGCTGCCTTGGGAAGTGGGAGAAAAGAGGCAGGTTGGATAGGAATTGAACTTTGAGTGGCTTTCATAATTTATGAAATGAGACCATTCAAACCAAAAATAAATTATTTGGACCTGAGGAAGGGCCTGAGATACTGTAATTGGC
>NW_006287547.1:944177-950783 GCF_000327345.1 Myotis davidii | reverse complement strand
GGAATGGATGTCTTTGAGTGAGATGGGGATAGTTACAGAAAATAAAAATACCACTTTTTTGTGCGTCTCCAAGTACAGTATGTGTTTCAGGTTTTAATGAGGTGGAAATCAGAAGCAACCCATGTACAATGCAGTGTGTTTCTAACCCATCTCTTTTGTTTGAGTGACTTTGTGGTTTGTTTATCTTAACAGTGACGAGGAGAGTGATGGAAATGTAAGAAGAGCTTTATCAGCGATGACGCTTGTGGTGGTAGAAAATGTTCCTCCTGAGCAAAACCCATATGAAGCCAACACTCCGTGATGTTTAGTTATTATAGTTCTACACGGCATAATGAGAAAAACCACCCCGACTGGGACATTCCTTCAGGGTAAAGACTTGTGTTAGAGAGTCTAACACTCAAGCTTTTAATCTCTACTTTCCCATTAAAACGCTGTTTTTTTGTGATGAACTTTTTGATAATGTGAGACTTCCAATAGCACAGAGCTCTCTCAGAGTTCCTAGAATAGTTTAATTGATGACTATTTTTAAAATTGGGATATTTTACATGCATGCATGTGTACAGCTTTTGTGTTTTCTTAACATTTTTGCAGAGCTTGATAATGGGCTTGAGTTGCCGTGTGGCAGCAATCAGAACTGAGTCGTCAGCTTGACAAAGTCCTCTGCTCTTATTGTCTCAATAACACCAGTTTCACTTCATTAATCTTATTATCTTGACCTGTAGGGACTGGCATTCACACTCCTTGCTATAGCCAAATGGGTGCTATTATAACCAACAAAGACGATTACACTGGTGAATCACATGATTTGGCTTAAGTGGCAAAATCCCAGAAATGTTCCATTTCTGGATGACAAACACCACCAGCTCCCTAGCTCAGAAGGACTAAAATAATAGTAAGTGTACCATCACCCTTAAAAGAGACTCATTTAGTAACCAAGAGAGCAATGTGTGCATTAGACTATCAAGTGCAAAATGGTATCCATATATAATGCGTTATTATAGTGCTATCATTAACAAGCATTCTGGAGTTTAGCCAAAATATCTAGAAGACTATTTGATGATGTTGATGATAACCATAGTACAGCAAATACAGCCTAGGCGACCCTAGATTAGCTAAAACCATACAGGGGAAACTGAAAAAGCCTGGGGACATTTATTAGAAAAACAGCAGCTGAAATCTCTACATTTATGTTAGAGACCATGCAGCCTTTCTAGCACATACAATAGTAAAAGCATTAATTTTAGAATATAGATTTTTACTTTTAGTGCATAGATCTGTGTTTCTCAATAGCTGTAAGCACTTTTAGGAAAATGTTGTCTTCAGTCCTTCTGGCATCTGCTGATGTTGTAGTTTAAGTGAACTCTCATTTTCACACAAGATATACAGTAAATGAAACAGAGAGATTAAGAAGCTGTTTGAAGGTCACACAGTGACTCATTGAAGAGAAAAGAATGAACCGTGCCTCTCCTCCCACCTTTTTTATATAATGACCAAATCTTTCACAGGTACCAAGACCCAGTTAAGCTTTTCATTTTATAGGCATTGACTTAGTAAAGGCTCAAGATAATCATTGAACTTTTTTTTTGGATAGTTATCAATAGTTTGTAGACATTTGTAAAAGGTTATTCTTGATGTGATGTAGGGATTGATTTTCTTTCAGACAATGCATCACTCAGAATTTTCAGTGGAATTCTTTTAAAGCTCGACTTTTATGTCTTAATAAGATTATGGCTAATCTCTTGAATGGTAATGCAGCTTCCTTTACTCTTGGCTTTATGCTTTTTAATAGTTCATTTTGTTACATTATCTTATTACATGTTTTCTTCAGCTCTGTCAATAAGTAAAAATTTGAACAGCCTGAAGATCTCTCTTACTGGCCTGCTTTCGCTCTGAAAAGAATTAGTATAAATAAAAGAAAAGACAAAAACCATTTCCTATTTGTTGTAAAATAAACTCACTCTAGGAGATCCCAAAAAAAGAGACAATTTTCAAGACTTACTAGAAAAAATCTACTTTCCTAGGCATTTCTGACCAGGGATAGGCTATGCAATCATTTATCATCGCTGTGTCCTGTGGGTTATTTATAAATTTTTGGTAAGAAACCAAAATGGGACAGTTGGAAACAGTAATTGATCCAATGATAAAAGCTGAAATTCGGGGCTGTGGCTAGCCTTTGTTTCAGCTGAGACACAGCTGAGGTTTTCCGCTGCATGTAGTGGAAAATAAGGGGAAATGAATTATTGCCAAAAGAGCAAATACAATGATGGCTGAATATATATATATATATTAAATTATTTTCCAGGGAGCTTTTGTGTGAAAGCCTAATAGTGCACTTCAATACATTTACATCTTGGAATTTTAAAGGGTCTGTCTATCAGCGTGCTTTCTGAATGGGTTTTCAATTGCACAAATGGTCTCTATCACATGAAAAGCAATACTGTTTTTGAAAGGCAATGTACTTATTGTGCTAACCACATGGGACTATCAGTGCCTATTGGCTACCAACAATTACCTTTGAAATGAAAAATATTGTTTGTATCAAAGAACTGTTTGAGTCTAAAGAAAAAGCTTTGCAGCCTGCCAATCATCCCCATATCCTGAGGATTATATTGTTGGGAGTTTATACAATTTACATGCAGAACTTCAAAATGACTCCAGTGAGTTATATAACCCCATGGGACATTTTCTCTCTGTTTAGGTGGCACTTCCTGACACTGCTTACATCACATTCTTTCTGTGGAACTAGAAATCAATGTCCTATTTTTAGATATCTGAAGTCTGTCCAGCATATGTTATCACTAGTGATTACTTGCAATATTTCTTTCCTTTTGATTTCAGAATTTCACCTTTATCTATTCAGCTGGGGATTAAGGAAAACAGTTATAAGCATCTTCTCAGGTTACTGGTTTGGAAAAGCAGCAAACAGAATAGTGAGTGTCACTTAGCTCACTAGAATAAATCTCCAGCGTTACAAAATTTCCAGTAACCAAAATGTCAAGGATCTTCGTAAATCAGCATCTTAGAATTATTTTTTAACCTAGGCTTTTTTTAAAAGCTTTATCATTCATTTTTAGATCATTGGAGCCAGGCTGTCATTCCAAAATTCATTCCTTGCTTTTAAAAACAAAAAGCACCTATGATTTCTTGATAGTGTGTGATGGCATGGCAGGAAACAGCTCTGGAGACAGAAGACATGCCAATATCATTAAACAATCCATATGTCTGCCTAATGCATGAGAGTGAGTGATTGTGAAGCTTGATATAAACAGATATGTTATTTGATAAATATATAATCAGATATTTAGTGAAGGTTTAAGTGTTACCAGGCACTCATGGGATCTTCTAGGCATATTTCCAAAGGAACTCTACTCTTGGCCTCGTCTGAAATTAATTCTGATTATTAACAGAAAGAGATTTTTTATTTTAATCAAAAACATACAGACTTTATATTTCAAAAACTAAAAAGCAAGAAGAGGTACAGGGGGAAATTACTGGAAAGATTTAGAGAATATCATTGCTCTCATTTATAAAGTAAAATATATTCTAGTTATAAATGTTCACTATCAGAAGGTATCATCACACTGTATTCTGTGTGTAACGTGGTGGCTGTATGTGGATATATTTATTTGAATATATTCATGACCACAAGTAAGCATTATATATAGTAGATATACATGTTATATAGTATACAAAGTATTTTATATATATATGATATAGTTTATATGTAGAAGAATCACGGGTGGCCACAAGAATTCCCAAGCCCTTTACTCATTGGGAACCTGCTTTTAAGTCCATATAAATCCCAAACAACAAATATTGGTAAAGTCAAATAAATGAATATTTAGTCATTAGCCTAATTAGTGTTTAAGCTTTTGTTGTGTGCTATGACCAATAGAAATCCAGAGGGGCATTAAAATGAGAAAATCAAATTCATTTATTTAATTTTTCTGGGCAACAGAACAAGATTCTCATTGTTTGAAGTTTGTAGTGGAACACCTGGGTTAGTGAAAGATAAGCATAATTTGAGAGTCAACGTGTTGAGCAGCTAAATTTTGCTGATTCTTAAAAGGATAGGAAATAAAATAATGAAAGAGATCTTTTTTGTAGCAAGCAGGTGTAAAGGTTGCAGATCATGGATGGTAGCATGGTGGCTGGGAGGTAAATGTGGGTCAAAGTCTGAAGCAGAATCAGCCAGGAGAGCAGGGATCAGCAGCAAATAGGTTACCCCTGAATCAGCACGCACAGAGCAGGAACAAAGTCTGTGTCACTCTTTCAATATTGGCTTTTGTTGCCCTTCCTTGGCGCTACCTATGGAGGTGGCAGCCATCTCCTATTCAGCATCAGGGCCACCCTTGGACCCTTATGAAGTCTGCAATCGTCAAAAAGAGGACCAACAAGTCCTTCTAGCACCAGTCAGACCCCTATGGCAAAATTAAGTGTAACTGGCACAAACACTGGTTATGGGAGCAACAAGAAAACAAAGTTACATACTGCCTGGTGGATTGTGGGAGTTCCTGGTCCACAGTGTCAAGGAGCTTGAAGTGATGCTGATATCAATAGATCTTACTGTGATGAGACTGCTCACAACGTCCCCTCAAAGAACTGCAAAACCATTGTGGAAAGAGCAGCCCAGCTGGCCATCAGAGTCACCAATCCCAATGCCAGGTTGCATAACAAAAAAAAAAAAATGAATAGATACTTTGTGTGCACATTGTATTGTGTTAATAAAACCTTAGAATCCTGTGAACAATATTGGCTTTTATTTATTTACTAGAGGCCTAGTGCACAAAATTCGTGCATGGGTGGGGTCCCTAGGCCTGGCTGGCTATCAGGGCCTCTCAGGTTTCCCACCTCCCCACCTTCCCACCTCCTCCCCCTTCCCTCACCACCCCCAGTTTCCCATCCCAGCCCAGGGCCCTGTCCCAATCAGGTGATCAGGGCTTGCCAGCTGGGACGGGGGGTGGGGGAGAGTGGGAAGGACAGGGGGAGGGACCTGGGAGGTTGGCTGCTGGCCCCAAGGAGGGAGTGGGTCCTTGACCCGCCTGGGAATGGGGCCATGTCCACCACCACTCACTCCTGGTTCCATATCCCAGTCTGGGGGCCCAGCTCTGATCTTCCAATTGGGGCCTGCTGGCCCGGGGGGAGAACCCAAGAGGTTGGCCAGCAGGCCCCATCAACAATCAGGGCGTGTGGGCTGGGGGAAGCTCCTGCATTGAGTGTCTGCCCCCTCGTGGTCAGTGCACATCATAAAGACTGGCCGTTCCATCATAATGGTCGCTTAGGCCTGATGCACAAAATTTGTGCATAGGGGGAGGTGTCTCTCAGCTTGACCTGTGCCTTCTCTTGCAATCGGGACCCCTCGTCCTAACTGCCCACTTGCTGGCTCCTTACCACCCACCTGCTCGCTCCTTACCGTTTGGCTCGCCACTCCCTTAGCACTGCCACCAAGGCAGGAGAGGCTCCCGCCACTGCCACTGTGCTTGCCAGCCGTGAGCCCGACTTCTGGCTGAGTGGCACTCCTGCTGTGGGAGCGCACTGACCATCAGGGGGCAGCTCCTGCATTGAACGTCTGCCCCCTGGTGGTCAGTGCACATCATAGCAACCAGTCATTCTGGTTGTCCAGTCATTCTGCCCTAATGGTCGCTGGGCTTATATTATACAGATATATTTATTTATTTATCTAATAAATAATTAGAACTTCTTGACTTTTTAAACAAATTAAGGTGTCTACAAAAGCAACAGAGTCAAGACAATTCCTGTGGCAGAGACGAAGGAAAAGACTGAGAACATTTGAGTCTGTGTTCAAGGTGATGCATCAGCAGGGAAATTTGGCCTTTGGTCAGGTTATTGGTAACCAAGTAGATGACAAGAGTGAAAGAAACAGAGATGGACAAGAAAAATCAGGGAAATTAATCTGGAATTTAGAAACCTATATAAGGAGACTGGATCCAAATGTGATAAAAAAGAAGACGTCTTAAGTAGAAGCAATGCAATGGCTGAACCCAAAATATTTGATGTGCTTCCTGTTATGTCATGGACAAACTCCTAAGCCTTTTTGGACTTATAGAGGAGACAAACAGATGTACCCAGGAAAAATGGGAAGAAAAGGGATGCGAACAGAGGTATTACTAGTACAAAATAGGTGGAAATAGAAAGAGATTAAAGGCTAGGATACAGACATAAACTGATGAGAGTATAGACCAAGGGTGATAGTGAGAATGGAGTGGAAATGTAAAGGAAATTTAAACGTTATTGGCACTGAAATGTAACTCTATTAATCGAAAAAATGGTCAAGGAGCAGGCTCCTCTCTATTCCATCATTTGCTACTTTCAACACCCTTGACATTTATTCTCACTAGGGTTGTCCTGGAAGTAATTATCCTGTTCTTTTCTCTTCTATTACCCTGTCCTCTCATCCTGTTGTTGCTTAGGACCTTCTGTGACAATCTCAGAGACACTGGCATTTTAACACCAGAATTATCAAAGTTGCAGTGTCTGTATATCTCAACTGCTAGAAATACATGACAAAATAATAGTTATCAAGATCCTAAACATGAGTCAATGCCTTGTAAAACTTACATGTTATATGTACTCCACATTTTACAT
>NW_006287547.1:940179-944076 GCF_000327345.1 Myotis davidii | reverse complement strand
AGTCCCTTCCCTCTCTTCCTTCTATATATAATATCAAATTATAACTGATGCCATAGCATCAAAACCTTAGCATGCTTTCCAACCTCTTAAGTTATCCTTTGATTTAAAGAGAACAAAGCATGATACCCTAAACTAGGGTCACCATTAGGACGAAAAGCTCAAAGATCTAATTTTCGTAAGGTTAGGGATCAGGTCTTTTTTTTTTTGCTCATTATTGTGTTGTACAGTGGAAGCTTAGTAGAAACATATTGAATAAATGAATGAATGAACAAACTATGAGGGATCTTGAATATTACCTAATACAACCACTTTATATTTTTATGGAGATAAAATTTACCACTTTAATAATTAATTTACTACTTTAATAAAGTGTATAATTCAGTAGCTTTTAGTATGTTCAGAATGATGTAGGACCAACACCACTCTCTAATCCAGGATCATTTTCATTATCCCCCTGAAAAAAATAACAATCCTATACCCATTGAGTAGTCACATCCCATTGCCCCTTCCTCTCTGTCCCTGGCAATCACTAATCTGCTTTCTGCCTCTATCAACCACCTTATTTTTAATGAATGTAAACTGATGTCTAGAAACATCACATGACTTCCCACGTTACAGAGTCAGTAAACCTCAGAGCAGGGGAGTCAATTCGAGTTTGTTTCTCTCTCCAGAGCATCATTGTGCATTGCTTTCCAAACAGATCATTTGAGCAGCTTCTTCATTAAGAAGCATCAGCCATTTATCCCCTCCCATTTAAGGGTCCTATAAGATAATGATATTCATCCTGACTTTCTCTGCTTATGTGGATGATCAAAGGAAGGCTTTCTGTTTTCAAAATGTGCCTCAGGAGTAACAAACACATTGCCCCTGGAACACACAGTTCAAAGTGCATTAAAACCTTAACTTATTTCATCCTTGCTACACCTGTGAGACAGGGACTAATATCCCTTTTTTCAGGTGAGGAAATTGTGGTACAAAGAATTAAAGTGACCCAACCATGATCACACAGCTAATAAATTAATAAACCAAGGATGTTAAAATCTAAAAGGCTGTACCCTTTTGGACTATTATTTAAATTTACATTTTAATTATGAATTTTTATGGTAAATTTAAATTAGAACTAAAAAATTCTATTCTGGACAAATAAGATTTAATTTTCAAAATGGGAGGGACTATAGGTAATATAGATTCAGGGAATGTGGAGATCAACAGTTAATCAATGTCCTGCACCACAGGATTTCTCAGAGCTTTTAATGATTCAATTGCCTTTAAAGGATTTAGAGTCTTTAATTAATTATGAATTTCAGAGGAGAATATGTGATATAATATTTCTCAAACATATTTGAGCAAAGGAGTTTTTAAAACCAATTTACTGAGTTATAATTTAGGTGCAGTAACTAAACTCAGTTTAAGTGAAGAGTTCAATGAGTTTTGACAAATGGAGCCATGAACATGACCCCTTAGAGAATGTCCTCACTCCTGGTCTCAGACAACCGCTGGTCTATTTTCAATCTCTATAGCTTTTCAAGAATCTCATATATGGAGTCATTCAGTAAGCACTCTTTGGGTCTCTCTTCCTTCACTTGGCATAATGATTTTGAGATTCATCCATATTGCTGAATGCTGTATCAGTAGTCTATTCCTATTATTGTTGAGTGCCTTTTATTGCATTCTATGGAAATACCACAACGTGTTTATCATTCACCTGTTAATGAATATTTTTGTTTCATCTTGATAGAGCATTTCCACTTTGGAACTCACTGACATGAATCCTGGCTAATGTCAGATTTTAGATACTTACAGGCGCTTCTGGAGAAGTAGAAGTCATTGCAGTGATGTAGGCAACAGTTCTCTTGGTCATGTAACAGCTGTGTCATGGAAGGAAAAAATACATCAGGGAAGTACCTTTTTTATATGACATTTTGGTGGGCATTTAACATACCTTACCTCATCTAATCCTGGAATGACAGGAAGTCATTCTCAGGACCACAGTCAGAAAGTATTGGAGGAAAGAATGTGTGTGTGTGTGTGTGTGTGTTCTGTATTAAATACAATAGAGAAATAAAAGTAATCTTAATCTCTCTCTGAACAAATTGAGCAGGATTTTGTGACAGAATATTAATCTAGCTTTAGTCTGTGGATTGATGGCAAGTGTTTTGTTGAATGTAATTAATAAATATGAAGGATTAAATGTTGAGTCTGATATCTGTTGACCTTGTAATTCAACAGGACTTATAGGCAATAAAATGTCCCAGTATATTGTACTGATTCTGTGTCTTGTTTTCACAATTATCTTCGTAACCAGTCTTACTCAGTTACCATTCCACAGAGCTGCTCTTCCCTATTACAGCACTAATAAATTAGGGGTTCCATAAGTGCCTTTGTTCAAATTCATTTTCTTCGTTCAGTTAATGAACAGCCATCTGCAGCTGCTCCTCGATCTCAATCCATCTGCATGGAGATGCCATTGTTATATACAGCATCCTATAAATATTGACAAGCTGACTGCAGATGGGGAGGGGATACTTTTATTATTATTATCCCGGATTAAGAGAGAGGCCAGATTGACAACACAAGGGCTCTGAGGTCCCTTCTCTTCTGTAAATTGTCTGTTCACATAATTATATTTCTAGTAACAATATTACGGTGTGCATTACAATCATCATTGTGGTTGTTATTTGTTATTCACTGAGTACCACTTCTGTGTTCTGCAGTGTGTAAGGCGCAGCATGCAGAAAGACAGTTCATACTCAAAAGGATTCAATATTCCTATTGTAAAAAAGAATTTTATCAGCCTTATGAAACTGAGCAGTTAAAGTAGGTATGGTGTCTTGTGCCACATTTATATGGCATGGACTATAGCAAAGGAGTTTAGTTGTACCATCGATATGTCAACGCCCTTCTTATACCATGAGATTGATCTGGAGTTATAGCAATAGGTTGAAAGAGAAATATCTTCATTTAGATCCAGAAGATGAGTGCTTTTTTTAGTGAGACAGCTTGAGAGATGACAAGTTCACAATTAATGGGAAGAACTTTAATTACCAAGACTTACGCTATTTCTAGCCAGCAAAGTGCAAGAGAAACCTATCATCCAGTTGGTGTGAGGGAAAAATCCACTTATTATGTGTCTGAAATATGCAAATCATTATGTTGGGTGTTGGGAACACAGTTGTGAACAAGACAGACAAGGTTCCTACCTGTGGGGGAGGTTGTGCTCCAGTGAACCAAGACAGATATTGCACAATCACAATTAAGGAAGCACAGTTGCTACTGTGCCGAAGAGCAGGGTGCTGTGGTGCATGGAATGGGAGGACCCAGGGGGGAAAAGGCATTTAAGTAGTTGACTTGTAGTAGGTTGAATCAGGGCCCCCAAAAGACATAACCATGTCCTCATCCCCAGTACCTGTGAATGCTACCTTATTTAGAAAAAGGATCTTTTCAAATATATTAAGAATATTTAGATAAGAAGATGCATTTGTATTATTGGGTGAGGCTTAAGTCCAATAAGTGTCCTTATAAGAGAAATGCAGAGGGAGATTTGAGACAGAAAAAAAGAGCTGAAGATGCGGAAAATAGGAGGAGGCAACATGTGGCCATGGAGACAGAGATTGGAGTGATGTGGCCACAAGTCAAGGAATGCTTTCAGGTACCAGGAGCTGAAAAAGCAAAGAATGATGTCATCTACCTAAAACCTGCAGAGAGATTGTGGCCTTGCTGATATCTTGATTTTGGACTTCTAACCTCAGAACTGTGAGAGAATAAAATTATGTTGTTTAATCCTTTCAGTTAGTGGTAATTTGTTACAGCAGCTCTAGGACACTAACACATGGCCAATGATCTATTTCTCCTCCAATTACCAGGCTGGGGGCTGGGAGGTAGGTAGAGAAAGTACAT
>NW_006287547.1:916294-939962 GCF_000327345.1 Myotis davidii | reverse complement strand
CTACTAGAGGCCCAGTATATGAAAATTTGTGCACTGGGGTGGGGGGCATGTACCTCAGCCCAGCCTGCACCCTCTTGCAGTTCAGGAGCCCTCAGGGGATGTCTGACTGATGGCTTAGGCCCACTCCCCATAGTATGGCCTCCCTCTGTGGGAGGTGACTGGGCAGGCTGATCAGGGGGGCCAGCGAGTGGCTGGCACTGACCCCCCAATTGCCCCTCCTCCTCTGCTGGTCTCCACCACCCCCGATCGCTGTCCCCTACCTCTGCCCATTGGCACATGCCTAGGCTGGCCTGGTGCCACCTGCTTGCTGGCCCTGCCCCTTGACAACTGGTCATTCTACCGTTTGGTCAATTTGCATTTATGCTTTTATTATATAGGATGTGCCCCCCAAGTTTCTTGCCCCTGATGTCTGCACTGTGTACAACACCCCCATTGAGTATAGTCAAACACCTGTTAATGTAATGGTATAGCTCCTCCCTTGACCAGATTATATGGAAAAGGTGATGGGATAATCAACCCTGTGATTCTGCTACATTATGTAACACTCTGCCCTAACTGAATAAAACAAGAGACCCTTCCTAGCCGGTTTTGCTCAGTGGATAGAGCGTCAGCCTGCAGACGGAAGGGTCCCTGGTTCAATTCCAGTCAAGGGCACATGCCTGGGTTGTGGGCTCAATCCCCAGTGTGGGGCATGCAGGAGGCAGCTGATCAGTGATTCTCATTATTGATGTTTCTATCTCTCTCTCCTTCTCCCTTCTTTTCTGAAATTATGAAAATTAAAAACAAAACAACAACAAAATAAACAAGAGTCCCCAACAAGGCCCTGCAGATGGCCTGCAGTTGTTGGAAATGATCCCCAGCCAACAGCTAGGGAGGAAATAGGGACCTCCATTCCACTGCAGGAACTGAATGAGGCCTCCTCGATGGGTTTGGAATGAGGTTTTTCATTAGTCTCCAAATGAGAACACAGCTCGATGGACAGCTTTCTTTTAATCTTCTAGATCGAATCTCCTCCTTTCACTACCCTGCTTTCTGCTCCAGGAGGCTGATCTTCAGGTCCTACATCAGGAGGTGACTTTGCTCTCTCACTCCAATTGGGTTCAGTGAGAGGGGCAGAAGAAAGAGATCAAAGGAAGAGAGGAGAGTGAGGATTGGATATTTACTCCATTCGGTCTTTTCGTGCAGGGTTTTCTTGGGTTGGCTATGTCCCACTATCAAACAGCCCTCTCCATACAGCTCTCTGGCTCTCTTTCTTTCTCTCTTCTTGTAACCACTTCCTTTCCTTGCCCCACAGATCTGGGAGTGCTAATAGCTTCCTGCTGTTACTAGGCCTTTTTCTAAACCTTGTCCACAATTTTACAAATAGATTCTTTATTAAACTTTCTTCTATTTCCTGCCAGAAGTCTGACCGATACCTGCTCAGTTTTAGACATATTGATGACTGTAAGATACCCCAGGGGAAATTTAGATACTGAGTCTGGAGCTCGAAAGCAAGGTGTGAACTGGGGATATGAATGTGGATGTTACTAGCATAGAGATAACAACTGGAACTTTGGCAACTGACCAGGTCATTTAAGACAGAAGTATAAAGTTAAGAAGAGGAAAAAAAGAGCTTAAGAGCTTAAGAGAGACCACAGAGTCTCTAATATTTAAAGACTTGTGGAAAATCAAAAGAGATTTAGTAAAATTAGCCAATAAGATAAAAGAGAGACGGAGAGGAAAGGATGTCATTAACAAGGGGAAAACATGTATTAGTTGACTTCGGCTTCCATACAAAATACCATAGAACAGGTGGCTTGAACAACAGAATGTCCGTTTTCATAGTTCTGGAGAATGGGAAGTCCTAAATCAAGGTGCCAGCATGGTAGGCTTCTGGGGAGAGCTCTCTTTCTGGTTTGCAGATAGCTTCCTTCTCACAGTGTCTTTACATGGGGGAAAGATATGGAGAGAGAGCTCTCTGGGGTCTGTTCTTTTGAAGGCACTAATCCCATCATATGGGTGGGAGGCTCATGACCTCATCTAAAAGTCCCCATCTCCAAATACCATCACTATGGGGTTATAGCTTCAACGTATAAACTAGTTAGGGGGACACAGTTCAGTCCCATAGCAGGATTTAAAGTGGAGAAATGGTCAACTCTGTCAAATGCTGCTGAGAAGTTATATTCCAGGAGACACTGAAAAGTGACCACTGGATTATGCAAAGCAAATTATGTGCTTGATAAGTATGTATTAATAACAACTTTACATAGTAATTTATTAGGTGCTAACAGCATCCAGGGTAACCCAGTTCTTGAGCTCATGAAGTTTCCCATCCAGCTGCTCAGTCAAATCATAAACATATATCAATTTAAACACAGCAATGAAATAAAGAATTAGTGCAGAGCTCTACGAAGGCCTAAAAGAAAGAAAATACTTTCAAGTCTCATTTATTGGAGTATATTTAGATGTCAGAAATCTAAGAGCAATATATATTCATTCTGCTACAAGGTAGGTATTAGTCCCATAATTACATTTTAACAGGAAAGGAAATTGAGACTTGGAGACAATAAGTAATTTTCTGTGACCTATTGCTAATAAGTGAAAAAGCAGAGATTCATGTCTACTTGTCACCAAAAACCGAGGGTATACATTCTTTAAAATAACAATGTTTTTACCTTTTTGGAATAATTAATACATAAGCTATGGATTCAACATACTTCTTGGAGGCTTTTACAAGTAATACTTTTTATATCAAAATAATCATTTATTTATAGGAAGTTGCAATAATACAGAAAGATCCAGGTACCCTTCACCCAGTTTCCTCCAAGGGGTACAATTTACGTAAATACAGTACAGTATCAAAGCCAGAAAGTTGACATTGCTACATGTGTGTGTCAATTCTGTCATTTTATCACACCTGTAGATTGGTGTAACCATTACGACCATCAGGATACATAACTATTCCATCACTACAAAGATTTTTCCTCATCCTATCCTTGTACTAGTATAGTCACATCCACCACCCACTCTCCCATCACCCCGGCCCCTAGCAACCACTAAGCTGATACCTCTCTCTATAAAGTTGTCATTTTGAAATTGTTACATAAACAGATTCATACAGTATGGACTGTTTGGGGATTGTCTCATTTCACTGGGCCTATGCCCTTGAGATCCATCCCAGTTGTTACATGTATCAATAGTCCATTCCTTTTTACTACTGAGTAATATTACATCTTATGCATGTTCCACAGTTTGTTTAATCACCCATCAGTTTAACCACCCACCTTACTGGACATTTGGATGTTTCTAGTTTGAGGCTATTACAAATAAAGCAGCTGTGAACATCCTCTCCCAGGTTTTCTACTGAACATTAAATGCCTAGAAGAGCAATGACTGCTTTGTATGGTAAGTGTATGTTCAGTTGTGTGTTTGTTTGTTTTTTAACAAAACTGCCAAACTATTTCCCAGAGTAGCTTTATGACCTTAAAACTCCACCAACAATGTATGAGAAATCTAGTTTCTCAGACACTTCAGCAGCATTTGGCATTCTATTTTTTTATTTTAATTTTAGCTGCTCTGATAAGTATACAGTGATATATCATTTGGACTTAATTTTAATTTCCCTAATAGCTAGTGATGCTGAACATCTTTTCATGTTCTTAATTGCCATGCCATCTGTAGATCTATTTTAATGAAATATCTCTTCATATATTTTGCTCATTTTCTAATTTAATTTGTTTGTTTGTTTGTTTTTACTGGTGAGATTTGAGAGTTCTTTATATATTCTAGGTACAAGTCCTTTATGAGATATGTGATTCACAAATATTTTCTCCCAGTCTGTAGCTTGTCTTTTCAGTCTTCTAACAGTCCTTCACAGAGCAAATTTTTAAATTAATTGCATATATCTGTACATACCTATATAACATATGATTTGTATGTGTGCATATATAATTTTTATGTATAAAACTGTACAGACATCAACTAGAAAGTCTTTCCCAATGACACTGTCATTTGGATCAGAAATTCCACTAGTGTTTACAAGTCGTGTCTTGGCAAATACACATGAACTCGCAAATGTCAAGGTTAATTCTATATCAGGCACTTTAGAATAATATGCATCCAAAATGCATCCAAAGAGGCATGTGGAAAAGTGGCTACTAATCCATATGAATTGTACATTAAGATGGCCTATATTTTATTACTCTTTAGAAACTCATTCAGGATAGTAACTGTTTCATAAGCAGCATGAGAAGGATTTTCAGAGTCAGAGATTAAGAAAATTGGAAAGCAGCATTCAGGGAGATAGAAGTTATAAAATACAATTTCATGCAATTTCTGTAGGTATCAAAGTTTGTACGAAATAGCTGTGTTACATTTCATAGTCGATTAATCTAAATACATACATTGCAAAGCAAAGTCTAAATTTTAAAGAACTGGATTCTAGAATGTGCATTTAAGAACTACCCTTAGAGAGGATAACTCTATGGGGTGATTAGGTTTATGGTAGTAATAAAGCGAAAAATAAAAACAACTGTCTAGCTTTTTAAGTAATCTAGATATTATTTGTTTGTTGCACTTGATTGACCTAAATCTTTTTAGGAGTATTCACATAAAACAAGAAGATGGGTATTTTTCCTTCTAAGTATTAGTGTTATTAATACTAGGTTTCACCTAACAGATTAACTGTCCAGTGCAACTATGTATGGTATCGGTTTAATTACTATCTGTCTAGAGGCCTAATCTCTATTTGCTGAAGGGAAATAGTTTTTCCCTGCCATTTCTTTTTATAATCACAAATACTAAATCCAGGAATAACAAAATACTCTAAATTCTAAAATCACTGTGCCTCTATAACTTCAATATTTTATCTAAAATATCTTCCTAATATTCAGCAAGAAAATATGTACAAATTTTTAACATATTAATATGCTCTAAAGCCTTCATAACTCTCCTCCCAGGGTTTCTAAAAGGTTTTACAAAATGCTTGTGTGAACTGTAAAAAGGAGGCAGTTTTAAAATAAATGGATTTGTTGCCTCTAAGATATTCCACAAAACTACTCTGCTTTTGCTCCCTATGAGTTGACAGCTTTGGACAAAGAAACTTTTATGGCAGCGATTGAATTGCAGAGTCACCCAGGACAACCCTTTCCGTGAGGAAGAGGTCAGCAATTAGATAAGGTGCTGGCATTGACCTTAACACCAGGGTCTGGCCAGCTGGGGCTTCGTGTTCTTTCTGTTCTTTTAATTAAGTTCCTAAAGATTCCTGAGGAAATAAGGGGAAAGGGCAAACTGTCTTGGAAATCAGAACATGCAACAGAGGGCAGGAAGCGCAGGCACAAAAATGTATTCCAGATAAGTCTTTCTAAACTCACCAAACCCATGTGTCATAGAAAGGGCAGACTTACAAATGACAAAACAATATCCTCTCAGCCCAATGATAAAATTATTTCCTTTGGTGAGTGGTATTGAACTTCAGGAATATATTTTATAAATTAAATACTTATAAAACATCAACCCAATTTATCCCAAGAATGTCTGTTGAATCTCTCTCTCTCTTTTATGGTGGGAGAGTAGGGCTAATGGCAGTTTGCCATGGTTATGCGATATCGTGGCAAGAAAATACCTCATTTTATATCACAAACATATGGTCTGGTAATGGTTTTATATTATATTCCTTTAGTGTTTTATTCCTGTTTTTAGGAGACAAGAGCAATATGTTTTCTTGTCGACCTATCACATCAACTGTTAACACATGTCTTTACTTTTAGAGTTCACAATGGTTAAAAATTTAAAATTTAACCTTATATTATGTGTGACCTAAATGTTGATTATGCAGTAAAGTTGCTCTCTGGTGCTTATCTGTGTTGAAGTTACTATTTCTCTGTTTTCCTTTCAATTAAGAAATTCTGTCCCTATTTGCAACGGTTAATTTTCCTCATGTTATAAGTGACTACATAGAAATGTGTACAAAATGTGGCAACCAGGATGGTAAGATGAATCTAAACTTGAGGCTGCAAACTAGTGTCCCACAAGCCAAATCTGGCCCACAGATGTGTTTTGTTTGGCTTACAGAATGTTTACACTTTGTTTTTGAATCATTTGCCAACATTTAGAAATTGGTAGATTTCAAATAGAAATCTTGATCCTTGGTTTCCTTGAGATCTCCCCAGCAGCCCTGGCCCAGACTTCCACACAGAACTACCTGCTCGATGCCAGGTAGCACTTACCTCTTCCCTGGGAGGTCCTTCTCTGTCTGACCCACCTCTGTCCATTCAGCATGCATTCACTTGTGTACATTCTCTCCCCAACCCTGTGGACATATGAGTTTAAGACTTCTCAACTATGTTAGGTGTGGTGTTTGCAAGGAATTGGTGTGTGGCCTTGAGAAAGAAATAATCATGAAAGACAATTAGTTACCCTCAAATATATGGAAGACTGTTCCTCTGGACAAGTGTTCAGAGTGGTAAAGTACTGTTGTCTCAGTAGCCAGGAAAATCCAGAGCAGTGGTTCTCAACCTTCCTAATGCCGTGACCCTTTAATACAGTTCCTCATGTTGTGGTGACCCCAACCATAAAATTATTTTTGTGGCTACTTCATAACTGTAACTTTGCTACTGTTATGAATCATAATGTAAATATCTGATATGCAGGATGTATTTTCATTGTTAAAAATTGAACATAACTAAAGCATAGTGCTTAATCACAAAACAATATGTAATTATATATGTGTTTTCCAATGGTCTTAGGCGACCCCTGTGAAAGGGTCGTTCAACCCCAAAGGGGTCACGACCCACAGGTTGAGAACAGCTGATCTAGAGGAAGGCAAATATTGTCTAAATGTAGCAATAACATCTTGAATGACAATAAGCCAACTAAAAACAGAATGTGCTTCCCTGGGGCAAAGGGGGACTCCTATTACTGAAAGTGTGCAAGCAGGTGTGGGCATGGTATGAAGTCCAATGAACCACTGGCTGGTGAGGTGACCAGTGATCACCAAGGTCTCCTCCAACTTCATGAATCTATGTAATTGGCTTTTTTAAATCATCCTCTTTGGAGCTATAAAATAGCACTATGCTAACTGGAAACCAAGTCTGAATCAAAACATTCTGTGAACATATAGGACTTTGACATATTATTGGACTCTGGGAGAAGGCTTACTGAATGCCAACATTATCCTTCTGAATCACAGGCAGTGCCCTGATTAGATTTGCTTCAGATTGTTACTCTCTAGTCGTAGGGCATTAGATTTCCTTTCTAATAACACATGGCAATCAGATGTACAGTTTTCTTCTGGGAAAAGCATTATTTTAAAAACATTAACATCAACACAACTGTCAGGGGGGAAGAAAGCACAATAGTTTTGAAAAGCACTCTGAAGTTTTTATTTGCTGAAAGGATTAAAGAAAGAAAATATAGTTCCCCTAAAGTCTTTACAAACCACCAAAACCAAAAACAACAACAAAACACCCACAAACCTACAATAATTACTTTGCAAAAAAACAGTTATTGGGAAAACATAAGATTGATGTGGGCAACTATAGGTTTCAGCCTTCTTTCTATTAAGGTTTTGCCTTTTTACATAGATCAGGGATTGGCAAACTAACAGCCTGCAGACCAGATCTAGGCTACTCCCTGTCTTTGTAATAAAGTTTTATTAGAACAAGCTATCCCCATTCCTTTACATATGATCATGGCTATTTTTCACTCAGGTAAAAGGACCTTTGAGTAGTTCCAGCACAGACAGTCTGAGTCACAAAGCCTACAGTGTTTACTATCTGTCCTTAACAAAAAAGGTTTGTGACCCCCAACTAGCTACCTTGTACTATTTATATCACTATTTCTTGTCAGTATAACAAAAAGCCAAGTGAGATCTTGATGTGGCTATAGAAGAAAATGCCATATTCTATTGCTTTGGTGGTAAACAAAAGACCATGTTTCTTTCAACTTCTGACTGCTATGTCTCTGTTTTCGACTTACACCTACTGAGAAAAAGACCTCAACACCTTTTTCAGTCACTCACAAACAGTCACTCATGCAGAGGTATCAGTGAGCAATGCAGACTGCCACCAAAGTGCTTGGGGGCAGGGAGGCATTACATTGCCCCTAAGTAAACAATTTTAAAATCCCTCCACAGTTCTCTCTGCCTGAAACTTGTTAAAAACTTAGTGAATGAAAGTTTCTTACCAATTTTAATTATCACCATGATAAATGAGAGGGGATAAAATAGGAAGCTTATTTTCTTACCAGAATTGCCTTCATTTTAGTTTTCTATTTTTTCTGGAGAAGAGCAGAGGACCCCACCATGTGGTTTAGAGTCTGTAATCTCTGATTAAAACGTGATCACTGATTTAGAGACTGATCTAGTTCACTAATGTGATATCTTGCACACATTCTATAAAAGTAACAATATTATTGGTGCTGCTGAGATTTTCAACTCTAATAATTATCCCAGAAATTGCATTGGGAGGACGGAAAGAAAATATACCGTTGCTAAATACAGGGTGGGGCAAAAGTGGGTTTACAGTTGTTCCTATGGAAAATAATGCAATAATGAATAAATAAAAATACAAGAATAAATACTGTGTTTTGCATACTCACAACTGTAAAGCTACTCTGCCTCGCCCTGTTTAATCTGTATATACAGTACAGTGTGTGGCTTCTGCTCACAATTTAAATATACCAAAGACTTCTGTTGCTAGCCACTTGTCAAAGGAGATATCATGAGGAGAAAAAAAAATACCTTTGTTCCAACCACTGGAAATAACAGATAGGATACAAATAACTGAAAATGCAAAGCTGAGTGAGCTTAGAGTGAAGGAAACCCATGAGGGCCAAAGCTAAGAGAGATGCCCCAAGCGTTTTCCTCTCTTATCTTTCTTCTATCCAGCGCACAGCTTCCTGGATCTCTCCCAGGGAAGGCTCACTTCTCTCTACCATCAGAGCCCTTCGGCTCCACTCCAGTCCTTACCACTGTAATCCCATACTACAGATCCTCAGAAAGAAAAAGCTAGTTCTCTAAGAAGAGCCTACCCACTTCAGAAGGAAGTTTTGTGAGTTGTGCCAGATGGACGTCTCGCCATCTCCCCAACCCCGTCCCAAGCAGAGGGGTCAAACTATTTCTCCAAACAAATGCAGTGTTCACCCCACAAAGAAATCTGCTGCATGGAAGTTTCTCATTAATGACCAGAGTTGGAAAAGGCATCGTGTGAATAGTGGGAGGACAGAGTTTATTTTTCAGGAGGCAAAGCAGATATGACTTGGTGCTTCTCTCCCATGAACAGGGGAGGACTCTCAGAGAAGCAGCCAGCTGGGGGCAGAGCTGATCCACACACACACACACACACACACACACACACACACACACACACCGGCTCAAAGCCCTCCCTCCATCAGCTCCCAAACTTTTACTCTAACACAGTGGTTCTCAACCTTCCTAATGCCGTGACCCTTTAATTCAATTCCTCATGTTGTGGTGACCCCCAACCATAAAATTATTTTCGTTGTTTTCATTGTTACAAATTGAACATAAGTAAAGCATAGTGATTAATCACAAAAACAATATGTAATTATATATGTGTTTTTCCAATGGTCTTAGGGGACCCCTGTGAAAGGGTCGTTCGACCCCAAAGGGGTCGCGACCCACAGGTTGAGAACCGCTGCTCTAACACTTCCAGATACTCATTGGAAGTGCCACTGACGATGACTTGGTAGGCTGATGTCTGTCCATGAGCGGTGCAAGGCAGGAATCAGTCAGTTTGGATGAAAAGTGAGGGACTATGAAAAGGAAATTGAGGGAACATAGCATTGACACAAACACTGTCGGTGTCAAAGGGGGCTTTTCTGGCCTCCATGTGAAGCATGAAATACCCTGCGATGCCAATGGGGAATTGGAGAATATCAAGAGCTGTGTTAAAATATTTAAAGTTTCTGATACTGAACTCCATACTGACTCACTTCTTCAGATTTTAGCTCAAATATCACTTCTTGTAGAAATGGTTTCCTGATACCCTTTCTTTCCTCCCCGCCTCCCAAGTGTCAGAGCCTCCTGGTACTCACTCTCATAACCCCTGGATTTGTTTCCTTAGTGTCACTTGTGACCACTATAATTGCATAATTAATTGTGTAATTCATATCCAATGCACTTTTCCTCCCTAAATGTAAGTTCCATGAAGGGGGACACTTGTCTGCCAGTTCCCGGCTCTATTTTCAGTGCCCAGTGCTTGCCAGACATGGAGCTGGTTTTGTTAAATGGAAGGGCTATAAAGTTGCTGCAATTATATGGTTACAGTCATCATAATATTATGTTTGTTCACAATGCACCTTTGAGCAGTTTTTTCAAACTTTTAAAAACTGTCATCCAGTGAGAAACATATCATACACCCTGGCATAACGTACACACACAAAATTAAACAAAAAGTACTGCTGTAAACAATGCTGACAATCGTCACGTACAATTCACTCTAAGATTTTCTTTCCTAATCTCTCCTGTTTCAGATTTTTAAAGTGCTAGTAGCAATCCTTTAAATTAATTTCACAACCCACTTGTGAAATGTATCCTACAGTTTGAAAACCCTGCCCTAGGGCACTTCATAATCATAAGATGCAATTGAATATTAACTGTGTTTAAACTTAGTCTTTGTTCATCTGTCTCTATATTTCACAGGGTTTAGACAAAACATTCCTTGTAGATACAGCAAGACACTTGTTAAGGGCTCCAAACCTCCTGAAATGAACATTTAGTTGTCAATGCTCCACTGTGGGTACTTACAGGCAGAGGGCACTGTGGGGAAGGTTGCCCAGCATGCCAAAGTCCACTTATGTCCTAAAGGAATAATTTACTTGCAGGAAGTGTAATTTACCTGACATTCTCTTTGTATGTTTATAATTAGATGTGGATTTCTTGCCCAGTTTTACTACATCAGACTAACATATGCTGTGCTACAGATGGAAGTCTCAGGTTATACAGCATCAGGGACCCTGAGGTCTTGTGATTTCAAATTAAACTTGGGTGTGCATATAAACCATGCAAATTACGCTACGGCCACATGCTCAGTACTGCCAAAAAGAAATCAGGCAACAGGCCTAGAAACAGAATGCATCGAGGATAGCCTCCCCTTGCTGGAAAGTTTTTATTAGGCTGGGAGAGAGAGGGGTTTTGAAAGTAAACACCCAACTCCAATTGCCATGACTAGATGAATGTGTTTCCTTGGCCACCAAAACAGGCTGGGTGGCTAGGCATGCTTTACAACACTCATCCACATCAGTGGAGCAGGAGTAAACGTAGTGAACTCAGCAGACTTTTTGTGGACTCCGTATGGATGACTGAGTTGCATTATGCTCGGGGTGATGCTGCATCAGTGGGTGGAAGCCTCTGTGTTCTTTCCCCTCTTGCCTGGGTGACACATAGGTTGTTGAAGACCTCTCTGCCCAGCAGTTATTTCAAGCGTGGGCTCATCTGAAAGAGCTCACCCGTTCATAGCTGGCGACTGACTGTAGGAGATCAGTAGGGGCCAGGTGCATGGGGGCTGGGATGTCTCCCATGGACACCAGCTTCACTCTCCTCTTCCCGAGGGTGTCCTGCATTACATTTGTGAGAGTAAACCTTGTACTGGAAAGTAAAGCTTGTAAGTACACTCTGTGTATAGCAAAGTGCAGAAATCATAAGAACAATTCAATAAATGTTGCCAAGTGAATGTACCCATATAATGAGCACTCATATCAAGAAACAAAACATTTCTAGTAATACCAAAGCACAATCCATGCTTCCTTCCAATCATCTGTTCCCCAAGGGTAACTCTTATCCCTCCATCTAAAATGATAGGTGACTCTTTCTGGTTTTGAATTTTATATAAATGGACTCCTGTCGAATGTACTTCTTTAAATATGGCAGCTGTCATTCCATTCTGGGTTTATGAGATTCATCTGTGTGGTTGGAGTTGTTTGTTCAGTCTTACAGCTGTATGGAACTTCCCTGGATGAATGGAACACCATTTTTATATCCATTCTATTGTGGACGGACATTTTGGGTGTTTCCAGCTTGGGAAAATTATAAATAATGCTGATAGGAACATTCTTGCACACATCTCTCAGTAAATATACTTACATATTTTTGTTGCCATATCTAGGAGTAGAATTGTTGGAACATTAGATCTGAAAATATTCAGCTTTAATTGAGTTCTCTGAATAGTTCTCCAATGTGGTTGTACCAATTTACACTCCTACTGGCAAGATGTGCAAGGCCCAATTGTTCCATGTTGTCTGTCTTTTTAATTTTAGTCGCTTTAGTGAGTATTTTTAATTTGAATGGCGTGGACTTTGGAATGAGACAGGCATGATTTCTATTCTTGTGTCACATTCTAGAAGTTTATATGGCTTAACAAGTCACGCTTCCTCTCTAAATCTTGTGTTTCTTATTTGCAATGTGGCAACAAAAATAGTTACTACATAGGAGAGTTGCAGATGATAGATTAAATAATGTGTGAAAAAATAATTATTATTTATTAAGCACTACCACATACAACTGTTAAGTATTTACCTATACCTGTAAGTTTATGACATAGCGCTTATGGGCAACACCAGTAATAATAGTTATATTCCCCACCATAAGACTTATAAACATCTAGATTTCTGTAGATTCTGGGTTAGTCTCGCCATTGTTCCCCAAAGATAGGACTGCTCTATCTCCCAAGACTAAGGAGGTGGAATCTACTGTTTTGTGGTTGTTCAAAAAGTGTATCAAGATGCTACTGGGGCAGAAGTGATTTGTTTCTTCCTGTCTGCTATTTCAGGACTCAAAGTCCCAACATCACAGTGTCATGACCAAATCAGTTTAGAGGAGACCTAGGAACTAGCAGGCAAAGACATGAACTTTTATTTTCTACCAAATTAAGAACAAGAAATGACTGCTTGGGGGTATAAATCATGCTTTTAAATGCTTTTATTATTGAGTCTATATATGAATGTATTCATTTGTCAAAATTTCACCACATCTTCTTCTGCAAAGAGGTGTTATGTTGCTTTAAGAATTGAACGGTAAAGTTGTTTATGGTCTGTCTTCCTGCCCAATTTATGAAGCTAAAAAAAGGTCCCTACTTTTAGAAGAATGAGCCTATGATTTTCAGAAGACATGGAGAATCTTTTAAGTTGGCAGATCCCTGTCAACAATTGGTATATATCCAACAGCTCTTCAAGAGCCAGTGTTTGTCTACACAATAGGGAGATAAACATTGAAGCAGGAAATAAAACATCACAGGAAACTGTATTTGCTGGTGGGAAGCATACCCCTCATTCTCCCTCTGTTACTACTGTATCATTGGCAACGGGAGGAAGAAAAGGGGGGGTATTCATGCTTTCTCACTGGCTGGTAGGGACCACTCCCGTTTGCGTTTACAAATAAGCCTCTTAGTTCTTACTGAAGCATGTTCTGTGTTCCCACTTGTCTTTAAGTTTAACAAATAATTGCAGTGTCCCACCAATATAAAACTGTTTAGAAACCATGGAAGACTGATTCCTGGTTAATAAACTTAAAACACATTTTCCTAAAACACAGTTCCTTTAATTTTTAGAGGTTTGTATAATTTAAAGGAATTTAAATCCATGTGTTTTTTATTCTCTTGCACTGACATCATCAAAACAGCCCTTTAAACAGCTGCTTGAGCCTTTTTTAATAAAGTTCACTTCTGACTTCTCTCTTTTTGAAAACAAGATTTTATTTTTCTTTGCCAAAGGCAAATGAACTAAAATGCCAAAAGATTTGGATTTTGATCAAAATTCCAAACCCGTAAATTTCAAAGTTGAATTTTTTTGCCAATGGACTCCTGACTCCTCATTGAAATTCATTGCAAAGAAGAAAAAAGTAGCATCTGCATGAAGTTTATGGTCAAACCTGGTGTCAGAAAACTAAAGAAATATCTATATTTGCTGCTTCATTTTGTGCCAAATCTGAAATGAATCAATGTACAATGTGTATTGCATTATTACAGAAATGCGATCCACTGCCAAGTAGTTAACTTTTCCACCAGCTCTGCCTATCATGAGTAAACCACAATACCATACTCTCCAGAGGTTAGAAACCCAGCCCACTGTGGTTGTCTGAGATTTGTGAGATGTGATTGTTTTAACAGAATCATTTCAGAGAAAAATCCTTTGCTAAACAGTGTAGATGCTCATTATACACACATGTGTGTGTATACAAAATATATGTGTGTATAGAAAAAATATATGTGTGTGCATAGAAAATATATATGTATATTGTATAACCCCTAGGAATTTTCCTTCTTAATGAGAATACTATCCCTCTAAAAGTATGCTTAATAATTTAGCAAGTAAAATTATAATCTAAGCACAAAATATGTGAAGGATTTCAGCCTTTATAAATATATCCACATGCTGCAGTTGAAATCAAACTCTTAAAGCTTTTTGGTATTAACAATTCGAGACTCTGTTTCTCCTTGTTGAAATATGTATAGGCTAAGCAGTAATCAGAGAGATGTATGACTGGGAGAAGTTGAATTTTATGGGAATCTATGAAGCAAACAGGCATTCTGATCTCCTCCAGCCTTCCAGCAGAAGTGCAAAAACCAATGCTCCATTTAAGAAACAAATTTGTTTGCTATCACAAAAGTCCTCAAAGAATAATTCCCCTGGAATAGGAAACTAAAAGAGAGTAAGGAAGGGATGAGTTCTGTGATTTTATTTTACAATTGAGATTTTAAAAGGAGGAGCTTTACACATACACACTCACATGAAGGTGCATAAATATTAATAGACCCTGACTTCTGATAAAAATAGAAACCAGAATTTTTATTATTGTATTATTGCTAACAGATTTGATTGCATTATTCTTTTTGAAGAACAGCTCTACAATTACCTACAGGGTGGATTCTGTTTGCTGTCAAGAGCTTTGGTGTCTTCAAAACAAGTTTTCAAAATACAGTTTGTCTGATATTAAAAGAAACTTCATGAGTTTACAAAAATGTCTTCTTTTAGAACCTTTCATAAGCAAAAATTCAGATTTACAAATGAGATGATGATTCCTGTGCACTTCTTCTTGTTCAAGCTTCATCACAGATATCTCATTACATTTTTAAACCTTGACAAGGAGAAGACCATTGTCCTCAATGGATAAATATAGACAATTTGATACATAGAGGTATAACAGAATGAATGGCTTTCATTATGAAATATATAGTCACAGAATTTTTAGTGAATTCATTGCAGGGTCCACTTACATAAAAAATTCCATTGTGCATGGAATACTGGATAAAGGTTGGAGATGATAAAGAAATAAAGCAGGAAAATAAATCTAAAGAGGATACCACCCATTGAAGATCCAATTGAAATTAAAGAGTGGCCAGTGACAAACAGGATTTGATTTGTATCGTTCAAATGAAACTTTAATTGCATGACATGAAATACATCACTATTTGCATTATTAAGCAATAGATGTTTTTAGAAGTGTTGAGTACATTGACTTTTCAGCCTAATTCAGAGAATGTTGTTTCATATTGGCAGTAAAATTGCTAGATTCTATGACTGAGCTATGTGACCTTGCCAAGTTACAAAATTTCTATACTTCAATGTCCTCATTTATAAAATGATGGTGATGATACATTGACATATGATACAAATGTACTAAAATATCTGAAAGTATATGACTTCCTTGTAAGCTACAAAAACATATTTGTGTGCAATTATAATTATGCACTGAAGTCTCTTCTCTCTTCTTCTGTCTCTCCCTTCTCCCTCTCCCTTTCCTTCCATACCAAATATACACTCTCATTATAGAATCATAGGTTTTCAGAACTGGAAAAAGCTATAGAGATCATGCAATTCTATCAAAAGAGAAACTAAAGTTCCAGAGAAATGAAATAATTTATAGAAAATCTCAAAGCTACAAAGCTTTTAATGGCAATAGGTTGGACTCCCAATCCTAACCTGTGTTCTAGTAGAGTGATTAGAGCTTAAGATTGGGTTATAGACAAACTGAGGTTCCATCTCTACCACCAACTAACTCTCTGCATCTGTAAAGAGGGATTAAATACAATATCTAACTCCTGGCATTACTGTAAGATATTAAGCACTTAGCAGAATACCTGGGACTTATTAGCACTGAATGGACATTATTGATTTTTTCTCATTTTCTCATTACATTTCATTGTTTCTCTTGAGATAGGCTGCATCCACATTCATAGCCAAGAGTTATGAATTGCTTTTCCAGTGGCCCAGGTGGTTCTACTAGAGTATTAATATCCAACTTGAGTGCTTACTACATAATACTTTGAGGTAAATGGTAGCATTAAAACACTTTATTACAGATCAGAAAACTGAGGCAGAGACAAATAACTTGTTCAAGAGCACATGGCTACTACGTGGCTCCAGAGCCCACATATTTCACCACTGTGATACACTTCACCTAAAGCAGTGGAGCACATTTAGCACCACCAGGTCCAGGTGAGCAGGAGTGGGATTCGGGAAATACGCTACCTTCTCCTTTCACTAAGAACGTGTGTAGAGAGCTGCCTTCTGGAGAATTATGTGCACATAACTCACAGTCTGCAATAAAAATGGACTCCACAATTGTAATATGGCAGGATCACAGTTGGGCTGGAGACCTAAGCCAAGTCTCCCAAGAGTAAAATCAAATGAGATGCCACATCCAAGTCCTCATGGGTGTTTGTCCAAGCCCAACTACTCTGGACACATCTTTCTGTTGGAGTAATCCTGACATTCCTACATTCGAGATGCTGAAGCTCAAGGTTGAAATGGTTGATTGCCAGGGGAAAATGTGCCCACTGACATCAGCATTCTTTGGAACTGTAGTCATCCCTCATTTCTGGGAGCATTAGATTTATGAACACGTTGGTGTTAAAAAGCTCATTTAAAAATGAAGACGGATGTTTAATTATTGTTTGATTTGGAGTTACAGCCTTTCATTTTTCAAATGTCTTAAGAGCAGAGAAATGAAAATTGTTACCTAAGGAACTACTGAAATTCTTCTGGGCATGTATTATGTATTCCACGAGTTCTCTGCCAGGGACATAAGTCAGAAACTCTCCCGCTGGTTTTGATTACAGCTGCAAAGTCACAGATTTGAACAGCCCTAGACAATCATTCTTCTGAACCTGCACATAAATATAAAACATTTTCTTTATCCTTATCACATAAACCTTCAACGAGGTTTGCTTCAAAGTAAATGCCAGTTTTCTCACATTTTTTTCTCATTTATCATTTCAACAATTAGCAAACCAATTTTTTTGCAACAAAGCTCCTGCATTTGCATATTCAAAGGTCATTGTACAGGTTCAAGCTATTTAATATCAAAGCAATGATAATTTAACAATCTCTTCCTCTGGATTCAGATAAAATACAAAAATACCCCTGGCTTTGTAGTTTTGCACATTTACAGACACATGATGAAAATAGGAGATTAAGATAATGGCATGAGCGATATAATGAACCATCAGTTAAGCTGTGGTAAACTTTATTCATATCCAGCTCCAGGTATTTGCATTGTCACTTTATTATTTAAAATGGAGCTGTTGCATTTCAGTAAGTGATATCAAGAATATAATTTGCTAAGACACCTCTTTATTTGAGGTGCTGTCAGGACTGGCAATGAGAAATGACACAATCCCTCGGTTCAAAGTGACAGACGCCAATATATTAGTCCAGTGCCTGTGTATTTCTCTGCTGTTTTTGAAAAATTGAATTTCCTTTGTGTAAGCAGAACAAAAAGAAACAGAAATCAGTTCCATGTGAATTCTGTGGTCCTCTATATTAAACTGTAATTGTTTCCTGGTAAAAAACCAAGCCTGCAGGATTTCCTGAAAAATAATTTACAAGGATGGGTACTGGGTTCAGCTTGCTTTTTTTCCTGGGCCTCTGTGATTGATGACACTGCAAGGAGCTGATACATTTGCCACGGCTGCATCTCCAGAAAGTTCTTTCGCTTTAAACAAACAGCAATCTTCAAAAAAAAAAAAATCTTTACATGGCATTCACTTTCCTGGCTTCTTGGTTATGAGTTGCTTCTCAACTCTGGCACTGCTCTGAAGGACCCAGTTAAAAGTCCCAGTTGCATCAATAAAACCATGAAGACAGCTTGTATGAATTATGTAAGGTAATGGCTAGGCAAAAAAAAATTGTAATTCGATCTAGTTAGCTCAGTATGAGCTAGGATCTTCGGAGAGGTAATATGGAAAGAATGCTAACATAGGCATCTTACACACCTGACTGCAGATTCTCCCTCTCCAATTGCATAACTTGTACATGTCACTTAAACTTCATGAGCTATAATTTCCTCTTATGCGAAACTGGGGAATGACGAAGCCTATTTTTCAGAAAAGGAAGCAACCAGCTTCTTGTGAGGGCCAAGTGAGTTAAAGTTTGGAACACACTCTATAAATTACAGATTTACAAATAATAAAGCCCTAAAAATGGTGAGTCAGAGCCTTGGGGCCCATTCTTTAGGATCCTTGTGTTATTTTAATAACAAGTGCAAAGGAAGAAAAGCTAACTGTCCTTAGGTCTTACTATGAGTCAGGCATTGTGCCAGACACACAGCACACTAGTTCCTCACAAAAGGCTTATAAAGGATATGTCATTCTTATTTTCTACAAAATAACTATGTCTAATAATTATTGACTGTACAGTGTATGCAATATTCTGTGATAAGAAATTTACACACATAATTTCATGTGATCCTTAAAACAATCCTATGAAGAAGATGCAGTTATTATCGCTACCAAGGAAACAAAGGCTCAGAGAAATTAACTTGTCCAAAGTCATGTGGCCAGTATGGGTCTCATTAAACCACTCCCCATCAAAAACATTAGCCTTATCTCTCCTTATATATGCTCTGACCTTCTGGTTTTGGCTGTTTTCAAACACTGGGTACATTTTAATTTATAAAAATGTGCAGTGGGACTAGGAGAAGGATAGGTTCATGCAGTATGATTTGTTCTGGGGCCTCAACTACTTCACACCTCCCATCTCACTGTGGCTCTGTACATGCTTTAGGACCAGGCAAAAGCCCTAAGGCCAAGAGGCTCCCTCTCTCGTGTCCCTTGGAATGCTTTTAGGCAAGGTTTGGCAGCATGGGAGGAATAAAGATCCAGGCATATTATGTCACATAAAATGAGGTTAGAATAATGACATAAGCTATCTAATAAATTCCACTTGTGATAGCTTGCCTATATGTCCAACATGGATCATCATATGGTCATTTATTATTGAAAATTGCGCCTTCATGCTTTATAGAAAGCAATACCAATTAAGTACCACACATGCCTATTCCATTCATTCCAATATTTGAATCACAGGCACAAATAACAAAACTCTGAGGGGTTGTAGCACACAAAAAAGTCATAATCCTTCACACCTGCTCTGCTGGGCCAAATAGATCAGAGAAATATATGGCTGACAAATTCTCTATCATCTAAGATTGAAGCATAGCAAAACACAAAATAAGCATATGAGGACCTCAGAGGCCTGCCAAAAATAAGATAAAACATTCACACCTAGAAGTTCAATTATCAGAAGTATTTTGTAACCAAGGATTTTCATTATTGTTATACCATAATATATGGAATCTCTCTCACCTCCATGTGTTAGTGGCTTCTGAATGAATACTAAGCTTTGTTACTTGCCGTGTATACAGTATGGTAAAGAGCAAAAAAGAAAACAGGATGAGATTTCTGTTCCAGTAAGGTAAGTACTTGTATTAGCTTTTCAATCTTTATCCTGATAATTAAATGATATAATATATTCCCAACACAAAGCATGTGTCAGGCACAAAGCAAAACTGTGCCTGGAACAGTACCCAGTCAAGAGATGTTGGTTGTCATTGTTTCCATCATGTTCTCATCTTTTCTTTCTAGACTTTCTTCACCAGTGAAAACCATGTCCTGTCCATTTATCTAGCATTTTGGAGAAAGAGAGAAGGCAAAAGTGAAAATAAGAAATTAAAAAGTACTTAGAAATAGGGGAACACAGATGGTTGTTCCAAGATCTGATGAACTGCTCTGACTCAGCTCAAGGATTTACAAGGGAGGTTAGGAGCTCAGAAGTACTTTACCTCAATGTGTTTATATATAAAATGGGAGGATGGGGATTATGAGTGCACTGGCCTCCTCCAGGGAATACATGCTGTTTGACAAGCTACAGAATAATTTAACACCAATGTACAGCCAAGGAGCAAAGAATTCAGATTTTTGTTGAATCCTTGAATGTCAGTGGAAGACACTGTGCTGATGTGTAAGATCTCATTCACTATTCTTCCTTCTTTGCCAGAAATAGAAGCAAAATTTGCCTTAAACATAGCTGTTCTCACAGGGTATTGACTATTCTGCTGTGAATAAGGAAGTTCTTAAGAGTCTTGTGAAGACAAAGCAACATGTGATATGTTCATCTTAACTTCCCAATATAAGGAGACACAAAACATAATGTAGGCATCTCTCTCTCTTTCTCTCTCTCTCTCTCTCTCTCTCTCTCTCTCTCTCAGATATAGATATAGATAAAGAGTTATAGAGATACAGAGATATAGATATATAGATGGATATAGACACACATACACATTAAATGTCTGTTATACATACATACATACATACATACATATACACATATATACACATATCTGCTATTATGCTTAAAACATATTTGTTCATGACACACCTTTATGGTTGATTTGCACTAGGCCTTCTTTCCTTTGTTTATGTTATTAATATATTAAACTACAAAAAAAAATCCCCATATAGAAACCAGAACATTGGCAATTACTTACATTTACTTCATTGGTATTAACTTATCCTTTCTCTTCCTCCTTGAAAACTGCCTTATCCTAAATTATTGTCTACCATAACTTTGCTTTCCATTTATATCATTTTATCATGTCTAAACTTATATTTTATTGTGCCAGTTGTTTTTAACTTTTAATATTTTGGACTTACTGTTTGTATTTAAAATCATAAGAATCCATTTTGTTTTATGTAGTTATATTTCATCCTTTTTTGAATCCTATATTGTTTTTCATAGCATACATACACGACACTTTATTTGTCCATTCTTTTGTCAATGGGTATTTGTATTATTTCCACATTTTGCCATCTGTCTGACCTGAAAAGTATATTAACCAATAATAATTCAATGAACACCCAATGCTTTTTTTTTTTAACTACTTCTATCATTCAGACAAGTAGCTATAAAACCAACTGATCCCTAGCCAGTTTGGCTCAGTGGATAGAGTGCCAGCCTGTGGACTGAAGGGTCCCAGGTTCGATTCCAGTCATGGGTACATGCCTGGGTTGCAGGCTTGATCCCTAGTAGGGGGCATACAGGAGGCAGCTGATCAATGATTCTCTCTCATCATTGATGTTTATATCTCTCTCTCCCTTTCCTTTCCTCTCTGAAATCAATAAAAATATATTTAAAAACAAAACAAAACAAAAACCACACACACACACACACACACACACCAATTGAAGGGAAGGAATAAGGGTTGAGAGCATTGTAGTAAGAATTGCTGTTTGGGATTAGGGGGAGTCCATTTCAGTAAGGACTGATGTTTGCCTATTGACTCCAATGGATGGAATCTATAAAGATTGCAGTTACTTCCCCTGAACTAGCCATTTTCAATTAATACAGCTTTGCTTCCTTAAGGAAGTTGTTGTGCCTCAGTTTCTTTCTTTGTGAAAATAACCAGGCTGATCTCAAAAATCTTTAACATTCCTGTCACCCTACCCTCTAAGATTCTAGGGCCTGCAGGAGAGAGACCTCTCTCTAGTAGGAAAACCTAACATTTACTGTGCAATTATGAAGTACATGATACCCTTTATGTTATACACAGTATTTTATTTAATGTTCACAACAACCTGATTAGGTAGCTACTACTATTATTCTAATTTGGAGATAAACAAACTGAGCAGGAGATAAATAAAGAAACCAAACCCACACATATCCAAGGTATATAAAGCTAGCCTAGTGAGTCCTGGAATGAAGATGGAAATCCATGCCACCTAAAGCCAAACTCCACCCTCTTGGCCTAACACTCTCTGGATCCCTCTAAGCCAGCTGACCATCTTCAGATTTCCCTAAATTTAAGAGTAATCATTGTTAATATCAACCACACAACTTTCATTTCCAACTAGAAGACCTTCCCTGACAAACTAAAGAATGAAATTGACACCTTTCTTCAAACAGATGATTTTTCATCAATATCTGTTTTAAAAAATCACATATGCATTTTTTTGGTTTGTTATCATGACCATTCAGAAAAGTTAAGTTGCTACGACTAAAGATGTACAATGAATTCTGATGAAGAACTCTTGTGTCACCGGTGTTCCAAACTGCCATATGATGGTGTATTCCTATGTTTTATATACTTATTTCCCCATAATATGACTAGCAACAGGGGAAATTTAATTCAAAATGTAGGTATTAGTGCAATATTTAAATATTTTAGCCAACATTCCAAGTTGCAGTACTTTCAGTTTATTAAATATTATCAGCATATGAAAGCTTCAGCTCATTAGGAAGCTGAAGGAATACAGAGTTGCCAACTTATAATCAGTCAGTCAGTGAACATTCATCTTGTGTTGTGTGTAGAATACTGAATGAGGCAGTCGGAGCATGATAAAAGGAGTAGAAGACTCTTTCTGCATTAAGTGATTTTATAATTTAATTGAGGAAATTATCTAAACTTAAGAGCAGCTTAATAAATATCAAATACACATTTAAATGGTATGAATTGAACTGGTGTATACTGAGGGAACACTGTGAAAGAGGATTTGTAAATTAATCAGAGACAAGCTCTAAAGGAATCACATCTGCTCTACAAGTTACAACTTCTCTTGTGTACCTACTATGTGCAAATCCCTGTTCTTAGCACTGCACAAGCATTCTCCCATTTGATTTTCATAACCATCCTTTAACAAAGTATTATTTTTGTCCCCATTCTAAAGATGAGGAAACCAAGGACTAGAAAATATACTTTAAGTAACCTTCCTAATGACAGACAGAATCAGGATTTAAGCTCAAGTTTGTTTGATTTGAATTCTCCTGTAAAGAAGAGCTGTTTATACTATATATGTTTATAATATATATATTTTTTGATTTCCTGGGTAAATCCAATACTATTATTATTTATTTTGTTGCTTAAATTGTTCCACCATTGGCTATTGAGAGGTCCTTCAGGTTGGACCTGTGTTCTTGTGATGAGCCTCATTTTTTTAAAAGCATTTCCTTGCTTTCAAGTATGACAAGCTATTCCAGGTTGATCTTGTATATATCTTGCCATAACCCTGGAATCAAACACTTCTCCAAGATGATCTATTTCCTTTTATAGAAAAACTAGAGGCCCAGTGCACAAAAATTTGTGCACTCGGGGGGAGGGGAGGGTCCCTCAGCCCGGCCTGTGCCCTCTCGCAGTCTGGGGCCCCTCGGGAGATAACGCCCTGCTGGCTTAGGCCTGCTCCCGGGTGGCAGAGGGCAGGCCCAATCCCTAGGTGCAGCCCCTGGTTGGGCTCAGAGAAGGGCCGATTGGGGAGTTGGGGCGCCGCCCCCTGTCATGCACAGAGCAGGGCGGATCAGGAGGTTGTGATGCCACCCTCAGTCATGCTCAGGATAGGGCCGATTGGGGGGTTGGGGCGCCGCCCCCTGTCACATTCAAGTCAGGGTCGATGGGGGGGTTGGG
>NW_006287547.1:913739-915660 GCF_000327345.1 Myotis davidii | reverse complement strand
CGGCCGCCATATTGCCTGACAGTTAATTTGCATATCTCGCTGATTAGCCAATGAAAAGGGTAGCGGTCATATGCCAATTACCATGTTTCTCTTTTATTAGTGTAGATAGTGATTAGAGGCCAAAATGTGGATCTCATGCATGCTCAGATACGTTTTTATTACCATTCTCCAACTTTAGGTCTCATTATTGAGAAGTAATCTTGGTGAGATGGGAGTGACAAGAGGCCTTGGGTAGGGCTTTAAAGTATTTTACATACCAATATAAGGAGTTATATCATTGACATTAGAGAGAAATTCCAAGCTCGGGAGCTGTATAAAGCATCTGAAGTTCTATGTGACTTGGAGTAAAAAACTGTAGTTCAAGGTCAGCCAAGAAAAGGCCTTAGTAAACAACTTATGTTTTCAATTGGGACTCTGGAAATTTACCACTCCTCACATAAAATAAAGCCCTCCTCCAATCTACTCAATCCATGATTAAATTAAGATAATCTGGCCAACACTATGGCCTTCTAGAAGAAAAAGTGAATCCTTTTTGAAGGATGATAATAAATTTTCATATTCCATGTCCAAAATTCAATACAAAATTCACGAGTATCTAACAGACAAGAATAAGTGCCCCCAATCAAAGATAAAAAGCAGAAGACAGAAAAAGACCTATACAAGATACAGATATTTCTCAGACTTGATGTTAAAATATATGATTGACGTAATTCAAAAATAAAGAAGTCAGACTGTCAAACTACAGCGGGAAGGCCAGGGAGGATTGGGGAGGTGGGGTGGTAAGAGATCAAAAGAAGGACTTGTATGCATGCATATAATGCATATAAGCATAACCAATGGACACAAGACACTGGGGAGTTGGGGAGACCGGGGGGAGGTCAGGGGGGTGGGGGTGGAAGGAGACATATGTAATACTCTTTGTAATACTTTAAGCAATAAAACAAAATTTAAAAAATAAAAATATTGCTCCAAAAAAATAAAGAAATCAAAGAAAGATTTCAGAGGAGAAATATAAACTATAAAAAAATCAAATGGCAACCACAGAATTGAAAAACAAACTGAAATTACATCTTAATAGAAAGGTTTAAGAGCAGATTACACAAACTGAAGAAAATATTAGTTACATAAAATTTGTGTCAGAAGTATTCAAACTGAATCACAGACAGAGAAATAATGGAAAACACATGTTTTAAAGCACACATAAAACATGGTCAAAAGGATAGTATATATATAATTGGAATCCTAGGAGAAGAAAGAGAACAGAGCAAAAGTAGTACTTGAAGACATGGCTAAGAACCTTCATAAATAGATGAAAATGCAGTGCCACAGATTGAAGAAGTGCCACAAATGCTACAAATAGAAACAACCATATATAGGCACGTCAAGAATTTCCAAAATTAAAGGAACAAAAGTAAGATAGTAACTAAATTCTCAACAGAAATATACAAAGCCAGAAGATAATGGAATGATAGTTTCAAATTGCCAAAATAGAGATTTCATCACCATTAGATCTATACTAAAGGAAATACTGTAAGACCTTCTTTAGGCCAAAGTTAATGATCACTGATGGGAGCACTGAAATGCTTAAAGTGAAGAACAAGAGAGAAGATAAACACACAGGGAAAATATAAAGGAATATTGAGTGTACACAAGAATACTAATAATGTCTTTCTTGTGGGGCTTAACATATAATATATATATATATATGTGTATGGTTGGGCTAAGGAGAAAAAACACTGTGGCCTTTTATAAGGGAAAGCGTCTCCCTAAGGCAATAATCGAAAGCCCCAATCGCTCAATTCTTTCAAAAGAGACAGAACCGAGCTCTCCTGAAAACACTGTGGGGAATAATTCTGTGTCAGCTGGGGAATCGGCTAGATGATCTAATAGGTCTTTGCCCTCACTCTAATTTCTGTGATGC
>NW_006287547.1:911935-912838 GCF_000327345.1 Myotis davidii | reverse complement strand
GATAGCCGCCATCTTGGTTGGCAGTTAATTTGCATATCACCCTGATTGGCCAATGGGAAGCGTAGTGGAGGTACAGTTAATTACCACGTTTGTCTATTATTAGATAGGATATATATGTATGTATGTATGATAAAAATATATATAACAAAAGCACAAAATGGAGAAGCATAAAAGGTATTAATGTGTTCTAAGACCTGTACATTACTAAAATAGCACATAAATAATTAATTTGGACTTTAACATGTCAAAGATATTTGCAGTGATGTCTTAGAGTAAACATCAGGGGAAGGGAGAACATAAAAAATGTAGTAACTGCTTCTTTAAAAAAGCCAAGCCCTAGAGGGTTTGGCTCAGTAGATAGAGCATCGGCCTGTGATCTGAAGGGGTCCCAGGTTTGATTTCTTGGTTGCAGTTTCCCAGCCCTGGTCAGGGGCATGCAGGAAGTGACCAATCGATGTGTCTCTCTCACACTGGTGTTTCTCTCTGTCTCTCCTCCCTTCCACTCTCTCTAAAAGTCAATGGGAAAAGTATTCTCAGGTGAGGATTTTAAAAAAAAGGCCAAGAAATGAAGGAAAGGGAAGTCTAGCATAGGAGGAACAAATAGATGACTAATTAAATAACACATATAAATCCAAATGTAATAATTGCACTAAATGTAAATATACTAAACACTGAACTTTAAAAAAATCAACTAGTATTTAGAAAAACAACTATTGGCTGCTTTTACACTTTAAATATAAGAAAACAGAGAGTTTGAAAGTAAAATACTGGGAAAAAATAAAATGCAAAATAAGTTAAAACAAAGCTGGTATACTGACTATATGTCCACTTTGGAGAAATGTTTACTCAGGTCTTCTGTACATTTTTTAATGAAATTATTTGCTGCGGGTTTTTTGTGGTTTT
>NW_006287547.1:894925-895594 GCF_000327345.1 Myotis davidii | reverse complement strand
GGGGCAACGAAGCTTCATATTTGCTTTAGCTGCATGGCTGATAGCCGCCATCTTGGTTGGCAGTTAATTTGCATATCACCCTGATTGGCCAATGGGAAGCGTAGTGGAGGTACAGTTAATTACCACGTTTGTCTATTATTAGATAGGATATATATGTATGTATGTATGATAAAAATATATATAACAAAAGCACAAAATGGAGAAGCATAAAAGGTATTAATGTGTTCTAAGACCTGTACATTACTAAAATAGCACATAAATAATTAATTTGGACTTTAACATGTCAAAGATATTTGCAGTGATGTCTTAGAGTAAACATCAGGGGAAGGGAGAACATAAAAAATGTAGTAACTGCTTCTTTAAAAAAGCCAAGCCCTAGAGGGTTTGGCTCAGTAGATAGAGCATCGGCCTGTGATCTGAAGGGGTCCCAGGTTTGATTTCTTGGTTGCAGTTTCCCAGCCCTGGTCAGGGGCATGCAGGAAGTGACCAATCGATGTGTCTCTCTCACACTGGTGTTTCTCTCTGTCTCTCCTCCCTTCCACTCTCTCTAAAAGTCAATGGGAAAAGTATTCTCAGGTGAGGATTTAAAAAAAAAAAAAAGAAAAATGAAGGAGCTGGAGGGTGGGCAGGGTCAGCCACACCTGCAGCCTGAATTCCCTTCTCCATCCT
>NW_006287547.1:873005-894654 GCF_000327345.1 Myotis davidii | reverse complement strand
TTGGGTTTTTTTTTTTTTTTTTTTTGGTGTTGTTATATGAGTTTCTTATATATTTTGGATATTAACTCCTTATCAGATTATTATTAGCAAACTAGAGGCCTGGCACAAGAAATTCGTACATGGGGGTGGGGGGGTCCCCTCAGCCCAGCCCCTCGGGGGATGTCTGATTGCCGGTTTAGGCCTGATCCTGGCCTAAATCAGTAGTCAGACATCCCTCTCACAATCCTGGACCACTGGCTCCTAACTGCTCACCTGCCTGCCTGCCTAATCGCCCCTAACTGCCTCCCCCACTGCTGGCCTGGTCACCCCCAACTGCCCCCCCGCCATCCTGGTTGCCCCTCACGTCCCCCCGCTGCCAGCCTTGTTGCCCCTCACTGCCCTCCCCCTGCAGGCCTGGTTGCTCCGAACTGCCCCCCTAGCCCTCCACCTGCCGGCCTGGTCGCCCCACACAGGCTGCTGCTAGGTTGTTTGATTGCCCCTCACTAAACCCCCTGCCAGCCTGGTCGCCCCATGCAGCCTGCTGCTCAGTCATTTGGTCACCCCTCACTAACCCCCCCTGCCGGCCTGGTCGCCCCACACAGCCTGTTTGGTCGTCCGTTAGGTTGCGAAGGTCACTTAGGCTGATAGATTAGATATAGATATAGATAGATATAGATATAGATAGATATAGATATTTAATATAGATATAGATGATATAGATATAGATATAGATATAGATAGAGATATAGAGATAGAGATAGAGATATAAATATATCTTCTCCCATTCAGTAGGTTGCCTTTTTATTTTGTTGCTTGTTTCCTTCCCATTTGTTTATTTTTTGGTTGTTTCCCTTGCCTAAGGAGACATATCCAAAAATATATTACTAAAGGTCATGTCAAAGAGTTTACTGCCTATGTTTTCTTCTAGGAGTTTTATCATTTTGGGTCTTACATTTAAATTTTAATGCATTTTGAGTTTATTCCTCTATATTGTTTAAGAAAGTCATCCAATTTCAAACCTTTGCATGTGTCTGTCCAGTTTTTCTAACACCATTTATTAAACAGACTATCTGTACCCTATTGTACATTCTTGCTTCCTTTTCATAGACTAATTGACCAGGTAGATGTTGATTTACATATGGTCTCTCTATTTTGTTCCATTGATCTATGTTCTGCTTTAATGCCAGTAACATGTAGTTTCAATTTGGTAGCCTTGTAGTATAGTTTGATATCAGGTAGCATGATGCCTCCAACTTTGTTCTTCTTGGTGTGGCTATTCAGGGTCTTTTGTGGCTGCATATACACTTTAGGATCACTTGTTCTAGTTCTGTGAAAAAATGCCATTGGTATTTGATAGGGATTGTAGTGAATCTATAAATTGCTTTGGGTAGTATGAAAATACAGAGGGCTAATAGGCATGTGAGAAGATGCTAAACAACACTTATCATCAGGGAAATGCAAATTAAAACCACAATGAGATATCGCATCACAAATGTCAGAATGGCTATTGTCAATAAACCAACAAACAATAAGTGTTGGTGAGAATAAGTGTTGGTGGAGGAAAGGAAATCCTTGGGCACTGTTGGTAGGATTGTTAATTGGCACAGCCACTATGGAAAACTGTATAGAGGTTCCTCAAAACATTAAAAACAGAACTACCATGAGACCCAGCAATTCCACTTGTGAGTATCTGAAAACATCCTGTTATAAAAACAATCATGGTGATGTAAAGTACAACATAGGAAACATAGCCACTAACATTGTAATAACTATGTATGGTGTCAGATGGGTCCTAGATTAATCAGGGTGATAACTTTATAAGTTCTAGAAGTGTCTAATCACTATGTTGTACACCTGAAACAAATATAGTATTGTATGTCAACTGTAATGGAAATTTAAAAAAAAATTAAAAAAACAGAGCTGATATAACTATATCATTATTGGAAAAGTACATATAAAGGCAGAAAGTATTGCTAGGTTGTTTTTTTAATAATTATAAAATGATCTATTAATAGGAAGTTCAATAAAAACACAGTGTATGTACCTAATAAAATATCCCCATGATAGCGCAAAAGTTGGCAAAATAAAATGAGAAAAAAAAATCAATAATTATAGCTGAAAGTTTTAACACAACTTTCTCTGTAACAATAACTAGACCAAAACAAAATATAATAGGTATGAACAACATGATTAATGTACTTGGCCTATATAAAACTCTGCATTCAAAGGCTGCATTTTTTTTCAAAAGTGTACAGAACATTTACCAAAATTAACAAGATGCTGGGTCATAAAGCAAATCTTAACAAATTTCAAAAGATTGATGTCACAAAGTATACATTTCCTAATTAGAGTAGAATAAAGCTAAAATTAATATACTAAAGATAACTGAAAAATCCACAAGTATGAGAAATAAGCAATATGTTTATAAAAATACGTAGGTCAAACAAGAATTCATAATGAAATAAAAACTAATTTGAACTAGTATGTGACAATCATGTCATCAAATAAATGCTAGAGCCACAGTCTAGAAAAACTTGCAACTCACAATGAGTCCATGATTCTCTGACAAATATGAGCCCACGCAATTTCAATGTAATCCTCAGCCCATAAATGTGTTGCAAAATTACTTCTAAAAAGTTAACTCTTTTAGCTTTTTTCTTTTTTTTACAAATAAATAGATGATGTTATTAAATTTAATTTTCAGCATCAAGATAGATCAAAGGGTTGTGGAGATGGGTATATGTGTATTCTTGGTTCTCACTGCTGTGTCATTTGTTTGAAAATTCAAAAACTGCCTTTTTTTCTTTGTCAGAGTTGTGACTTTCCTAAATAAATTACTATAGGAAATATAATCATAACGACCATAGACATGACTAATGGCTTTAAAATCCACAACCTGGTAGTTCAGTAGATTTGTGTGTTATCTTTTGTATCTTGACAAAATGAAGCTGAATGATTCACAAGTATCATTCATTTTGACTCTTGAATATTTAAGACTGCTGAGGGCAATCTTCCCCAGGACAGTGAGAAGCTGGTTGCTCCTTTCTAAACCACACACCCAAGTGAGATGTTAATGTCTTTTACAAACATCACTACTTCTGATTCATGTACACACAACTTAGGGTACAGACATTTTTGTAAAATAAAATAGAAATATATTAAATATTAAACTTTAACCATATTATTTTTTTCTTTGAATGCCAAATACTTTAGCAGAGATTTCATATATCAGTTTTTTAATTTACAAATAGGTAGTGTAGTGATGAGGGTTGGGAATGCATATATTCTTATTTCTATAGTCTGACTGTCATTCAGAGGAATATAATATATAGGAAATATTATATATTTCCTATATAATAAAAGCCTAATATGCAAATTGTTAGACCAGGAGTTCAACGTTCAACTGCTTGCTATGACCTGCACTGACCACCAGGGGGCAGCATGGAATATGGCGGGCATCAGTGACGCGGCGCTGGCAACCCGTGTCAGTGAAGGCACTGCCAGCCCTGATGGGCCCCAATGAGAGCAGGACAGCAGAGGGATGGTAGAGCAGGTGAGCGGGTGGTGCCAGGCCAAGGAGGGTGCGAGCAGGGGCCCATTGACCCTGCAGACGGCAACCAGTGGCGGCAGCAGGGTGGGGCCACTGCCTGGCTCCCAGGCACTGAGAGAGCTGGGTGGGGGGCCCAGCCCCAACCTATTGCCCTGCAGGTGGGATGGTGGACCAGGTGAGGTGTTGGTGCTAGGTCACGGTGGGGTGCCAGGTGGGGCTGTGGGGTTGCGAGCCTGGGGGTGCGAGCTGGGGCCCGATTCCTGCAGGCCACCCCGAGGGCCCACCCATGCACAAATTTGTGCACCAGGCCTCTAATATATATAATCTCAATTGGTGATTTCTAAAAATATTCTAACAACCATAATCTTTTATAGAAAATAACCCCAATGTCCAACAAAAGCATGTCTTTACTTGGATGTTTACTGTAAACAACAAACAATTCCAATGTTAACTTTTGTATAACATAAGGTATAAAAGACTTAAAGTTCTGAAGTAGGAGAGAGTAAAAATGAAACTGTGATTATTTTCAGAAGACATAATTGCATATGTAGAAAATCTGAAAGGATCTTCAGATGAATTGACAATTTACCATAGTCATTAAATGTAAGGTTAACATACAGAAACTGACTGGATTGCTATATATTGTACCAGCAAAAAAAATAAAATCTAAATATATATAAAACCCTAATATGCAAATAGACCAAACAGTGGAAAAAAACGAACAACCGGTCACTATGACATGCACTGACCACCAGGGGGCGTGCACAGAACATGGTGGGTGTAAGCAGCAGGCGACAGAGTGCAGAACATGGTGGGCACTGGCCGCGGCAGGATGGTGGAGCAGGTGAGCGGGGGAGCCAGACCAAAGCAGGGTGCCAGTCGCTGTCATTGGAGCAAGCCTCTGGTGGTTCCTGAAAATTCTTTGCTCCCGTGCGCCGCAGTCCTGCCGGGTGCTTGCACCTGCTGCTGGTGCCAGAGCTGCCACTTGCACCCACTGCAGGCACCCAGCACCAGTCCTGATCGCTCAGCGCTATCAGCAGGTGTGAGCAGCAGCTGCCAGACCTGATCGCCCCTGAGGGCTTCTCCACCACCTCCTGCTCCTGAGGGGTGATCAGGGCAGCAGCCTTCATTTGCACTCGCTGCTGGCGCCAGACCTAGTCGCTCTGTGCCATCAGCAGGTGCAAGTGGGGCCAGTGCTGCCAGTGGGAGCTGCGGCAGCAGAGGCGGGGCTGCATGCAGACAGGGGACTGGGGCCATGGTGGGAGGGGCTGGGCAGGGGCGCAGAGGATGGGCCAAGACCCGCCCCTGTGCCCACAACAGCCTTGAGGCTCACAGTTCCTTTCAAGGTGCACGAATTCGTGCACTGGGCCCCTAGTAAAGATATGAAGTAAAACTAAGAGTGTACCTAAAATGATGTTCAATAACTAATAAAACTTTGTAGAGAAATATTATAGGACATCTAAATAAATGGATGAATACATCAGGATCATGAACTATAAGACAGTACTTCAATTTGATCAATGTATGCAATGGTCTCCATCAAAATCCCAAGATAATTTTTTGTGTGTGTGGAAAATGTCAAATTTCATATAGAAATGCAAACAGTTATTTTAAAAAGCCTCTGATGAGTTTATTTTTAAGAAAGAGTAGATGATAAACTCTATTGGAAACAGATGTTGAACAATATTTGCCTCATTTGGATGCTTACTTTCAGAGACAAAAGAAATTACAAGTTACCACTGTTTATATGTGTTTGGTCTTTTCAATATCTCCACTGCTACTACCATCATCATTTTTCACCTATTGTACTCAATAGTTTCCTAACTTGCAAGTGTAATTCCACCCTGCGTCCTTCTGTCTAATCTGGAGATAGAAACTTGTGTTGTTCCTTGAAGATATTGAGTACATTTGTACCCCAGGGCATTTGTATCCCCTGGTTGCTCTCTTTGGAAAGCTGTTCCTCCAGGTAGATGTCCACATTCCTTCCTCCCTCAGCTCTTCTAGGTCTTTCTTTACTCAAATCACTTTCTCTGTCAGTCCTTCTTTGCTTACACTATTGGAAGTAGTAATCCCTAACTCCACCCAGCACTCTCTGACCTCCTTCTCTATAGATTCTCCTCTATACCAACTATCATCTTCAAATAAACAGCATTTTAATTACCTCCCTCTATAGTTTAAGCTCTGTGGAGACAGATTTATTACTTATTTATCCATTATTATATTACATCTATAATAATGCCTGTCATGTAGCAAAGCCCTCAATAAACATTTGTTAAATGAATTAAATAAATGAATATATTCATGACTTAAATGGCACTTTAAAGTTTTAAAGTGATTTTCATAGGGGAAGCTATTGTAATAGTTCATCTAGTTTTTATTTTATTTTCATGTCCTTGTTTGGTATTTTCCTTACTGTAGTCCACTAAGACCTTCAGGGGCCCACAAAGGTCATATTTCACAGTCTGGCTAGAACATTCCATGACACACAGAGGGAGAAGAATGAAGGAACATAATTCTGCCGTGAGAGTAGAGAGGTTTAATGTTGGCTTCAATATATTTTAGTACATTAATAAAATGTTTAATGAAAGTGTGATAAAAAAGAAGAGTGATTTTATTTTAAAAAAATAAAACAGTTCTGTGTTGTTTTAAGGGATCATCTTTGGGTTTGATACTCAAAATGAACTGAAGTGAGAGAACAAAAATATGCTTGAAAATAACTGATTCAGTGTGTTATTTATAATCTATAATGGAACCTGTTCCTGAGAAAGTAGGTTATTTTTTTATGCACATATAAATTTGAAATTAATACAATAAAAAGTTGAACATCTTTGGTGAAGCAGGACAATGGGGTCAGATTGTTAAACTCATAATAAAAACATTGCTATAGCCAGTCCAGAAAGTGACTCTGATCTTTTTATGGTTTTTCAATAAGGTTTTCTGAGGATTTTTTTTGGCCTCTTTTTTACTATTTTTATAGCCTCACTCTTAAGATTCATGTTCTTTCAAGGATAATCACTCCAGCAAAAAATGAAAATCTCTATATTTCAACAATAGTTTGGTTTGTTACGGTTTTGACTTGAAAAAAGATAAAGTGCTTTGGAGAAAAATGACTAATCCTGTGCTCTTTAATTATTTCTAGAGCCTCTATGAGTAATTTTGGCATGCCACCTTACAAAATTTTGTTATGTCTTGAACTAATATTCACTTAAGAATAACTATAACTTTTGAAAAAATATTATGTAAAACTGGTGAGTTTCTAGAAGCCAATGTCTTTTAACCTCACTCTAGCTGGAAAATAAAGACTTCAAATTATTGACAAACAAGAAAGAAATATTGTCAAACTTCGAACATCCTTAAGAAATTTCCTTTATGGTGAAGTATCTGGGAAGATATCAGTACATCTAAGGCTCTTAACAAAAATTACCCGGGAGTGTAAAATTACATAGGTAAACTTTTGATTAAAACAAAGAATACATTTTCTAGGCTTACCGCTCCTACTCCTCAGATTTCTTACCACCCCACCCCTATTCCAACTGCAAGGCAAAATGACATCCTGAATAAACATGAACTCTGAATTCAGTCAAAGCAGATTAAAATCCTGCCTTTTACTAGCTGTATATACTTGGCCAAGCTACTAATCTCTTTGGACCTGAATTTGCTCATCAGTAAAATAGGAAGAATATTATTTTAAAGAGAGCTACCATGAGGATTAAATGAGGTAATTTATGAGCATGACTGGCATACAGTAGATATTTTGGAAAATGATAAAAATTATTTAGTTATTATTTCTTCACTTGTTTTACGTAGGATTGTGATAGATCCTTTTCACTCCCAATTCATATTTAAACACATTCTTCTTTAATATCAGCCTTTTCACTCTGGTCTACCAATTGTACAACCTTGAATCAGTGGTTCACACATCTGGAGCTCATTCTCTATGTATCTCTCTAGAAAATCTAATAATCAGAAATAATACTGACAAAGAAGTACTTAAAATGTGCTAGCACTTTCCTAAGTAATAACTCTTTATTTTATAAATCAACCGTGAGATATGTGCTCTTTTTATTTACCTTTACAGATGGAGAGAATGAAGAAGAGAAGGGTGAGGGAACTTGCCAAAGGCTACCCATAGAGAGATGTCAGCAAAGACAAGAGTCAAACCCAGAACCTCTAGTTGAAATCATTATGCTAGAAAAACATCATTTATTTTAATTTGACCCCAGAATTTAATCTAAAATGATGTCTAAATACATTCATCCTTTGAATCTAAGATTGAAAAATACAATAGTAGGAAGTTAGATGGTTCTTAGCAAGAGACTACCATGAAGTGTGTCCCCAGAAGGTGAAGTGGCAATATTATATGATGGCCCTTTGCTGTGGTAGATTATTTACTTAGCTTCCATTTATTAGGAACTAGTAGCCCGGTGCACAAAATTCGTGCGGGGGGGGGGGATTCCCTCAGCCCAGCCTGCACCCTCTCCAATCATGGACCCCTTGGGGTATGTGCGACTGCCAGTTTAGGCCCGATCCCTGTGGGGTGGGGCCTAAACCAGCATTCCGCCCTCCCTCTCACAATCGGGGCCCACAGGCTCCTAACTGCTCATCTGCCTGATCACCCCTAACTGCCCTCCCCTGCCGGCCTGATCTCCCCTAACTGCCTCTGTCTGTGTGATCGCCTCTTAACTGCCTCTGCCTGCCTGATCGCACCCAACTGCCCTCCCCTGCTGGCCTGACCTCACCCCTAACTGCTCTCCCCTGCCATCCTGAGTTCGCCCCCAACTGCCCTCCCCTGCTGGTGTGATCTTCCCCCTAACTGCTCTCCCGTGCCAGCCTGATTGCCCTAACTGTCTCTGCCTGCCTGATCACCCCTAACTGCCCTCCCCTGCCAGCCTGATCTCACCCCCAACTGCCCTCTCCTGCCAGCCAATTTGGTTCTGATTGGTTGGTTTCTATGCCAGTCAGCATCAAAAGCTCCACCTCCTAGACAGCCATTGGCTCCTCACAGTTCACCCAGAATTGGTTCTAATTGGTCAGTTTCTATGCCAGTCAGCATCTCTGGGCCTATCTCCAGTCCTGATCAGAGAAGTGGGGCTGATCAGCAGCCCCTGCAGAGGCCTGGAGAGAAACAGAGGCACAGTTGCAGGTGAAACCTGGAAAGAAAGAAAGAGGCAATGGCTGATTAACAGCTGCCATGGAGGCTGCGGATCAGACCCTGCCTCTCTCTCCAGGAGTCTCCCCGGGCCTGATCTGCAGCCCCCTCAGCAGTCAGTGCTGGGCCACCACAGCAACCCAGCACTGACTGCAGGACTGATTTGCAGTGTTTGGTTGAGCCTTCGATTGGTTGTTATGGACCCTGGGTTTTTATATATTAGAGTAAGCTGGGTGGGACTCCAGTAGAAAAGTTGATATGAGAAATACAGTTGCTGAAAATAATGTATTCTGATTAACTACCTTATCAGTTGCCTTCTTATCAAACTATGTCAAAACCTTGCCTCTTAAAAGTCAAATAATAGATACCATTTACTGAATACCTATTCTATGGCAGCCACTGTGCTGCACAGGTTCTTTAGGTAATCTTCTTTAATCACCACAGCAACTGCTTTCAGGAAAATATTATTATTTTGTTTATTGGATAGATATGGAAAATGTACAAAAGACTAATAAATTTGTTTGTGATCATCTAGTTGACAACTAGTGGAACTGGAGAGAGAATTTGCAGTATGGATTTCATTGACTGAATGAAGGCAGAAAATTTACCTTCCAACATCATAGGATGTTAGAGCTGAATTCCTTGGCTTAAGATTCATTCCCTGGTTCATCCCACTCTGTATGGATGAAGAAACTGAGGCCAAGACCAATGAAGTGACTTGCCCAAGGTCTTCAGATCATTAACGAGAGTGAGGGACTTAAAACTGTACTTTCCTATTTGCCTGCTCCTGTAATTATCCTGCCAAACCTCACTGCCTCTTGCTTGGTGTTAAAGAGTGATTACAAAATCCGTGAACATAAATTTTGAAAACTCCCATGATGTTTGTTTTCTGCAGTTAATTTGAAGGGAGTGGGGAAGAGGGAGCTGGAATTAGTGAGGTTAGAGAGGCTTTGGAGGTGAGTCAAAGAGAGTCAAATATGAGGATAAAGGTCTTAAAAGGTGTCCTTAGCTGGCCCCTAGTGAACACTGGGGTGCTTTGTTCAAAGGAACTTAACTAAAAATAAACTGGGGAAAGTGTTCCTATAGGAAAAACAACATTTCGTGCAAAAGTATGATTTCAATAAGTCAACCGAGTCCAAGTTTAGACTGTGATTCATTTTACAAATGAAGTTACACCCCCGGATCATGTATGCATCCAATTTCAGCCTCTGGCCATATTCTTCATCACTCTTGTGGGACATGTGTTTATTAAATTATAGCCCATGCCCTGGTTCTGTGGTGTGGACTGTTTATCTTATAGATCTGAAATAACATAATTATTTAAAGCAAGTTTGAATGGTATATTATTAAATTTCTTTCTCTTTCTTTCCCACCAGCAGAAAGTATTCTCATTTTCTAAATTTAAAATATTTATCTCTTTAAATTTTGATACAATATCTTTGATACATACACAATAACATTAAAAGTTGTGTGTGTAATTATACTGTCAAATGGTTCTGTCTTCCCTCTTAATCTTCCTCCAGTGAATCCAGCCTCGAAGAAGTGGTGCTGCCAGACTATAATAAATCATCCCTGCAGGCCTCAAATATTGTGCCATACAAGAGAAATTTGGGGAGGATACATATTTTTAAGTGCACACACATAGGCATTTTGTACAAGTATTTCTACATGTGGATGCATATTGTTGACACTTGTACTTAATTGCCTGACTTTTGAATTAAAAACGTAGATAGTTAAGGGTAGCAGATCTATTCCACACAATGCTCAGTCAAGGTGATCTTTAAAATTTATTGGCTGACTTGAACGTTTTATGCTGGATAAAGTCAGTGTAAAATTGTGTATATATAACACAATAGTACCAATTATCAAGTGCCCATTATGTGGTAGGCACATTATCTTTAAAGCTCACAGCCTCTCTGAAAAATAAATTATATCAAGCCTTTTTATGATGGAAAAACAAACAACAATCTTGGGACTCAGAGAGATTAAACAGTTGAGGGAGGTCAAGCAGTAAGTGACAGAGATTGTGACCTTATTAACATGAGTTGGAGAATACTTTAGGAAAGGTTGACTTTAATGATTTGTACAATGCCAACTATGAAATTCTTGATTTTAAAGAACATGGGCCATGTTTTACTCAAAGCACACCCTCTTTCCTTCATTCCAAGCTGCCTTTGGTATTTCTTAAGGAAAGGAAACTAACATTTATTGAGCATTTACTTTCTACCAGTTTCCATGATGGCCCTTCGCACATGCTGCTTCATTTAAAATTTTAAAACACTTTGGAAGCTCTCTGACTCTGCTCAGCTGCCTCTACCATGGTCGAAAATCAAACCATTTGGCAGGCAGTCAATATGTGAGTTCTAGATGTGTGGATAGGATACATCACAAATCCTCTCTGCATCCTCAGTTTCCTCATATGTAAAATGGGACAATACAATTCCTGCCTACCTCACTTATCAGTTGGGGGTAACATATCAGAACAGAAAATATTAGAAAAGAATAAAATTATATGTATGAACAGAGAGGTCATGTGTATGATAGTCACATTGTATAGTTGTAAAATATCAAACTTATGTGCTCAGGACAAAGAGAGAGGAGGGGAAAATGGAAGAAAAAAAAAGAGTAACAGAAAATCATTCAAACAGAGCCAATAATTCCTCCTGTTAGTCTACTCAATGAGAATAAACCACAGTGAAGAGGAGGCGGGCAGCCTTAGTCCTTCCCAGGTATCTTGTGCCTCTCCAAGTGTCAGTATCTCTCCATGCTGGGTATGGCTTTTAGGAATTAGGTGCATAATTTTCTAACATGATGTCCTATAAATGCAAGCCATCTGGCTCTCTTACAAAAAAATAGCCACTTATTTTAATGCAGAATGAAAAATTAGCTGTGAGAGAAGATATTCCTCGGGGCATTTTCAAGGATAATTGAGGTTGTGATTTCAAACCATCTGAAGCACTATATTTTTTCCCCCAATACTTTAAAACTATTACTTTTGTAAATAAAATAAAAATTAATTACAAGAAAATAACTACTTGCTTGGGTGGTTATCTGGCTTACCCACAATTTTCCTATCTCATTGTTGACCAGAAACAACTCAATGACTTGTACCAGCTCAGAAACCATTCTGTGAGTAGCACTGATCTAGATTACCAACATTAACACCAGGGACAATTCTTAAATCCCAAACCCTCATTACAACAGGACTCCACTTTCTACTCAAGTAAGGGCTTTTTATTGTCCCTTTTTTCCCCTTCTATCTTTGCTACCTGAGACTCTTGTTTCCCAAGTCATCCCCTCTTCCAACCTCTCTATCCTTCATCCTCACTACAGAGTTCTATGTTTTGGGAACCTCTGTCCCCAAACATCAACATTTCTAATCTTTCCTTTCCTTCCTAACATCCATGTAAATGGGCCCACCCTATGACCTACCCTCTTAAAATCTTGTCTGAAGTAATCAATAAACTAGCTATGTTGATCAATGCGTTTATGCTGAGATGCATGAACTCATGGTTCACCCCATTCAATGGAATTCCATATATAAACATCTGTTTGTTTGCAGTATTACATATCTGCTATATTTAAAGTATTCTACTTGGAAGGATGCCATAAAAGACACAGCATCTGTTCTCAAATAGTTTATCAACATGCCACCTGGATCATATTCCAAATAGATTGTCAAGTTCTTCAACATTCTTACACTCCACTCTCCTTATCAGCTCTCATTTCCCACCATTCCCTAGTCTGGCTGGTCTCCTAACTCTTTCCTGAACACACCATAATTTTTCAGATTTCTGTGTTTTTATTCATGTTATTCAGTCATATACTAGATGTCTTTCTCTCTCCTTTCCATTTTTTCAGGCCCTGCCCAAGCTTCATCTTTATCATGTACCTTCTGAACAGAGGAACTCTACAGTGCCACATGATTCTGCCTTTGTTTGGAATCCTGTTGAATTGATAGCCATAGTATGCAATGGAATACCATATCATGAGGTTCATGAGGTTCTTGAGTTGTTAGAACAGCATTTGCCTTCCTCATGATTAGACTGTAGACCTTTCCTGAGCAGCATTTCTTTGTTTGGTAAAATGACAACTCATGTTTACTAAACATCTTTAGCCATTGCCCTCTAAGAGCAAGGCTAAGTCCTTAACTTTGGGAAATGCAAACATTAAGGCCATCAAAGAATTTACAGTCAAGGATTGAGATCATTTTTCTACTCTTATGTATTCTGTGAAACGCTTGTCTGTCACCTGAAAAAAAATGTGTCATTAGTCATATAAATTTCAAAACTTTTTAAGCATACATAGTGGGACAAAAGTAGATTTACAGTTGTTCATACAAAAAAATAGTAAATAATAATATAAGAATAAACTCTTGTTTCATGTACTGAAAACTGTAAACCTACTTTTGGCCCACTTTGTATTATTATCTACCTTGCAGGTGGTTAATCTGTTTAACTTTATTTAAACAAGGAGTTCTACCAAATAATTTGACCATGAAACTCTTTGTCTGAAAATACCCTTTGTTAGTATCTAAAGGATTTTAACATAAAAATGTTACATTAATATCAAAATACATTTGAAGAAACACTGATTAGGTTAAAATACCAAGAGTTACAATTGATTTTGTTAAGTATCATAATGGCATGTGTTTTTGTTTTTTTAATAAAAGTAACATTGTTTAGAAATACAGACTGAAGCATTTATGGGTGAAATGAAATGAAGTTTGAGATTTAAAAAAAATATTCCAGGGAAATGAAAGGAGAATAAGATAGATTAAAGATTTGTAAAGGCTGATAATTATTGGACCTTGATGATTAATACATAGAGGTTCATTATATAATCTATCTATTCAATATATTTGAAAAGTTCTATTATAAAGTTTTATTTTTAAACCCCATGATACTTGGAATACATAGTCAGCCTAACTTTATTTTAAATTTACCAATTTAAATTCTGCAATCATCTATACATATAAAAGGCTAATATGATAAGTGTCCTTCCCACTGTCCGACCGGTCGCTATGACGCACAGTGACCACCAGGGGGCTGATGCCTGATGCAGGAGCTGCCATAACACACACAGAGAAACGGCACCAGGTAGCACTGTGGACCGGGTGCCAACAAAGCAACACTCAGTTTCCCCCAAGTGGAACACAGGCCCTGCCACGGACCTGGAGCTACAGACCACCAAATTGCAGCTGATGCTGCCATGGAGCAAAATGCAGCCCACAGCCAAGCCCAGCCTGCAAATGGTGGCTTTGAGCTCCGGGAAATAATGTCACGTTTTTGTTGACATTCTGAAGCCAAGATTGTTGACAGAATATGTCTGAAGACCAACTATTGCCACAACATACCTCTGAAGCTGAAAGCAAATGGCATCATCAACAGAATATGTCTGAAGAACAGTCATCGACAAGTACTACCAATATGGTAGGAACTGCCTTCATGGCAAAAATGAGGTAAATGAGGATACAATGATCAAACACAGTTGTGGTGGAATGACTGTTACATGTCAATGTTGCCTATTCCTAAATTTCTCCAATGAAAAACCATCTGATGGAAAATTTACTCAATGTTGTAGCAAAGGCAAAATTTGTCCAAATGATATAAATTTTCCAAAATTCCTGACATATTTTTAAAAATTAATAATAAACGAAGATTCTGACAGTAAAAATTTCATGGAAAATATTTGTTGTTATATCATGTCGTTATTGTTTATTAATCAATTTATATATTATTTTCATGTACATTTTACTAATTTTCTTTCACCTCTGACACTTTCTATTATAGAGAAAGGGCGAATAGTGATAGTAAAATATTTCTTCTAATTAATTTCCTTTCAATGTGCACCAATTCGTGCACTGAGTCACTATTTGGGACAATATATTGATTGAGTCAAACTGAAATTTATCTTTGCTAGTAAAATACTAGTATATTCAAAGTTAAGGTAAATTTAGGGTCCACACAAATACAGCAGAAGATAATTTACAAATCCTCAGAGAGCTGGTGGGGCATTAGCTACACTTGGAATAGCAGGTGATCAGCTGGGTTCCTGCCCCCTCTCTAGCAGCTGCAGGTACAATCTGAGAATCTCCAATTTAAACTCCTTAGCAGAGTAGAGGTGTACATAAAACTTCATTTTTAAAAAGGGTCTCACTGTTTGAAAATGTAAAAATGTGAAAACCACTGCTATATGCCATGCCACTGACCCAGATGTAAGTGGTCTTCTAGCCTAATTCTGTAAAGCCCTTCACTGTTCTGACTTATCTTGATTTTAAAAATTGATAGTTAACTTCCTTTCCCGCGCCTTCCCACAGAGGCCAAGGAGGCTGCATTTTGGTGCTCTGCTGGGCTTGTGGTGTGCGGTTGGTGGCTCGCTAGCAGCCAGCTTTCTGCATGGTCTGGCGTATATCACACCTTGATTCTTTCCCTCAACTGCCAGACAGACAGTGAAGTGCATGTCTCAGATGGGATTTTCCATCCCAGTTAACATCTGGAGCAGCTCTGTAAGATCCAGGTCTTGGTTTCACTGGGACTGTTTTGAGAACATGAGAAGAGGAATGTCCCTTTCTCCAAAGAATATTCTAGGAACTAATTCTTGCCTTTGTCTGTATTGGAGGTACTATTTTGAAGAGCAAAGAATCCACAAAGAGCAGATTTTACAGGATCATTGAGGAAATCAGAGAATACCTCTACATGTTGTTGTTGTTTTTCACCAGGTGACAAAATGGAAGTAAAGAGGTCTTTCTACCGCACTTCACGGTGAGCTCCTTCTGATGAAACGTAGGTAGGGCTTCAGAGCACCAGCTACGGATTCACACAGTCTCAGGTGCATCTCAGCTGTGCCACTCCTTGGACTTGGGCAAGCTATTTAGCCCCTCAGTTAATAAGTCTCAATCTCCTCATCCTTCAGAGGCTGAGAATTATATCACCTACCCAAACACTTTTAAATATGCTGTTTCCTCAATATCACTGCAAAATGAGAGAAGGTGAGAAAGCACTTAGTATGAGTCTGTTCTGGTACAAAGGAGAAACTTGACCTACAGCTCCATAGTGGTTGCTATTCTCTTGTTGGTGGCGGTGATGGGTATTACGGTTACTGAGATTATGTACCCCTGCTCCCCGAGAGCTCACCTATGAAGCAGCTTGGACTAGCACTTCTCCCTTTGTCATCAAGAACAGTTTCCTGGAAGATCTCAATTTAATATCCTTGGCTCTGGGCACACCTAGACTAGGAAAGCAAGTCCTGATTAAACAATGCCCACTCTGCAGGGCTGTCAGTCTCACTGTGGCCTCTGATGTGACACTGTCCCATTACAGTCAGTGAGAATCAGGAGAACCGATTGGTGCCAGACAGGGAACTTGCATTCATTTAGTTATTAGCTTTTGTAGTGATTCAATGCTTAGAATAAAAAATGTCAATCCAATATAATAGTTTGGGCATAGTTAATGTAATCTAATTAGTCTGGCACCACTTTCTGAAAGCCAGGGCCACTAGAGACGATTTCCAAACAAGATCGCTGGAGTGCCATCCACTGCCAGAATACAAACAGCAGCCCTTCCAGGAACAAGACTGACCCATAGAACTGGTTACTGATGCCAGCTTTTGACTTTTTTTGGCTGGAGATATTTCCTCCTTACCTTCCCCTTTATTCCTGATGCTTTTTAGGACAGGCAAAAGACATTGTCCCAATAATAAGAGTAACATTTTCTCTGTTGATAAATGAATTTACTAAATGGGCTCTCTCTTCTGCAAAAGAATATAAATCTCTACTAAGAGGCTTCAGTTTGGTTTTGGCAACTGTGAACAATGAGGCAGCCTCAGGAGGCCACCTTTAAATACTTTAGAATGAAGCTTCTTAACAAAGACTCCCAAAGTACAGGCAAGCAAATCAAAGAAAAATGTCAAAATCTGAATGCCCTCCCAGCCCAGCAAAACGTCAAAGGATCTGCTAGGATGGGAAGAATGGGCCTCCAAATAATGTATATTCAGGACAAGAGGAGAAAGGAAGAAAGATAGTACCCGATTTATAAATATTTATAAAACAATCATTAGGCTTGGCTAGAACATGCAGTTCTTCTCTGAGTTCACTGCTGGGAAACAATAATAAAAAGCATAGAATTATTCAAATGGAGGCAAGAGGAGATTTAATTGTATATTTTTAGAAATCTACCAGTGGCTCTCTGCATGGCCTAGTGCTGGAGAGGATGTAAATGAGCCCGATGCAATCCAGTACTTGGGCCACAGGGGAAACCAGCTCAGCCACAGATGCGCCTCCTACAGCACCAGGTCAGAGCCTGGCCGCTGCATTCCCTACAAACTGGACCTGGTGGCAGTCTTTCCTCTCCTGTGCTGAGCTGTGGCTGTGCTGCCACCTCTGCAACCTCCCTTTTGTGAAGCCTCCCATGTGAGGACTGCCTGAATGGGGCCCGAAATTGTTCTTCTTTAAATGGCCTAGCTTGTTCTCTTTTCGACTAAGGCAATTCAGTAAATTCTTCTAAAAACAAAAACAACCCTTCTCTTAGTTATAATTCCTCTCACATTTGTTGTGGGCCAGGCTTACACAAAATAGGGAAGGCGATGGGTGATGTCAGAGCTTCCCTGCCACCAGGATGTGGCCCACTGCTGCACGCTATGCCCAAACTACAAGTCAGCCAAAGATAGGAGAGATTACAAACCTTCCTGGTGCTAAAAAGTCCAACCTTTCTAAAAGCAACCTTTCAGCCCTGACTGGTTTGGCTCAGTGGATAGAGTGTTGGCCTGCAGACTGAAAGGTCCCACCCAGGTTTGATTCCAGTCAAGGGCATGTACCTTGGTTGTGGGCACATCCTCAGTAGGAGGTGTGCAGGAGGCAGCTGATCAATGTTTCTCTCTCATTGATGTTACTAACTGTATCCCTCTCCCTTCCTCTCTGTAAAAAATCAATAAAAATAAAAGCAACCCTTCACAAAAGTTACAATGGTTAAGATTATCTTTAGGCATGATTTGAATGATTTCCTTTATATACTTCTTAAATTCAGAATTGTTATTTTGATAGTTAAGGCTGTTAAGCATCTCCTCTAAACCATTTACCACCATCTGTTTGTGGTAAGATTTCTATTAGTGATGACAAATACGTTCAAGTTTCTCATTATTATAGCTTTGGAAATTATTTTATTTTAAAGTTATATACAAATTTAAAAGTGTTTTTCCTATTTATATTTTCTTACTAGAGGCTTGGTTCACGATAATCATACATGGGGGGGAGGCCTCACAGCCCAGCCTGCAACCTCTCCAATCCGGGAACCCTTGGACATCCCTCTCACAATCCTGGACCACTGGCTCCTAATCGCTCACCTGCCTGCCTGCCTGATTGCCCCTAAGTGCCCCCCCTTGCCAGCCTGGTCGACCCTAACTGCCCCCCTCTGCCAGCTTGGCCGCCCCTAACTAACCCACCTGCTGGCCTAGTCACCCCCAACTGCCCGCCCCCGCCAGCTTAGTGGTTCCTCACTGCTTCCCCCCTGCTAGCTTAACCACCCCCAGCTGCCCCCCCTGCCAGCCTGGTTGCGCTCAACTGTCCCCCCTGCCATCCTGGTCGTCCCTCATGGCCCCCCCCCCGCCGGCCTGGTCACCCCACGCAGCCTGCTGATCAGTCGTTTGGTCGTCCCTCACTAACTCCCCTGCCAGCCTGGTCATAGGCAGCCATCTTGTGAAGTCATGAGGGTTAATTTGCATATTACCTCTTTATTATATAGGAAAGTAACCATATAATACAAAAAATTAACTGTTTTCCAACAAGCTCCATATAGACAACCCATAATTGCCAACTTCCCCTCCCCGCCAGTTTTCTGCACTGTGCAGTACAAATGATATCACTTCTTATGTGCACCTTGACATGGAATGTAATATCTCACACTTAATTCCAACTCTGTCTCCAGACCTTTTCTAAGTGCTTTATATGCATTTAATACCCACAGCAAACCTATGAAATAAGATCTATTATTATGCCCATTTTATAAATAGAACTAAAGCACAGAGGGGTTAAATAACTTGCTCAAACCACACAGCCAGGAAGTAATAGAGCTTGAATTTTAACTCAGAGAGTATGCTTTTAACACTAGGCTATATCCTGTCTCTCAACATTGGCCTCTTAGCATATCACTCACAACTGGGCAAAAACTGGTTCTTAGAGTCTAAAAACCTTACTCTTTTTATGTATAAAGCACAGATTACATCAGTGCCTAAACTGATAGCATTATGTCATAGGAAGGAACAATTAGGAAAAAACTGTTCTTAGGGGAGCATTAATGAAAACAGATTGGAAGTATTGGCTAGGAGGCATGTTATTAGGATACTATGAAAATATGTCTCTAGCAGCAATCCCCTCTTCAAACATGCAGGCACATGCACACTCAAATGCCACACTCAGACATACAAACATTATTTCTCAATCAGCTTGTCTTGGTGCCTGAAATTTTCCATATAAGAGAATCATTCCTTTGGATCATGGAAATACTGTCCACAGATGACCTCTTTCAATAAGCCAATATTTGCTGTGATGAGTGAGTAGTATATTAATCTCTTCATATCAGTTAGGGAACGTGAGAATAACAAGTAGTTGAGGAAATAAGAACAGGACAAGTCAGCGTTCAGAAAACAAACAGGTCAAGTGGGGAGCATGCAGCCTGTAAGGACAGGGGAGACTCAAGCAGCTAGTACTAGGGGAAGCCATAATATAGAGAGGATTTATGAGAATATCAGGACCCAAGGGCCTGAGAAAACTGGGGCCAAGAAGGGGAAAGACAAGCATCACCTCATTTATGGCCTTTGCCATCAGACAGAATTAAGTACATATCTTGGCTCTGCATCCTTAGACAAAGTGACTTACCTCTCTGAGCCTTAAATGTTTTGTCATGGAATTAATGGGTCTTAGAGTATAAATGCATAGGGAGTGCCTGGAATGAAATAGGCACTCAACATACTGGTTAAATGCTGGTTGTTCCATCTCTATATTTTCTATGGTATTTTTATAATGATCATATAGAACCAGGACTAGCATGTACTTTAGAAGAACTGTATTCTTTCCTCTTTGCATTCAGTGAGAAGCCAAAGAATGAGAAGATGCAGCTCTTTCTTACTCCCCTCCGTCGGTAGCCAATTTTAGTGGCAGCTTCTCAGTGGCTCACTAATTACATTACTGTACAGAGACATCAAGGCAGCTGTCTGACTTCAAGGGAGTAAATTCTCCTCTTCATTGTTGCAAGTATTTCCAAAGGGAAATTAAAGTGTAATTTTTCATAATCAATCGAGTTATTGCCAAGACAGACTAAATGAAGGGTGTTTTTTTTATCACAAAAAAAGAATCAGCAACAAGAGAACTGATAATTCATCCTTTCACTTCCAAATTCACTGGGGCTTTGATTCAGCCAAATTTAGGTCTCCCCGATTTCTATTCAGGTCCATAGTTTGGAAAAAGAGAGGGTGAACTTGACCTCCTTAGAGAGAAGGCAGAATTTAAGGTAAAGCAGAAATACATACAAAGAAGTAGAAATTAGAAGCCATACAGCTTTCTTGGGGACAAATTATTGCAGTGCTAGCTCTGCATGACCATCTTCTTCAAATCTATTATGAATTCCAACACAGTTATGCATAATCAAGGCCTGCCCCTAAGAGACTAAGATAGCCCCAAACCTGGAAAGTCCCATCCTCCACCAGGATGTAAACATTCATTCTTCCGTCACTATTGAAAGGATGTAGAAAGAATCCCTCTCTCTCCCAAATCCCCAAGAATATGTCATTCAAGGTGACAAGAGGGGCATAGAACTACATTCAGTCTTCTATTTCTCATCCTCACATTCTGTGCTCTCCCACCCACCATGGCATCTTTATATACTTGCACTTGCCAGGATCAAAGTCAAATGTTGTCAACTTTTTTTAATAGTTCATTGATTTTTAAAGAGAGAAATATTAATGTGAGGGTGTAATATCAATTGGTTGCCTCCTGCACACCCCCTACCAGGGATCAAACCGGCGACCCAGGCATGTGCCCTTGACCAGGAATGGAACTGGCAAATTTTTGGTGCACAAGACAATGCCCAATCAACTGAGCCACACTGTCCAGAGCTCTTGTCAATACCTTCTATGCCTCTTTATTCCTTATTATGACTCTAATTTCAAATTCCCTTAGGTTGACACAGATATAACTTTTTTATGACTCTGGTACCCACCACATTGAGCCTGCTTCCACTACATCAGAAGCAAAGAGGGAGAGGACAACTGAAGACCTTTTGGCTCCTTCTACCACACACCTCTTAGGGAGGGGCATGGCCAGGAAGCGCCAAAGTGGAACTCTCTAAAATGGTGTTATTACAATAGCCATTAAGCAATCATTCCCCATTTCCCCCTCTCACCAGACCCTGGTTACCTTTAATGTACTTTTGTCTCTATAAATGTGCCTAGTCTAGATATTTTATAAGTGGAATTCCACAATATTTGACCTTTTATGTCTGGCTTATTCTATTGCATAATATTTTTAAGGTTCACTTATATTGTAGCATGTATCAGAACATTCCTTTTTATATAGGAACTAGAGGCCCAGTGCACAAACATTTGTGCACTCGGGAGGGTCCCTCAGCCTGGCCTGTGCCCTCTCACAGTCTGGGACCCCTTGGGGGATGACCACCTGCTGGCTTAGGCCCGTTCCCCGGGGGATTGGGTAAAGCTGGCAGTCAGGCATCCCTCTGGCAGCCCGGGAGCCCTTGGGGGATGTCCAATTGCCAGCGGGGAGCAGGCCTAGCTGCAGTCGGACATCCTTAGCGCTGCTGAAGAGGTGGGAGAGGCTCCTACCACCAGCGCTGTACTGGCAGCCATCAGCCTGGCTTGTGGCTGAGCAGAGCTTCCCCTGTGGAGGCATACTGACCACACCAGAGGGCAGCTCCTGCATTGAGCGTCTGCCCCCTGGTGGTTAGTGTGTGTCATAGTGACCAACT
>NW_006287547.1:840585-872618 GCF_000327345.1 Myotis davidii | reverse complement strand
CCTGGCCAATCCCCCAGCAGGGACCCTCATCCTATGAGGGTGTAGCCATCCTGGGTGAGGAGCTGATGGCTCTTTGCAGGCTGCCCACAGCCCCCAGCCACCCAAGTTCCCAGTGGAGGCTGTCTAGAAGCAGGTATCTGGGATTTATTTAGCTGAAACTTTGTTGCCTTTTGCAGAGGCCACAGCCTGCCAGGGTGGGAGGGAAGCTTGTTTTCCTTCATCACCGGGGCAACCCAGCCTCCTGCTTGCTCCAGCTCCATGGCTGCTGGCCGCCATCTTGGTTGAGTTAATTTGCATATAGTCATTCTGACTGGCTGGTGGGCATGGCTTGGGATAGTGAAGGTATGGTCAATTAGCATCTTTGTCTTTTATTAGTGTAGCTATTATTTAATTGTCTGTATATGTCACATTTTGTTTAAAGGATGAGATTATTTTAAAATAACCAAAGAACTAAGGCACATTATTTTACCTGATTGAATTCTCTCCCATTTCACTTATATTTCACTGTGAAAAGTGGAATTATTTTCCTACTTTCTGCCTCACTGCAGGATTTAAAGATCTCTCTGGGACTGTTATCTTCTGAGAGGTAAAGTAATTGCACAAAGCCTGGCACAGAGTAAGTATGCTATATAACTGTTTGCAATTATTATTATTATTATTATTATTATTATTCTGTTGGATCATTAGTACATCGTAGACAGCCTAAGTGTGGGTTCCTGAGAATGCATTCAGCATGGCTTTTCAGGCTGCCATGCGGGCAACCTTCTCCAGTTAGTTGAACTGGGCACTGGCAGGACAGCTGAATTGAGTGGCCTGAATACTTTGGTGCATTCTCAAGCTGTTAGAAAGTTCATCAAGTATTGAGGACCAATCTCTCCATCTGTCATTTCTGCCAGTTGTTCCAGCTCTACCCCTGGAGTGATACATTGCCAGTCTTTCTCTCTCTAGGTGACACTGCTTTAGTATTTGGAAGTGACTCTACTTTTACTATATCTTCACTTCTCCAGGGCAATAGTAACTAATTTCTTAATCTGTTCATTCTACCTAGTAGTTTCTAGATCTTTCCTTGGCCTGGATTCCTTTTTTGGGTATATTTTAAATTGTTTAGAAACCTCATAAAATGTATGAACCCTCATAAACTGTACAATACTCCAGATGTGGTCTGATCGTGGGCCATTGCTCAAAGTTTGCTGATTAAAGATAGATAACTAAATGTATATATACACATATGCATATACTTATCTACGGTATGTATCTCTGTACATACAGGGACTTAATAGGTACACACACACACACACACACACAAACACACATCCATCCAGGCACTTTTATTATGATGGCACTGGTGTTTTGATATACATGCCCTTTAGAATTTAATAGCTCTGAAGAACACAGTGTACTATTAGGTCAGCCCCCAGAAAGGTCATAGTGGTGACATGCTTCTCTTGCTCATCTGTAGGGCTGGTCATGGACACCAGTGGTAGTGATGACCTATTGCCTTTGGAGGCCTCCCAGAAGAACTAAGTCTGTTAGCCAAAGAAAAGGACTTAAAGAAGTTTACAGATCCTGACTTTGAAAGATTTCCCTTTTAAACATTAAAGTAGCACCTATTGTTTTGTTTGATGCTCCTCAAAGGTGTTAAGGACTTTGACAGATTTCTAATAATTAAAAAAATTAGACATAAATCCATTAAAAATTATTGCACCCCTTCTTCATCTATAGTAACCTCTCTCTCTCCTACTCTCCCATAGTTTCCTCCTTCTAATCCTTCCAAAGTAAACTGTAAATCCCAATAAATAAAAGTCTTAAAAGTTGGGTAGCTTGCTTGTATATGTGAGACCTGACAACAGAGGGCTTAGAACGGTGGTTGTCAACCTTCTGGCCCTTTAAATACAGTTCCTCATGTTGTGACCCAACCATAAAATTATTTTCATTGCTACTTCATAACTGTAATGTTGCTACTGTTATGAATCGTAATGTAAATATCTAATATGCAGGATGGTCTTAGGCGACCCCTGTGAAACCTGTGAAAGGGTCGTTCGACCGCCAAAGGGGTCGCGACCCACAGGTTGGGAACCGCTGGCTTAGAAGACGACTATAATCATTTAAGGAGAGATCAGCAGCACAGGTGTGCCACAGCTTGATCAGAGGAGCTGCTGTTTATTGATGCTGTAAGGAGGAAATAGAGAGAAGGAAAGACTGAGCTTCTATAATAAAATGGCTTTTCTTCTAAACAGATCAGCTTCATAAGTGAAAATGAGTCAAGGCTCAATCTAATATCTGGGGAATAAAGTCCTCTGTTTTTGAAGACAGATGTGATTATGACACATAGTCAACATTGTTTTTCTTCATTATTGTTTGGCCTGAATTTGGGGTTTTCCGGGAGGGAAAAAGGAGAGAAGTGGTTGAGGACTTGGAGAAGAATAGGAAATAAATGTGAATGTATTTGTGGTCCAAGTCTCTATTACTGGGTTTTACTGTTGGCTTAGGTAAAATATCATTTGGAATTTATCATAAGAAGGTCTCCTAGGCCTTTCAGGAGACCATTCTCAAATTAAAGGATAGAATCTGAGTCTCGTGAGGTTGTTTTTTGTAAACTTTAACAGAAAAACCATACTCTTCGAATGAGGAACCAAAGCCAGGATGTGGGTTTCCTAAGCTACCACAACAGTGCAGTTTAGAATGTGGTGCATATATTACAGTTAGTTTACAGATTGTTCTTTTAAAACATTCAAAATATGACCCTGCCTGTCCTGAAACAACTTTTGGGTTCATTAATTAGGTGATCCTTACAGCTCTGTGATACCAAATATAAAAGCATGGGGGAGTAAGACTGTTCCCTGCTTATCCCTCTGAGGTATTCTTTTTAAAAAATAGAAAGAATTTGGAAGGAATTGAAAGGAAAAACTGGATTGCAGGACTGCCTTTGACATTTACTGGCTAGTCATTCAATTTTTACATGTCCCAGATGTTAAATCTTTAAAATGGGTACAGCTGCATCAAATCCTACAACTTTACTAGGATTAAAATCATAAAAGAATAAAACATGAAATGTATAAGAATGCACTCTGGAAAGTTAAAAATAAATTCCCACAAATATTTAGACCATAGTAGCCAGAATACATTGCTGTTTTCATGCATTAGGTACTGTGTGTGTAGCAATTTACTTATACGATCTCATTTAATTCTTATAACAGACTTATGAAGTAACTGCCTACTTTGAGGCTAAGGAATGGACACATCAACACAGTTATAGAGTCAGGGAACTAGGATTTGGATCTAGTTTGCCTAACACTAGAACTAGCTCTCTCTCTCTTTTTAAATGTATTTTATTGATTTTTTACACAGAGGAAGGGAGAGGGATAGAAATTTAGAAACATCGATGAGAGAGAAACATTGATCAGCTGCCTCCTGCATACCCCCAACTGGGGATGTGCCCACAACCCAGGTACATGCTCTTGACCGGAATTGAACCTCGGACTCTCAGTCTGCAGGCCAACGCTCTATACACTGAGCCAAACCGGTTAGGGCTAGAGCTAGATCTCTTATGCATTATGACAACCTGCCTTGGCTAGATTACAAAACATTCTTGGTTAATAGGGCAAAGCATCTACACTAATAAAAGAGAAAGATGAAAATTGACCATACCTTCATGATGCCCATCAGCCAATCAGGAGTGAGCATGCAAATTAACCCAACAAAGATGGCAGGTTAATTTGAATATCCTGGTGCTGAGCGGCTGGGGGCGGGGCAGGACACTTGCAATGACGCAGGCATTCCGCACCGCCCCAGCCACTCCGGGCCTCTGGGCAGCGTGGGAAGGCAGAAAGGCAGTTCCGGGCCGGAATGAAGGCAGAAAGGAGCCTCAGGCCGGAGCGAAGGCAGTGCCGGTACCAGGGGAAGAAAGGCCCATTCTTGAATGAATCTTCATGCATCAGGCCTCTAGTTCTATATATATAAAGAGCCAGGGGCCGTTACATCCGAAACAACCGAACAGACAACCAAATAGCTTGCGTGGGGTGACCAGGCCAGTAGGGGATTTTGTGAGGGACAACCAATGACTGAACAGCAGGCTGTGTGGGGTGACCAGCCAGCAGGGGGGGCAGTAAGGGGCAACCAGGCTGGCAGAGGGGGGCAGTGAGGGGCGACCAGGCCAGCATGGGGCACAGTTGGCGGCAACCATGACAGCAGGAGGGGCAGTGAGGGGCAACCAGGCCGGCAGGGGTGCAGTTAGGGCGATCAGGTCAGCAAGCAGAGGCGGTTATGGGTGATCAGGCTGGCAGGTGGGTCAGTTAGGGGCGATCAGGCAGGCAGGCAAGTGAGCAATTAGGAGGCAGTGGTCCTGGATTGTGAGAGGGGTATCCAACTGCCGGTTTAGGCCCGATCCTAAACCGGCAGTCGGACATCCCCTGAGGGGTTTCAGAGGCGATCAGGGCGGCACACAGAGGCAGTGAGGGGCGATCAGGATGGTAGGGGTGGGCAGTTAGGGGCGATCAGGCAGGCAGGCAAGTGAGCAATTAGGAGGCAGTGGTCCTGGATTGTGAGAGGGGTATCCAACTGCCGGTTTAGGCCCGATCCTAAACCGGCAGTCGGGGGGGCAGTGAGGGGCGACCAGGCCAGCATGGGGCACAGTTGGCGGCAACCATGACAGCAGGAGGGGCAGTGAGGGGCAACCAGGCCGGCAGGGGTGCAGTTAGGGCGATCAGGTCAGCAAGCAGAGGCGGTTATGGGTGATCAGGCTGGCAGGTGGGTCAGTTAGGGGCGATCAGGCAGGCAGGCAAGTGAGCAATTAGGAGGCAGTGGTCCTGGATTGTGAGAGGGGTATCCAACTGCCGGTTTAGGCCCGATCCTAAACCGGCAGTCGGACATCCCCCGAGGGGGCCTGCCTTGGAGAGGGTGCAGGCTGGGCTGAGGGGATCCCCATGCACAAATATCATGCACCAGGCCTCTAGTTGATCTATAATACTACAGAGTAATTTCAAGGTTTAAGACTCATAAATATGCCACTAATGTCATGGTTGGTGACCTCTGAGAAAGCCTCTAATGAGCTCCATTTCTTAGTATTCATTTGTATAACATCTTCCCCTTAGTGAGATGGATTTCATGAGGCACTTCTAATGAAGAGACTACAATACTGCCCTTTGACCCAGTGATCCCACTTCTGTGAATATATCCTAAGAATCCTGAAACACCAATTTGAAAGAATATATGCACCCCTGGGTTTATAGTAGCATTATTTACAATAGCCAAGATCTGGAAATAGCCCAAATGCCGATTAATAGATGAGCAGATAAAAAACCTGTAGTACGTTTACACAATGGAATGCTACATGGCCATAAAAGATAAGGAAACCATACCTTTTGAAACAGCATGGATGGACCTAGAGATTATTATGCTAAGTGAAATAAGCTAGTGAGAGAAAGACGAATACCATATGATCTCATTTATATGTGAAATCTAATGAACAATATAAATTGATGAACACAATAGAAACATGGAGACATGGAATAGACTGACAGCTGGGGAAGGCTGACTGGATAAAAGAAGGTGAAAAATAGATATGCATAACCTATAAACTCAAAATTATTTCTACAATGCTAGAGAAGATGTAGAAAAAGTACAGTATGGAGGCCAGCTAGAAGAACTACAATTCCAATCTCCAGATATGGAATTTGGGACAATAATTTCTCTAAGTTTCAGTTTCTTCATTTGAATACCGGTACTACTGCCAGAAGTTGGTAGGATTAAATAAAGATTGCATTGAAAATGTCTGGCACATTGCCTGACATGTATTAGGGGCTCAATAAATGACAACTCTATGAGTGTATCCCTCTCTTTAAAATAGGTTATAATCATGCCTTGTAGGACTATTCATTATGTAAAGATATATGTACACAAAATGTTAGCACAGGGCATAGTCTGCTTTATATGCACTCAGAATATTAATTCTATTAGCTTCTGTAGATGCTAGAAGTCATGTATATCTACAGGAGATGAAAATAATTTTATAAAATAAACCTTTAGGGGTTCTAATTTTTGTTTAAAATCACTTCTCTATTTTGTTTCCCCAACTGAAGATTTTACTATCTTTTGCAAAGGCTCTTACTATGAACCAATAGAGAAGATGGAAAACAAGGACAGATGGAACATCTGAATATACAACAAAGTAAGGAAGCTGGTGACTGGAGATCAGAAGTTCCGGGATCACTTTTTGCCTCTGCGTGACCACCAACATCCACCACCAAATGGGGGCATCGAATAGTTTCAGTCTCTTAGGTATTGTATCACTTACAATAAATTGTCATCTAACATAGTTATCCTATATAATAAAAATGTAGTATGCAAATTGTCCCCTCAATTGGAGTTCTTCTGGGAGTTTGACCAGGGGGTGGGCTGGCCAGGGGAAGGGAGGGAGGCCCTGGCCAGTGGTGGCAGGTGACTAGGGGGAGAGAGTACCTGGCTAGCAGCTGGAAGCTGGCAGCCACTAGGGACCCTACCAGGGCACAAATTTCATGCACTGGGCCTCTAGTTATTTATTAAACACTGACATATGTATCGCAGCATGACATAAAGTATTAAAGTTCCCCATGAATTTCCGACATGAATTTGACCAACAGCATTACCATTTAATATGATAGTAACAGGTAAGACCAGCAAGACACAGACACACACACTCATACCTTCTCTCTCTCTCTCTCTCTCTCTCTCTCTCTCTCTCTCTCTCTCTCTCACACACACACTCACACACACACCCACATACACAGACACTCCTTCCAAAACAAGAAGTGAAAAATCAGTATTACAGCATATTTGATTTTATTTCTAGAGGAACTAAACATGACCACTAGATGGCACTAGAGTCTGATTTCATCTTTCTATTTCCAGAACAGTCTCTGGGAAAAACATCTATAAAGCTATCATAAATTTTTTGAGTCAAGTCACTTGCTTATCTGATATGGTGCAAGGGATAGAAAGACATGGCAGTATTCTTTTTTAAGTTCCTGGCACTCTCCCGCCAATAAATGAATATCTTGACATTCAACCAAAGCAAACTGATCTTGTCCAGACAAGCTAGTTTCATGACCTTTTGAAGAGCTTCCTGTAAGTAAATTTAAGTTTCTAAAAATAAGATAGATTATAATTTACAAGTGAAAAAAAGCATGATATGCTTATACCAAAGTGCTGATTCCAGCTGTTCATTTTCTATAGCAATTCAAATCTCAGTTCCAGCACAGCTAAGGAACGCCTGAAAACTCATTCATCAAATATGTGTGGACACCAGTGTTCCAGGGTTCACTTAGACATTGACATGCAGAGGCATCCCTCATTCTAGTGGAAAAGTCAGACAATAAGCAAACGAATAGGCATAATAATTTCATAACCCATGAAGAAAGTCATGATTAACATGATAAAGATAAGTGGGGGCAGGTACATTTGATGAAATGGTTAGAAGTTGTCTTGGCAAAGGTAAAATTTGAGCTAGAATTAGAATGACAAGATAGATTCAAACATAGAGAGAAGGTCAGCAATGTAAATAGCTCTATGAAGGAAAGTGAGAGTAGTAAGAAAGGAGTTGGGAGAGGGAGGCAGGCCAAGCCATGGAGGGACTTAGAGCTTGTATTTCATCTTGTTGTAAGTTGCTGAAAAGTTTTCAGCAAGCAAATAGTAAAATTTATTTACCTTTTAAAAGGATCATTCTGGCTGTTAGTGGGCAATGGATTATATGACACAGGGTAACAATATCAAGTGCTCAACAAATGAATAGTAAATACATGAATGAATGAATAAATGAATGAATGAATGACTGCTTACTATGTGCCTAGCACTGCTCATTACTCATTGAAATTCACTTTACACATACCACACTTACAGAGTTAGGAATACTCTTAAGACAGTAGTTCTCAAGCTTCAGCATCCATCAGCATCATCTGGAATACCTATGAGACACTGACTACTACATCACACCCCTAATCATATCCCCATTATTTCCTCCCTCCACAGCATGTGATTCAGGAGTTTGGGTTGGGGTCTAAGAATCTGCATTTCTAAGAAGTTCCCAGATGACACTGAGGCTACTGATCTGAGGACCACACTTGGAGAATGACTGCTGTAAAAGGTTGAGGATGAAATGCCAACAGCTGTTAAAACAAACAAAACAGGGAGAAACTATTTTAGTTCTATTACTTCTGGATCTTGAAGGCCACAGACGTTCCTTTCTTGTATTACTAATGTAGGAAATATTATTCATTTCCTGGCCAAGGATGAAGTCTCTGTTTTCCTGACTAATAGAGCCTAAGTTTTGTTCAGGATTATTGTGTTTAGCTCCACAGTTCAAGGCAGGATTGGCTTAGATCAAATATGGAAGCCCCTTCCTTTATCCCCGCTTCCCTTGAATGATCATGGGACACAGGTCTAACCAAGAAGTAACAGAAGTGTAGTGAGTATTCTGGGGAAGACTTTCCTTCATAATAAAAAAGAGAGCAGGGAGAAAAAACCTTTCATTGGTAGGAGAATCTAGTCAGTGAATACTCCCATGTAGAAATAGCCACAATTTAAAAAATGTAAATTCCTGTCAGGCAGTAGTGTGCTGGTAAGTGTTTAACATCAGGCTCCCAGAAGAAGAAAAAAGAAAAGAAAAAGAAAGCCAATTGTTTATTTCCATGGTGTAAAGTAAAGGCCTCCACAATGACTGATTTGTGAAGTCACTGGGCACACCAATGGGAAAATATGTCAACAACAGGCTCTCAACAGCCAGTATGAGCTGGGTCCAGCAAACCACTGCCAGGGATTCTAACACCAAAAGGTAGGGTGCTCCTTTAGGGTGTTCCTTACAATGAAATATAAGATAAGCAAGACTAATCTTTCATGTAGTGATCACATAATCTCTCCTAAAAGCCATTTGCATGGCCACATAAACAGTTAAGAAGGTTCAAGTATGGTTGTAACATTAAAGAATATATCCAGATTTGTGCTGGATGGAGAGCCCATTTTTATGACTATACTTTGTTGAAATGTATGCCTAAAAGTAATTCTCTGCAGACTTTTATGCATCATTATAAAAAGTATGTTAGAAAGCAAGAGACACTCAAGGGCTATTCCACAAACTACCCCTCTTATTCAACTATTTATCTTTCTCCTTGGTAATAAAGGAAATAATGTTTAAAACAAATGAAAGCAAACTTTATTTGGGGGGGTAGCTCTGAGGAATTAATTAGCAGGTCCAGTTCCTTCTGTTGAGTAGGCCTTAAAATCCTATTCTCCACCACATCCCAATACTCAACTAAGCTTCTGATCAGCCACTGTGCAAGGTTTCAACATCTTTAAAATCTTTCCTAATTCTCACCTGACATCAGAGTCTACCCTCTAGTGGAAATAGCTCCTCTGAGGTCCTCCCTACCCTCAATGTGGCAGGCTTCCTGAAATGCTTATCCCCTCATTCAGGATTTCCAAAACTTCCTGGATTGCAAGAACAACCTGGGGAAGCTATGGAGTCCTTCACCTCACCCTTTGATCTACTGAATCGAAATCTCCATGAGAAGGAGCCTGGAAATTTGCCCAGGTGATTTTTAGAAAAACTCAGATTTATCTGTTTCCTTTTTTTGCTCAGTTCTCAGCTTCACAATTGTTTCCTCAGAGGGGCCCTCCTTGATCACTAAGATAGGTTGGATCCCCTTCTTAAATGCTTTAGGCTTACAGTACTTTTACTTTTTAGCCCTTGCTCAAATGAACTTTATTGAGAGTCTTTCCAGTAAACTGTGAATTTCTTGAAAGTAGAAAGAATGGCTGGTTTTAGATTGTATCTTGAGTATATAACACCATCATTGGCAAATAGTAGATTCTCAACAAATAAAGGTTGACTGATTGACTCATGGGCCCATCTCACATCTGAAAATCCAAACATAATGACCTTTTTGTCAATAAACATTCATAAGGGCAAACACATTTGTCTAGTCCTACAATCTAAAGTGTGTCTCTCTGTTACAAGTTCTATATCTACCATAGGCCTCAGTTTCCTTAATTCTAAAGGAAGTGGGAATAAATTAAAATGGGGATGCTTCTCCCTGGCTAATTTGGCTCAGTGGTTAGAGTGTCAGCCCTCAGACCCAAGTGTCTCGGATTTGATTCCTAGTCAAGGACATGTACCTCGGGTGTGGTTTAATCCCTGACCTGGTCAGGGCACCTGTGAGAGGCAACCAATCAATGTGTCTCTCATGTTAATGTTTCTATGTTTCTCTCTCTCTCTCTCTCTCTCTCTCTCTCTCTCTCTCTCTCTCTCTCTCTCCCCACCCCTGCCCCTCGTCCTCCCTTCCTTCCACTCTCTCTAAAAATCAGTGAGGATAAAAAAATAACAAAGTGGGGCTGCTCCTACTATGGTTAGTTATAACATATTAGGGTTGAGTATGAGCATTAGAAACCTGACATAACAAGGAAAGGCTAATCTTGCTCTAAGGAAGTATAGCAGTCCACCACAGCTATAAAGCTACCCAGAAGTGCTTGCACTTCCAATCTGGGGTCATCTCAGTTCCTCCTGGTACAATCCTTGTGGTGTCGGTTGGGCTGAACTCTTTCATCCCACTGTCTCCATGGGGCCAATGTTCAGCATCAGATATTTAATGCCATGTGTCAAGGGGGAGGCAGTGGAGGCGGAGATCAAAAAAGGAGATGCGGTATTTTCAAAGAGCACCGTATGTGTATTTTCATTTCCAAACCAAATGAGATGGGTTAGGGAATAAATGCAGAATTTGTGTCAATTTCTTGATTCTTAGGGATCAGACAACTTACTTTTATTTTTATCTTATTCTCAGTCTGCTCCTACACCAAATGCTTGCCCTTTTGAACACCCATTTTCTTTTTGGCCATTCTTACCAGTTCCTTTGGCTAAAATATAAAAGTCTGAACCTTATGGGGACCAGGTAACCATTTGATACCTATTGATTGCATTCATCTTATGTGCCATGTGCTATACCAGTACATTAACCAAATGAGGGCTTCATTATCAGACATAACCAGTGAGGAAAAACCACTGAGAATTGGAGGGGACTTGGCTCAAATCCATTCCTGGGATTTGGAAAACAGAATTCTTAATAAAAAGCTCAATGTATAAAAAGGCCTTGGTGTTCTCAAATTGATCATAGATTGTAGAGCTGTTAGAAACCTTCAAGATGCTCTAGTGCCCTTTTTGGCTTCCATTTGAACAAAATCTTATTGGAAATAAATAAACAAATAAATAAATAAAACAGCGAGGCAGAGCTGGTAACACTGTCATGGGAGTGGGGATCCCACCTGCCCTCTCCCAATGATAGTTTCTGAGAAGACTCTACATTCAGCTTGACAATTGTGCATCTACTGAAACAACTTTAATTTACAGATGAGAAAACTAAAGTGAAAAAAAGGCAATAATTTTCTCAGGATCATAGAACTCAACAAAGAGCCAGGCCAGAGCCCGCACCTCCTGGCACAGAACTTCAGCCATTATTCCTTCCTAATGCATGCTGTTGCTAAAATCTGTCCCCTGGTAAGTCTAGACATTTCTGCAGGTACTTCATACTAGCATTCAGGAAGGTCCTAGGGAACAGACAGAAGCCAAACCCAATCAGCCCAATGCTAATGAAAACAAATAAAAAAAAAAGTATCAACACTGATATCCCACTTCATGTACACATTCAGGATTTCAATGGTCAAAACACTGAAAGAAGTCAGAGTAGAAGAAAGTGCAGAATTGCACCACTGTGCCCCCTTCCAGAAGAATTTAATTATTTACCTACTATAAAATAAACTCTCCAAAATGTACTAGTATTCAGAATTTGGGAGGCCTGATGGGTTCATTGAGATCATCAGCCCATTTGAGGTGAAAGGTCACCTAAGGGACCTAAGCTTTTCTTAGTGTCCCTTACGAGAACATTTCTTGCCCACTTTTTATATATTATTTGGTTCTACTTACAACTCCATTACAGTTTAGGGGCAGACATTAGCTGGGCCAAGACCAAATGAATTAATGTGACATGGTACATTAATATGAGTGACCAAAAAGAAACACGTTTTCTCTTCATTTGATCGGGCAGGTTACGTATTGTTACCTGGAAGAGTAATTTGTGACTCCTGAAAAGGATGCTTTTACTGGCTACTCCTGGCAAACTGTATTTTTCCCTTTGTATTTATTTTGCTATTAATAAAATTGACATAAACTACACTATCCTCAGAAACATAAGTCTTCCCTTACATTTATTTAGCCATCTTTCATGATTTTCTTCCAGGAACCCATCTATACAGAGCAAATTTTGTTACTCTGACTTGCCTGCTGCTCTCTGCCAACCACTGTATGTTTCTTTTAATTAAGTAGAAAAGAGATCTTAAAAGCTCACATAAGCCCAGGAAACTCTATTTCTGGCTGACAGCAATGTCTCCTCATTTGCTAGCAAAAGCACAGATTGACAGAATAGAATAGATCAAGAAAATTGATCGTTACTCATATGCTGGATTGAGTCAATATATGTAAATCCATCCCCTTGCTGGCAGGCACTGAGATGCTTGCCATGCAGAACAGACACAGTTACAGCCTGTTTTCTAGTCCGAATGCCAGCCTTTCACTTTAATGCAGCAAAACTACAGTTATGTACTCGGAAAGCTCTTTTGTATTCATAACAACTGCAGTTTGAATGTGGTTCAGGACAGAGAAGCTGTATTTATGAGCCGCCATCTCTTCTGAGTCAATACAATTTGCAGTAAATACAGTTTAAGTTAGAGCTGTGGTATAGATGCTCTGGGAATTTTCTTTGTGGTTTTACTACATTTTTTGGAAACATTTTAAATGTTCACTGCTTTCAAGTTAATTTCTTTAAAGTGAGCAGCCGCACATGGTGGTTGTGAAGATCAAGTGAAGTAATAGAGATGAAACAGGTTGGAAAAAAATTAAAAGCATTAGGCAAATGTGAGGTGATTATTATATATATATATATATTTGTCTCATGGTCCTCTTACTTAAGGGTAATGCTCTCTTATCTCAAGGCCTGTTTTAATCTTAATTTAAAACAGTAGTGCATGAAACAGAAGGCCTGGGAAGATAAAATACACGTGATGTGTTTAGATATCCCTTATTATCTTCTCAAAGAGGAATAATTATGAACCTCCTAGTATCAAAGAAGAGTCATATTTCCTTCCTTAGGAATAGAATTCAATGGTACATTAATTTGAGTTTTTCAAAAACTCTTAGAACTGCTCTTCTGCTCTTTGCCTAACTACACGTTTAAAAGCTAAAGACAGCCGACCATTCTACGCTGTAAATTGCAAGAGGACCACAGTTCATAAACAAGTATAGGTAAACCATCATTCAAGCTGATTTAGCACTCTCGCTATATATGGCAGTAATCATAAGGAAAGCCCTTCTGAAAACAGTTGAAGCTGAGTGATAAAGACTGGGGCCTGCTAAAACTTCAAGAGAGATTCCAAAACTAGCATATCCATTTATTTCCATCCATTCTAGTCACCCCAAAAAACACGGAGGTCTCTCTATTTCTCTCACCCTAGAAGTAGTAAATGCCTCCAATTAACTCGGGAACGCGGCCAGAAATGTTTGCAGGGACAGAATTACATGTTAGACTGGGAAGGCATTTTAAAGATATTTTATTTAAGATTCCATCTACAAATTATTCCTCATCCACCATTTCATCCCCCCTATATTGTTAATATCTCCCCCTCTTCTCTGGTCGTTGTTTCCCTTCTGCCTGTGAAATTCTCTGGTCTCCAAGTTCTTAATCCATATTTGACCATTAGAAGCCTCTTCAATTTAGCCCCTAAGTCTTTTTGATCCAACGTTGGTCATCTTGACAGCTTCCTTGCTCTCTGGTATGCTGTAGGTAATGATATACATCTCCTACCCCAGACTTGAAATCTTCTCAATGCAAGCAGTAGGAAATAGTATTTCAAGACTAGTCTGCATGTGAGATGTGCTCATTACTAATAATTTGGTCACTGTTTCTAGGTTTTCTAGGTGGGCAGAACTAGGAGGCAGTTTGTATATTTAGGCTCCTTATTCCACAACCCCCCATTTTAAAATAGTCATGTCACCTATACTGCTAGAGCATAGAGACATTACATACTACACTGTTTCCCTTAAGCGTGGTTTTTTGGTCTTAATTGTACAAGGCAAATTTATATTTAATGATCACTATCCACCATATGGTAAATTTGGTTGTCTGAAGCTCATTTATTAATATAAAGTTAAATTTTTTTCCAAACATTTATGGACCAATACTTTTGTAGAGTACAATGAAAATAAATTACTAGAGAAATGATTCATGGGCTTGGAAGTCATGTCAATGTCAAAGTGCTATAAAAGTTTAAACTGCTTACTATTAAATTCCATTCTCATTTCACTGTGGTCTGGTGGACTCCTCCGGAAAGGCACATGAGAACAATATTCTCTGTGTTCTTGCATGTTTACATCAGTTTACCAGAGGCTTTTTATACTTAAAGGTCAATTTGGCTGAACGTAAGATTCTTGGCCCACATTTTCTTTCCTTAGATTTCTTAAATATATTACTCTATTTTCCTTGGTCATAAAAGTGGTGCTGTTAAAGATTCTAATGCAATCTAATTTTCTTTCTATGGGTCTTTTTGCTGGGATGTCCAAAGGGTTTTTCTTTACAGGATAATGTTGGCCATTATGAGTCAATTTCTAGGCCTCTCAATATGTAATTCTGAATTGTCTTTTATTTCAGGAAAGTTTTTTTGAATTATAATTTTCCTTCAGGGACTCCTATTATATAATAGAGATTACAATATTCATTGTACCGTGGAAACTTTCTGCAATCTGGTGAAACAATTGGCCTTTCTCAGAATAATATTTTTAGATACATAAAATGGAATTCATATAATATATAAAGAAACTAATTACATTTAAATAAAGTTCTCAAAATACTTTTAATTTGTTACAGTAATATATTTACTGCCTTATTAACATATTAAATAGTAAGATCTGGTGGCAATTCGAATAACTATAAGTTTGAAAAAGTGATGGAGATAAATGATATTTGGAAACATTTTTTAAAACTAAATTTTGATATATGACATTTGTCATTAGTTTTGGTGACAATGTAACAGGTATTATTAATATTACTGTGTTCTGGTGCATGCATTAATAATTAAAGATATATGTAAAATTTCACCTAGAAATTAATGAAAATAAAGACCATATTTTTTCCCCACCAAGTCAGTATACTACCTGAATTTTATCTACAAATCCTGAAATCCAGAACTATAGACAATGAATCCCTGTATTAGATGTATGTTAAATCTTCTAAATGCATTCTTTTCTCTCAGATGCTTTTTTAAATGCTTTTTTCATGTCTTTTTGATATTGAAAATGTTCTTCCAATCTGTGTTCTATTCTCTCATTGCATTATCCTTTCTGTTTATGTACTTTGTGTGCCTCTTGGCTCAATTCATTATAGAACTGATTTTACTATTTTATTTCTCTTTTTAAATCTTCCTTAACCACCTCATCTCTGAGTTTTTATATGTTTAACTTACTGTCATAGCTTCTACCATGTGCTTGGTTTCTTCAGCTCACTTTGAAATTCTGGGTTTTGGTTTTCATCCATTTTGTGGGCATATCTTTCCATGTGCCTCCCAGGCCACAGAGAACACTTTCTGCCCCTTATTCTATTTATTAGGCTGCATGTTTTTGCTTTGATCACATGTAAGTAAATGAGGTTTTTTTGTCTACCTTTAGGAAGGAGGAGAGGACAAAATAACTTTTCAAGATTCATGATTCTAAACTCCTGTTTTTCCTCTCAAAGTGAATTTTAAAGTATGGCCTTGTACTTTGTCGGATCTCCTTTTCTACTCTACAATCCCATTTGCATTTGGATTTTTTTGCCCCTTTTGTCCTTGTTCTGCTCAGTTTGAAATCTATCCCCGATAGTTCCTCCTGGAGGGAATGGCTTATTAATTACCAGAGGTTTATATGGCCCAGACTGCTCCAGCACCATTAAATCTTATCAAATGCAGTCCCCTTGCTCCCACTCGTGATATGATTCTTCAGAACTCCCACCCAGTTCAGCCATGTTTTCCGGGGAGCACTTCTTGGGGATAATAGGGTACTTTGGTATTGATCTTCAAAATCCACATTGCCTTCCCTTTACTTCCATCTACAAAGGTGCTGATACTGCACAGGTCTCCTGGCTCTCAGGGTTTATTCTAATGTATTCATATTTTGGGTTTGTAAAAATACATTTAAACCTAATAAAAGTAGATAGATAAAAATATATGATAGATTAGATAGTTGATAGATAGTAAGATATATATATAAAGACATAGATATATAGATGTAGATATAGATATAGATATAGATTAGATATAGTTATAGATATAGATATAGACATAGAGATATATAGATACAGATCTAGTCTGTGGATTTTATATCCTGTTAGCTCTATTAGTTTTATATAGGACAGTGGATCTCAACTAGGAATAATTTTGTCCCCCAGGGCTCATTTGCCAATATCTAGAGATAGTTTTATTTTTCCCAACTGGAGATGGAGTTGGGGGTGGGGGCAGCACCATAGGCATCTAACTGCTAAAGATGAGGAATGCTGTTAAACATCCTGCAGTACACAGGACAGCCCCCATAACTAGGAATTATCCTGTCCAAATTTTCAATTGTACTGAGGTTGAGAAAACCTGGTCTATGAAAATTTGAGGAGATTTGAAAATTAAGCCACAACTGACCTCTTCCCTGCTGCCTCCCAACGGCCTAATCAGGTCTTTATCCAGATATGTTCACTTCTCTCCCCTAGTTCACATCTGTATTTTCTTTGACTTGAACTATTGTGGTAGCTCCTTAGTTGGTCTGCCGGAAACAACTCTTCCCTCCACTCCAAATATCCTTTCCCATGATGCCAGAGTACTTTCCCCAAAGTAGAACTCACATCATGCCAAACATTTGCTCAAAGAAATCCAGTGACTTGCCAGTGCCTTATAAATAAAGTTAAGTCTGGAAATTAAAAGTTTTCTATGCTTGGTCCTGAATTTATCTTCCTGACTTTTATTCCCTCTATTCCTCTACACATAACCTGCAATGCAGTTGAGTGGTTGCCTCCACCATTTGACAAATCTCTCTCTTTTTTCTCAATTCTTTGTTAAGATCACTCCTTCACCATCCCTCCAGAGCCAGCCCAAAGCTCTCTTCTACAAGAATTCTTCTCTTCCTCGCCCCTCCTCTTTTACTCTCCACCCACTCTAATAAAAAATGCCCTCTCCCTCTTTTAGATAGTTTAATATTTTGGATATCCCTGTCTTATAGCATTAAATTATGTTATTATATAATTACTAGAGGCCCGGTGCACAAAATTTGTGCACAGGGCGGGGGGTGTCCCTCAGCCCAGCCTGTACCCTCTCCAATCTGGGACCCCTGTGGGACTGGGTCCTGCTGGCCTGATTGATGCCTAACTGCTCCCCTGCCGGTCCAATCGCCTTCAACTGCCCTCCCCTGTTGGCCCAATCACCTCCAACTGCCCTCCCCTGCTGGCCTAGTTGCCCCCAACTGCCCTCCCCTGTAGGCCTGGTTACCCCCAACTGCCCTCCCCTGCCAGCTCAATTGCCCCCAACTGCCCTCCCCTGCGAGTCATCTTGTGGCAGCCATCTTGTGACAGCCATCTTGTGACAATGTGAGGGCAGCCATCTTGTGGCAGCCATCTTGTGATGACGTCACATGCGATGCCACCTAGGCTTTTATTATATAGCATATTATATCCCAGTATTTTGTAATAGTACTATAAGCAAAGATTGTTCATTTTTCTTCCTGGGATTTTCCACAGCACCTAGCAAAGGAGACCCTCAACAATACTTGTTGAATAGATAAATGAATAAAACTGAGCCCTAAACAGATAAGGTGTTCATCCACAATTCATCCTCTGATCAGTGGCAGAGACCACATGACTCTAAAGCATAACTACAGTCCTGGGTTCCTAAGACCATTTCATGTACATGATGCTATAGTCATCATCATTATTGTTACTAATAGTCAGGAATCTGGGACTTGCTGTTGTATGGACAACAATAAACAATCTAAATTAGATAACCTGGCTACTCAATTCATTCAGCTAGAAGCTCAATAAGTGATCTACAAGATATAAAATTGAGTGCTAACTATTAATAATTATTTGTTGCTCCATCTCCCAAGGCTTCATATCTCTAACATTCTATACACTTGGGGATTTTTTGGTTATATTTTAAAAAATAATAGGATCACAGCCCATGGAAGAGACATACCATAAGTCTAGCATTTTTTGTTTTATGCCTATTTTTTTTAGTACTGTTTATCAAGTACTCTATATAGGTTCAGTGTGGCACTCAGCATTTCATATACACATGTATTTCTGTGGTAAAACATACCTGGTGCCTTCCTGATTGTCTCTTATTAGCACTGAGAGAATCCCTGCCTTCCAAAGTGCTTCCCCACCTACTATTCTCGGTCTTCTCCGATCATTATAGATTTTCAATTTGGTATTTAAAACAGGAATCCTTATAAGTCATTTATGCCATGATGGGAATGAGTTTTGATTTCTTGCTCCCCAGATCCAGTATGAGGACCATGAGCTCACTGAGCTGTGACAGCGAGAAGAGCCCAGGTGTTTATATATACAAGTGCCATGAACACATATTGCCATCTTCACAATTTGGCCACAGGCCAGACCCTCCTCAGTTTCCTCTCATCATTTCTTCATTCTCCAGGTTCTCCTACAACACAACTAGACATAAGCCTTGCACTTTTAAAAGCAGTCTGGCCAGAAACTAAAACCTCAAAACATATATCTTCTTATTATCCCTTAGAGCAGCGGTTCTCAACCTGTGGGCCGCAACCCTTTTGGGGGTCGAATGACCCTTTCACTGGGGTCGCCTAAGACCATCGGAAAACACATATATAATTACATATTGTTTTTCTGATTAATCACTATGCTTTAATTATGTTCAATTTGTAACAATAAAAATACATCCTGCATATCAGATATTTACATTACGATCCATAACAGTAGCAACATTACAGTTCTGAAGTAGCAACGAAAATAACTTTATGGTTGGGGTCATCACAACATGAGGAACTGTAGTAAAGGGTTGTGGCATTAGAAAGGTTGAGGACCACTGCCTTGGAGCAAGAAGGAAGCTGTATCTTAATGCAGTATAGTCACACAATTGGTATGTGGAGATGACAACTCAAAAGATATCCATATAATTTGGTGTTTATGAATATTAAATGTAGAACACAACAGGCACCAAACAATTTTGGAGTAAAAATATTAAGGATCTAAACATGCAACAGATTGTTTGATCTTGTAGTTTGATCTATATTATTTCAAAAAATTCAAGATCATTCCTTTTTTTCCCCTGCGGGAGTGAAATTATTTTCTGAGATCTAGACTTTGTCATGTCTCTGAATACTAAATATCAATTAATATTAAAAGAGAAAAGCTGTGTGAAATGTGAAAGATGGGTTTCTTACTCATATGCTTCTCTCCTCCAGCCACAGTGATTTGGGCTAAGCTCCTACAACCCTGTTTTTATTTCTTAGCAGTTTTCTCCTTTATAGACATTGTGTGCTTTCACTCACTTATTATCACACCTGGAGAGCAAATAAAGTGCAGGCACGGTTCAGCTGTCACAACTGTCTTTAGGTTTGTGCCATGCTGAAACTATCCTTTCCTCCTTTTGGAACTAGGGACCATACGGATGAACTCAACATATTCAGATTTCCACTAGCTAGCAAATAGCTATGCTTCAGTCATTTTGTAGCATCCCCTGTCCTGTGATGTTAAGCTTGGCCCCATGAGATGTTTTGGCCTCATGGTAGGAAGAAGTGTAATTCTCTGTCTCTTGATTTGGGCTTGGCCATCCATGTGATTTGCTTTGGCCAATAGGATATTAACTGACATGGCACAAGACGAAATAAGTGTTGATTGTTTACCAGGAGCATAATTGGCTTAAGGAGTCAGTAATGTACTGAAGCCCTTATCATCAGCTAATTACCTACTGCAACAATTGCCCATTTGGCCTCTCTGATACCATCCTCCACTGCCACTTTCAACATCCAAAATCTCTCTTTTAATTATGATACTTTCTATATATATTATGGATATTTCTGCAACTGAGTGTGTTCTGCAAAATGTATCTCCTGAAAACTAACATCCTTCAAATGATAATACATCCCTATAAAAGCATCTGTAATCATGTGTAACTGGCAAACAGAGTTGAACAAATGCTAAATTTTTGTTGTGTGGTGGATTTTACTACAGAACTTCTCAGAGTCTTTCCTGTGTAAATGTGTGTTGTGCTTCTTCAAGCAGGAGTCATGGAAAACATTATTTTTTTAAAACTTATTGGGCCTGGAAGCTTTTTTCACAGAAACACAAATTAATATCCCAAAGGTTGCTAGTGTTCCACAGCACACCATTTGGGAAATGGCAATCCATAGGATAAAGCCAAACACAAACCATAATATTCAAGTCCCTCCACAATCCAGCCCAAACCTACATTATTATCATGCTTTTATAATGTTTTTATATGATTTTATAATTTCATAATAAAAATTATGAAAATACAGAAAAGAGAAAGTAAACAATTATATAGAGTCCTCTCATCCAAATATAACCAGTATTTGATTTCTATTTCCTTTCTGTCTTTGTTATATTTTATATACTTTCAGCAAAATATAGCACACTACAATTATAAGCAGAAACTACTTTATATTCACAACAAATCCGTTTATAAATAAAATATATTTCTATTTTATTTTCAATTTTACTATGAAATATTTCAAGCAAATAAAAGTATATCTACTATCAGCTTTTCAGATATTACCATCTTTATATTATGCCCCAGATTTTTATGCTTTTCCAAGACAAAAAAACAACTGGAGAATGAATGGCCAACGCCTTTTGTGTTACTCCTCCCCCATTCCAAGTCCATTCCTTTGCTCCCCAGAGATAACCACCATCCTGTATTCATCATTTCCTTGAATACTTTCATCATTTTGCTACATATGGTTGTATCATAAACAAAATAGGGTTTGTTTTTTATGTTTTTAAAATTGGAATCATTCTATAAATCTTCTTTTGTAACTTGCATTCCCTCCAGTAACATTATGTTTTGGTGCTTTTCCATATTGTTCTATGTAGCTCACATTCAGTTATTTTAATTACAATATAGAATATATCACAAATTATTTTATACATATTTTCCCTTTTGGTAGATTTTCAATCCATTTATTTTGTCACTAAAAGCAACACTGAGACAACCTAAAAGTGTATTCACTGCATATGTACATTGCTAACTTTCCTAGATATTGTCATATTAATCTCCAACTTGATTGTGCTAATTTATATTCTAACAGTAAGGGTAAGTTCCACACCACATCCTCACTATTACATGTGTAGCCAAACTTTTAAATCATTGCCCATTCTGATGATTATGAAAACATATGCTATGGTTTTAATTTGAATTCCCTTAATTACTAATGAGGAAGAGTATGTTTTCATATTATTGGTCATTCAGGTTTCTGTTTTTGTGAGATGCCTATTTGTATCCTTTGAATATTGTGGGTTTTTATGAAATTCTTTCCTAATTATACGGGTAATATATGCTCAACTGAAAAATTGTAAGGAAAAAGAAATCACCTCAAATTGCATCACCCACTGGTTAATATTATTAACATTTAGCTATATTTTCTTTATAGTGTTCTAAAACACGTAATTGTTTTATACAGTGAAAGTGAGAAGAAGCTGTGAAGAGGGCGTTGGTGATAAAATTTTCCATTGGGTTGTTTATAATCTTTCCAATCAAATACCAAGGACTGGAGTCATACAGAACACTGTTACTCAAGATCTTTGGCATTGAAAATGGCCAGGATATAGATATTTTCTTTGCTTTGTGTAGAACAAAAGCAGATCTTTTGCTGAGTCATTTTCTAGGTTCTCTAACCCAATGTTGTGCAAAGGTCATCCATTTCAACAGCACTCATAGAGAGGTTTCATCTGAAAGGGAGCATAGTGGACTAAATTATACAACTCAAGAGTTACACCTGGTGCCAAGAAATTCAAAAAACCAAGAGTGCAAAGGAATTCTGCAAGGCTAAGATTAGCCATGTAATCTGGTTAGTCTTCGAATTAGAAAATTGAATTTATTTTTTATTTCAGAGGGTAAAGTGTGATGTAATCAGCACAGTGTCTAGAATTTCTACTTTTGCTCATTTTTCATCTCCTACATGTTTTTAGTATATTTTAAATAATATTTTTAAATAATAGATGGATTACATCCATGAGTAGTTTCTGAGCTTTAAATAATGGCTGTGCATGAAAGACAATCCGGGTGCTTTTTGAATTCTTGAGTTACAAACTTCTCACCCAAAAGAACTAACATTTTTCTCCAATTCTGGCATTTGCTATTACAGAAAGGTTAGAGTTAGTCTTTGTAGGCAACATTTTTCTTTCTGCCTGGGTGAATGCAGGATTTATTTTTATTCTGCTAATTCAAACATTTTGGCCAGTCGTGGTGAAGTACAGTTCTTTTTTCTTTGATTTTTGCCAGGCATGCAGTGAATCCTTCTGTTCTCGGTACTTAAGTCTGTATGACTCAGAAGAAAAGTTACTTTTTATATAACATATGTCTTTGATTATTGCTTCATCTCCAATTGTTCTTGTTTTCTACTCTTGAACACCTAAAGTCATTAGATTTCATTTCCATTCTCTGCCTTGTAGAGCCAAACTCCCATCATTTTTTATCTTCCTATACTTTTCTCTGTATTTTGTAAGAGATCTACAGTTTGTTCAATGCATCATTAATTTGATTTTCTATAATGTCTATTCTATTATTTATTGCTATACAATATTATCCTTCTAGGCCATTTTTGGTGTTCTAAAAGTCCCTTATTTACTCAGGAATCTTCCTTCTCAACTCATCCAATTTTCTCACTAAGACTTTCTGTTACTAAAGGGATGGGATGTCTTTCATTCCACTACTGATGATCCAATTTTCATAAACATTCTCTTCTGTTTACTGGAAGAAATAGTTCTGTGAGGTTTCTTTCTCCTTGAAATCTTTGGACTAAAATTCTCTTCCTCTATATTGTACTATTTTTGATATATCCCCATATTTTTTTCTGTTTACTTTTCCTCCAATGAGGAAAGACTTCTATTTTCCCCAAATAGGAAAAGTATGTGAATTGCCATCAAGCCCTTTCTTTGTAGACATGGATAGAGAATGTCTTCCTTTTTATATCCTAGCTGAAATTATCACTGGTGGGCACAGCTCTTTATCTTAACCCCCAGAGTCCACTAGTCCTTAACCCCCATTTATTCTACAATGACCCTGCTAGTTAAAAAGGGAAATTCCATTTGTCAGTGTGTAGTAGTCTGACTCTGACCATACTCTTATTATTCTAAGGGCTCGCCTTCTTGTTCAGATTCCAACTGGCAGAAGGAATGCATAGTGTGAACCAATATCAGAAATACCATTTTACTTATTTTGAAGGTTGAACTCCTGCAGGTCACCAAAATGTCCTTAAGTGTTTACTTTGATATTTTTAAAATTGAAACTTTGCTTAATAGAAAATTTTAAGTATCTATGTACTGAATTAGAGTGTGTCATTGAATAATAGGTAGAGGTTTGCTATTCAACCTGATGCTTCATCTTATACCTCCTCTCAAAAGTCAATGAGCACTCTATAAAAATTAATTTACTCTTATTATTGTTCATAAAGCAATACAACTTTAATCATCATTTTTCAGTATTGTGTATAAATATCATTTCTATGTCTTAATTAGGCCTCCTTAAATTTTCCTTACCTACCCACAAAGGTTCAAGGAGTGGATAAAGTACAACTCTGTTGTGGTAATCAGGGTTCTGAGTTGTAAAAACAAAACAAAACAAAAACAAACAGAAATTAACTCTGGCTGATTTAAGCAAAAGGTACCAAAATGAAAGGATGCTAGGAGTTAAGTGAGTTGACAGGTAAGTTGAAGAACAAGTTTTAAAGATGCAGGAAAAATAGCAACCTGAAAACCTGGAATCAACAACTACAGAAACTAGAGGAATGAACCCATAGTAGGAAGAATCTGGCTACCTTCCAAGGTAATTAAATTCAGATTATGCATTGTCTGATGGTTGCTTTGTTCAAGATTCAAATTCTAGGGAATGAGTGTCCAGTTGGCTTTAGATCACATATCTACCCCTTCTAATTGGTGACAGCGGGGTTCCTTACTAGGATCTCACCATATGGTATACTGAGAGGAAGAGGTAACTCCCCCACAGAAACCATGGTGCTGGTAAGAAGGGAAAATGAACCCTGGGAAGCCAAAATTCCATGAATCTCCATCACATGTGAGCATTAGCTTGTACCTTCAGATTTCATCTATACCATTTTACATCTTGCTCATTCAGTTTCTTCTCACATCATAATTAGCTGAATTCTTGTTAGTCCTGTACCTCAAACTTGGTCATTAGCTTAGTATTCTTGGCTATGGATGACTTGTTGAGAGGCCACATCTCAATGGGTGAGAAGAAAACACTTGGAATCAGTTGAACCTGGAGTCAAACATTGACTGCTCTACTTATCCAGTTTTATGATCTTGGATAAATCACTTAACTTTTCTAAACCTCAGTTTCCTAATCTACCTATATAATAAAAGCCTAATATGCTAAGTGTCCAGTTGTCCAGTCGTCCATTCAACTGATCAAAGCATAATATGCTAATGATATGCTAAGGCCGCTCAACCGCTCATCATGACATGCACTGATCACTAGGGGGCAGAGAATCGACTGGTCGATCAATTGCTATAACGTGGACTGACCACCAGAGGGCAGACACTCCAACAGGTAGGTTAGCTTGCTGCTGGGGTCGGGCCGATCAGGACTGAGCGAGATGGGCTGGACATGCCTGAAGTCCTCCCATGGTCCCTCCCCAGCTGGCCAACCTCCCACATTCCTCCCTGGCCCCGATCATGCACCGGTGGGATCCCTCGGCCTGGCCTGCACCCTTCCGCAATCTGGGACCTCTCGGGGGATGTAGGAGAGCTGGTTTCGACCCGATCCTGCAGGCCAGGCCAAGGGACCCCACTGGTGCACGAATTCATGCACCAGGCCTCTAGTCTATAATAATTATTAAAATAATTTAATGGAAATAGTATATGTAAAGGTCTTAGAAAATGTTCAGGGAATAATCTACCATGCTATTTTGGTTATAGTTGTGGAAATTATTATCATTATTAACAACAAATTAATTCATATTACCAATTATTCTCTACCACCCAAGATAGTACTTCTAAATTGATCCTCTGATACCACTAACTCTGAATAAAAAGAGAAGAGAATCCCAGTGTTCTTTCTTCAACCATCTAAGCCTTACATCCAGTAAGAGATAAGCCAGATTAGCCCCTGCCTGGTCTACTAACAACAGGGTATCATTAACCAACTTAGTGTCACTGGATAAACCAAACAATCAAACAGAGCCAAAAAATTTATGGATAAGCCATCCAGTGACGTGCTTAAAGGGTCTTCTGAAAACATTATTTCTAAAACAATGACAATGAGTAGGAAATTAGTGTATTATAAATTCAGAGTAAACCAAATTCAGCAGCATGTAAAAGGATCATACACCATGTTCAAATGGGATTCACCCCTGGATACAAGGATGGTTTGACATATGTAAATTTAAAAACGTGATACATCACATTAATAGAATAAAAAATGAAATTTATACGATGTAGAAAAACACTTTACAAAATTCAACATCCTTTCATGATAAAAATTCCAAACAAATTGGGTATAGAAGAAATGTACTTCAACATAATAAAGGCCACACATGTCAATCCCACAGCTGACATCATACTCAGTGGTTAAAGGTTGAAAGCTCTTCCTCTAAGATACGGAGTAAGACAAGAATGCCCACATTCACCACTCCTATTCAACATAGTATGGTATTGGAAGTAATATCCAGAGCAATCAGGCAAGCACAAGAAATACATGGCACCCAAATGAGAAAAGAAAAAGTAAATTTGTCTCTGTTTGCAGATATGATCTTATATAGAGAAAATACTAAAGACATGACTAAAAACTGTTAGAACTAATTTAAAAAATTCAGTAAAGTTATAGGATATACAATCAATATATAGGGTGTCCCAAAATTCACGCAAGAATTGCAATTCAAAAAGCAGTTGAATTTTTATACACTAAGAATGAACTTCCCAAAGAATAAATAAAGAAAATCCTACTTAAAATAGCATCAAAACAATAAAATACTTAGGAATAAATTTAACCAAGGAGGTTAAAAATCTATACACTGAAAACTATAAGACACTGACAATAGAAATTAAAGAAGACATGAATAAATAGAAAGATATCCTGTATTCATGGATAGAAAGACTATTATTAAAATGTCTATAGCACCCAAAGCATCTGTAGACTCAGTGCAATCTCTATCAAGAGTCCAATGCCATATTTTGAAGAAACAGAAAAAAAATTTTAAATTCATATAGAACCACAAAAGACCCCAAATAGTCAAAGCAATCTTGGGGAAAAAGAACAAAGCTAATAATAATGAAAACAATATGGTGCTGGCATACAGGTACACAGACCAGTGGAATAGAAATGAGAGCCTAGAAATAAATCCATGCATATATAGTCAACTAATATTTCACAAGGGAGACTTCGATAAATGGTTTGGGGAAAACCGAATATTCACATGCAAAATAATGAAACTCACCATTTTCTGATACTACTCACAAAACTTAGCTCAAAATGTATTAAAGACTTTCACATAAGACATGAAACTGCAAAACGCATGGAAGAAAATGGGGAAAAGCCCCTGGACATTGGTTTTGGCAATGATTTTTTTAACATAACAAAAATGTAGCAATAAAAGCAAAAATAAACAAGTGAGACTATATCAAATTAAAAAGCTTCTGCACAGCAAAAGGAACCATCAACAAAAAAATTGGCAATTTATTAAATGAGAGAAAATATTTACAAACCATAACACAGATTAGGAATATATATATATATAAAATGCTAATATGCAAAGTGTCCCCTTGGGAGTTCAACTGGGAGACCGATTACTTGCTATGACATGCGCTGACTACCAGGGGATGCAGAACGAAGGAAGGCCCCGGCCCGTAGCTGGCAGCTGGGGAAGGAAGGCTCCAGCCAGCAGCCAGAAGGAAGGCCCCGTCTGACAGCCAGAAGGTCCTGATAGGCCCTGATCGCTAGCCAGGCCTAGGGACCCTACCTGTGCACAAATTTTGTGCACAAACCTCTAGTTAATATATAAGAAACTCATATCACTCAAAAGCAAAAAAATCAAATAATCTGATTAGTAATGACCAAAGGACCAAACGGTATTTGTCCAAAAAAATATACAAATGGCCAAAAGATACATGAAAAGGTGCTCAACATCACCAATCAGCAGAGAAATGCAAATCAAAACCACAATGAAATATCACCTGACACCTGTTAGAATGGCTGTTAGCAATTAGACAAGAAATAACAAGTGTTGGAGAAAATGTGGAAAATAGGGAACCTTGGCACACTGCTGGTGGGAATGTGAATCAGTGCAGCCACTATGGAAACCATTATGGAGATTCTTCAAAAAATTAAAAATAGATCTATTAGGTAATCAAGCAATTCCACTTATGTATATTTATCAAAAGGAAATGAGATAACTACCTAAAAGAGATATCTGCACCCCTGTTTTTGTTGCAACATTAATAACAATTTCCAATATGGAAATAACCTCAATATCCATCAGTGGATGAGTGGATCAAAATTTGATTTTACATGTATATATAATATTACTCAACTGTACAAAATGGTTTTGTGACACCACTGATGAACCTCAGAGTTATTATGCTAATTAAATAAGTCAGTCAGAAAAAGACAGATATTTTATTATCTCACATGTGGAATCATTTAAAACTCATAGAAACAGAGTATATTGGGTGTTGCTATGGGCAAGGGGTAAGTGGATAAAGGTGATGAAGGGCACAAACTCTCAGTTATGAGTAAGTTTGGGGGATCTTATGTACAATATGGTGACTAAATTAACAATTCAGTACTGTATACTTGAAAGTCGTTAAGAGAGTAGATCTTAAGAGTTCTCACCACAAAAGAAAAAGAAATGTAACTATGTGAAGGATGTGTTAACTAACATTCGTGTGTTTCACTATACATATATCAAATCATCATGTTGTATACCTTCCACTTATACAATTTATATGTCAATTATATTTCAATAAAGTTGGGGGAAAAGAGAAAGAAATATAAAACACAGGTGGAAGAGCCTTGTCATTACCAGAGAATGAAAGTCATCTGTTACATGCTTAGACTGGCAAGAGATTATATCCAAGTAATAGCAGAATCGAGGTGCTCCCAGAGCTGTGAGCCAGGTGGTTTTCATTTTGTGATAGCCAACATGGGCCTTGCTAATGGCAAAGATCAGGACCATGACATCACATCTGAAAGGTCATAAATTTGGTACAATCACTGAGAGGACAAAAAACAACATTAATTCCTAAAACTGTCTTTCTTTATCATTTTGGAAGTTACCCAGTGAATATTATTAAACATAGTTGCCAGTTGTATAAATGTCAAGCATGACTCAGTGGTTAACAGATTTCTTTCAAAGGAAGAGGACCACCATAAACTGTGCTTCTCAAAATTTAATATGCCTATGAATTATTTACATAATAATTCTAGTTAAAATAAAAATTTTGATTCAGTAGGTCTGGGCTAGGGCCTGAGATACAGCATTTCTAAAAAGCTCCAATGTTATGTTGAGACTTCTGTCCACAGACCACAGTTTAAGTAGCAAAGCTTAAAGGATATAACAATGATTCTCCACAGTTTTCTAAGCCTAATTGTAGAAAAATTATCCTGTCTTGTTCTCACAACCTGTCAATTATAACCTTACCAAAAGGGTGATGCCTGTCTACTGTGTTGGAACATTTTTCACAGGCCCTAAAAAAACAGAAAGCTAATAATCTAGGATGCCGTATCTTTAGTTTGTATAGGCATTACCCAAGAGCATGTTTAAAATGTAGATTACCTGCACTCCTATCCCCCAGGATTTGGTTTAATTGTGCATGAAATTTTCATTTTTAATATGCAGCCCAGGTGACTCTAATAAAAATGATTCTTTGAGAAATATTGAGCAAATGTTTAAGTGGATATTGTTGCCTGGTATAGTACAGGTAGGGTATAGACTATGTCTATAACAAAGATACTCCAAAACAGAATGGCATAAATAAGAAAGATGTTCCTATCTCCCGCATCTACCAGTCCATAGATAGGAATTTCAAGAAGGCATACCAACTCTGTGCCATAATATCAAGACCCAGGTTCCTGCTATCTTGTTACTCTGTCATCTCCCAGGATGTTGATTTTTATTTCATTTTCAAATATAAGTCACACCACATCGGTAGTCCAGCCCACCAGAAGGGAGAAAGAGAAACTTTGAAGGAAAACTATTTTTTGTTGTATTCTATTTTTTAATACCTATTGAAGTATACTTCATATACACTAAACTGCACATACAACTCAATTGTCCATCCATAGGTGAATTAATAAGCCATTTCTTTTAAGCAATGTACATGGATTATACACACATGAAATACTGATGACAAACTAGTCAAAAGGTCACACCAGGCTGCAGAAGAGGCTGGTTACACTTTCTCAAATTGGGAACCACATGCACAGCTGCATCTCCAGTACTACAGACGAGAGAACAGATTTTATGGGACAGCCATCAGAAAGCCTGAAAACTTATAGCAGGTATCACTTCCAGGACGCCTTTTCTGACCCTCAGAGTTGAATTAAGTGTCCTTCCTCTGCTCACTGAAACCCACTATTCAGGAATCTATCACTATGCCTAGGATGTTGAATTGCTGAAATTACTCCTGTGTCTTCACCTGTATATTCTCTTTTAGCAAGTGTCTAGTTCATCTTCATCAACAAATGTCAAAGTTGAACTAAGCTGGTACATTTATAAAGACTGATTACGACTGATATTTCCTTTTCAGTATTAACAACACTGATCTCTTATTTAACAGATGCCCACTATGTGCTAAGCACTATTCTAGGCTCCTTAATTGCCTCCTCCACTCTTCACAATTCTGTGTGATAGCAATTATTATCCCAATTTTTTTGAGGAGGAAACTGAGGCTTGCAGATATTACAAAACTTGCCCCAGTTTACAGAGCCAATTGGTAACAGAAGCAGAATTTAACTTACCTGTCTGATCCAGAGCCTATTCTCTTCCACTTGAGCACACCTCTTGCCCACTGTCATGTTAGCTGATTTATCACTCTAAAGATGCACACTATGCATAAATTAGTGTTTTTATATATTTTACTACCTTGCACTAGAAGAAAATGTTTCTTCATTTCCTTTTCCATCTGTATGTTATAAGAAATTATCTGTAGGGTATTGTTCATATAAACCAATAGCTAACCTGATTTAAAACCAGAATATCAGTGCTAACAGAGCCCAAATTAGAATTCGAGATCTGACTTACAGCTCATTTCACAGAAGGAAAACGGAGACACAAAAATACAAAATGATTGCTGGAGTCAAACAGGGCACTGTTTCAATGGGCCTCAGGTTTCCTGTCTCCAGTGAGTAAACATGTGTTTGGAAAGAGTATGGACTACGCAATCCAACAACACAAGATTCAGATACTGACAACCACTTTAACATGTGACCTCTGGCACGGTTTCTAACTTCCCTGAGACTGCTAATAATAATAATACCTACCTTGCAGAGGTGCTTGTGAATATTGGAGATGAATAATGGAAAGTACCTAACACAGTGCCTGGCAGAGTAAGTGTTCATTAAATGCTAGGTCTCTCTCTCTCTGACACAGTCTAGCCTTTTCCTGGAACACATATTGCTTTACACAGGGTGATGGTCTTCTCCCTTTTTTGGCACTCACATAACTCTCATTGTAAAAATCTTGAGCTAAGTGTGTCTGAAGCAGAGTCCATTCTAAAGGCTTTTTAATTTAAAGGAAGAAAAAGGAAAAAGTGCTGAGCCAATATTTCTACTATTCAATCATTAAACATTAATCGATGTCAATGCATTTGAGGGAGCCTTTAGCTGTGACAGGTGAGCTGAAAGTAGAAATTCTGATTTAACGAGGCCTCCCAGACGCTTTGGGAAAATGTCAGGGTGTGGTGGAGAATAATTAATCGATAAACAACCGTCAGAAGAAAGATGAGTAACTATTAAATTGGGTACACAGACAAGGCTTTTCTTATTTTTTCCAGAACATTTTTCTCTTTGGGATTTTTCAGTCCTTTCTGAATTGCCCCTGATGCAGTACCCCCTAAGTCGGAATGCCCTTAACTGTTTTGTTTGGACTGGGCTATGAAATGATTAGGCTGTTGAAATGATGAATCAGGGAGCGCTGCAGGATTTTTCACAGTCTCTCTGAACAATGCCCCATATCACACTTACACTGACAGGTTGTATTTTTATATTTGACATGTGAGAGGAACATGGAAAATAACACACTGACAGCGCCTTAGATACCAGTCATACATCTTCCTAACACAGATTGATGGGTGGAAAAGAATATTATTTAGTGAGCCCCTCTTAAGCTCTCCAAGGAAAATATATAGATCCACCAGTGGATTGACTTGAAACTCATATTAACATTCCTTACAAGCAAGAAACAGAAAAGTAACCACCATCCATTCTGCACTAGCAAACAGATCAGAAAAATTAGGAGAAACCAATTCAGTGCCTGTGCATTTTTCATTGATGGGTCATGGTTTGGTCCTCCCCTACCTAGGAATCAAATAGGTGAAATTTCTCCATTGAGGTACATTGGTCTTTCTCAATTTCAAACCAAAGGTGAAAGATAAGCTTTTGGGAAAATTGAAGCCACAGTTATAGCTGTTCAGGGAACCAAGCAGAAACAGAGAGAGAGAGAGAGAGAGAGAGAGAGAGAGAGAGAGAGAGAGAGAGAGAGGGGGAGAGACAGCGAGAGAGAG
>NW_006287547.1:834857-840155 GCF_000327345.1 Myotis davidii | reverse complement strand
AAGGTGAGTCCAGGGAAGGAAAGAGAAACAACAAAATATTTTCAATACACTGTGTAAATACAATCATTACATTTTGCATAGAACGCTTTAAGAGTAATTGAAACGGCATTTGTTCTGGCCTAGGAATAAAGGAGTGCTGAGAGAGAGAGAGAGAGAGAGAGAGAGAGAGAGAGAGAGAGAGAGAGAGAGAGAGATGGGGAGAGAATGAGAGAGATGGAATAGCCTGCATAGGCTAAGTGTATGACTAGGGGAAACTCAGAGAGAAGAACCATGTAAGATTTGGCTGCCATATACTAGAGGACATAAGCATAGGAGAATAAAAAGGAAAAAAGAAGTGCCCCTATAGTGGATGCTATAATGTGCCAGGAAATCTCCCTCTAGGAAGGTAGGATTTATTTCTACAATTGCTGGGAATGTTGCTGGTGACAGCTTTTGGCTCTCAGCCCTTTTCAGGAAATGCCTTTGCTGAAGGGAATTGTCTCACCAAATAATATGCTGCCTCATGGAGCAGCCCACATCCAGTGACCAGTTATTGCAGAAGTGTAAGGGCCTGGCCCCTGATGCCCAATAGGAACAGCTGTGGAGGGTCATCCCAGATTCAGAGCCCCGAAAGCTAGCTTAGACCTGCACTCAAACGTCATCATAGCCCAGCTTCATCCTATGCCCAGCCAATCCTCCTCCCGCTCCCCGCCGCCCCCCGCCTTTTCTTATACAGGTGTCAATCCCATGAGTATTTCATAATACATTCCCTGATCGCTAATCTCCATCTGATCGTTTCCAGGAATACCCAAACTGCAATACTCCTTTCATCTCCAACTCCCCTAATGTACCAGTACCCTGGAACTTAAATATCTCAATTAATAAAATCATATGATGCTATCAGAAATGCACATATATAATCATCCAGATCATTTTGAAACCTGTCACAGTCACTCCAGTTTTCAAGGTGGAAAATAAAAACAGAGAAAGATGAGCACCATCTTGTGGAAGGACACACCACTGTAAGTTTCAAGCTCTTTGGTGTTACACAGGTTTTTAACTTATTTCTTTGGTGTTTGTTTCTTCGTTTTTCAGATTTGCCAAAAAGCGGGGGTGGGGGGGAGGTGAAGAAAAACATACAGGAATTCTAATACCAAAACAGAAATGGGTGGAGAAATCTTTTTCCTATTGTAGACCATACAAAAGAACCAAGAGTCAGGTCTACAAATTATTGAATCTTAGGATTGCAGAGTACCTGGCACTCCTGTTTCTAATGGCAAACAGTGGGACATGAAGACTTTCAACTAGCAGCTTATTGATTTGGGAGTGGAGGTAAAGAGAACCCTACACATTTAGAATCTGACAGCAAATTTTCAGCATTTGGCCCTGAGAGTGAGTACTGAGTCTTCTGTGCTGCCCTCTGGCCTCCTCTACTATCCCTCATTTTTTCCCTTCCCTTCTCTATTCTCCTTTTGTCTCCCCCGTTTCTGCTGTCTTCTCTTTGGCTCTCTTTCCCATGTCCTCTCCCTCCCAGCTTACTGGGCTTTTTTATAGACTGGTGTTTCAACAGTAGCTGGATCGCACAGACTGCTACATCAGCAATGAAGCATTGACTTGGAAGAGGGAAAGAAGAACTTTTCATCTCTGTGAAAAATGCGACTCAAATAGGGTGAACTAACTTATTCCCTAAAACTTAATTAAAACCAATAAAAACAAGTGGACAGCTCTGGGTGGAAGCAGGACCTGGGTGAGGTGCATTCTGTCGGGCTGTTTCAAAACTTAACATTTGATTTGGCCCCATGATATTCAGAGGACTTGGTTTGGTTTTATATGCTACTAAAATGCTTTTAAGTATTTAATGGTTTATTCCAATTGGGGAAAGTTTTGTTAGGTTTCCTCTAAAGTTTCCCACAGGAAAGCTTTGGGTTTTTTTTATTTGTGACTGGAATATTTTTGTGGCTTTGGAAATCACCACAAAATCAAAAATGCTACTTTTGAAGTTTTCCAGATGTGAACAAGTATATTTTCAATATGTTACATCACTTCCCTGTCTTGGAAGTGATTTTTTCAGACAGAATGAATAAACAAGGTCAGAGAGGAATTTGCAGAAATAGTGACTTCATTCTGAGATTCCCCATGACACTTTAAGCTTCTTGATTATAGATATTAGTCTTGATCACTTTTAAAATCCCTCTCACCAAATAGAGAAACAGAGTAAAACAGAAGGATGGGTGGATGGATAGATGGATGGATGAATGGATGGATGGATGGATAAATCAATCTACGAATCCCAGAAGGTTGGGATATAGTTGCCTATAGTTTTCCTGTAGGAAACAGAATTAGAGGTGAGTTGGAGCCCAGTTAAGAGCATAGCAAGTGTGCTACCCATGGAATCCCAATGAAACTTTCTGTCCAGCACAAAGCTTTGACACATTATTTAATAAACTTTGATAAACTGAACTGTCACCCCATTTTGATTAAAGTTTATTTCAAGGGCAGTACAAGAGGAGTACCAAAGGTGGTTATTTTATTTTATTATAAAAATTTTTATTTTTTATATTTTATTGTAGAAATTTCCAACACAGAAAAGCATAAGTAATTTTACACTGAACACCTTATACCTGTGTCCTAGATTCTAATATTAACATTTTACTCTGCTTGATTTTATCACATAGCTGTCTCTATCCATCGCTATATTCATCTAACAACTCATTTTTTATGTAGTTCAAAATTAAGTTACAAACATTGGTACCTTCTCAGAAAATACTCATCATACATATAATTAGTGTTCAATATTTGTTTTAAAGCTTTTCCTTTGATGTAAAAGTGATCATTCATTGAATTTGACAAATTCAAACCACTGTGTAATTCAAATTCCTACCAAGATATAGAACATTACGGTCACCCCAGAAATTTTAGTAGTAGAGATCTGAGTGCAATTGAATTAATTTATTTACCTCTTTACCCCCAGAAAAAGGCTGGTTTGGGGGTAACTTAAAGAGTCTGAAATCTCTCAAACTGCTTCAGATCTCAAGCTATTAAAGAGTTGCTTTTCTCTATTTGCGTTAGCAAAATCCACACTCCAAACGCACAGTTGATGGCAGGGGAGAGCTTTATGTGGATGTACATTAGCTGAATATCCAATAAGTTGGCAAATAGGCGGGAGAGAAGAAAGCAAAATTAGAACCCTAATTTCTTATGTGAATTTTAAAAATATATAAATACAAATACATTTTGTCAGAATATGTTTTGTTTGGGTCTTAATACATGCAAGCATGTTTTCTTTGTACTGGATGCTCTTGGGACATCACCAGTATATGAGGGTAAAACAACCAAGGAATCCTCTATGAAGTTGTGCATGTTGCCAACTTAAAACCAGTGCCAAGCTAAATCCCTACCACATGGTACATATGAGTTGAATCTCTTCCAAATGCAGGGCTCCTTCTTAAGTAGCTGTGTTGACTAATTACTTTCATCAGGATAATTGCACCTAAGAAAAGGGTACAATTATTTCTACTGAGTGGAATATTGACATCGTTTAATGAAGAATGTGGTGACAAACTATGTATTTTGAGAGAAAATAAAGTGGTTACCAACAATCTGTTACCAAGAAAGAATTTTTAAGCATGTCTAGTATACTCTTAAGTATTCAGAATGAAGCTAATGGGCATTTCCACAGCACACAAGGCTCAGCCACTATCTAAGGATGGGCATGCCAATAAATTGCCATCAACCAGGCACTAATGAGTCCTCTGACATGGTTGAGGAGCAGAGCAGCAATTAAATTGGGCTCAGCTTAGTGCCCAGTCATGCCACCACATTTCAAAAGGATCTTTCTAGTCACTGTCCCACACAAACAGTAAACCCACATCATCCTTCTTTGTGGGAGTAGCAAGTAGAAGAAAACTGCCATGCAGAAGGGTTATAGTTAAAACTTCTAATTATTGACTGGGACCTAGAATAACCACTGGTGAGTAAGAACCCTAAAACTCATTCCTTCATTTACTCATTCAACACATGTTGATCAAACAATTATTGTATGTAAGGCACTATGCTAATGGTGTATTGTTATTCAAAAGGAATCAGAAAAGGAATCTACTATCAAGAGGCTTATAACCCCAAAAGGACCATTCAATCATTCATTCAAATTTCCTTTGGGAGCTGTGATAGCCTCCATGGGCTGCTGCCCAAATAGTCCTTCAAAACTGAGACATTCATTTCCCCAGTTGCAAGGAGTGTAAACTGTTGATAGTTCACAGCTGAGTCGGTCCTCTCCAGGAATTGGTCGGGCTAAAAGAATACACATCTGTTTTCCTGGAGGCATCTGTATCCAATGACCAATGCTGGAGTACAAAGGCTCTGGACTCAATTAGAACAACTGTGAATAGTATCAAAGCTCCAAATATTACCTTAGGTTCAACTGAAGCCTCTTTTGTAACTGCATTACAATTTAGCTGCTCCATCTGCCCAATCCTGTTACTCTCACACATCACAAGTGATGTTACTAAAAGCACTCCTCAATTAACTTCCTGCATGCAAATCTCAAAGTCATAGAGTTTGTCACCAGTGAAAGTCAAGCTGAAATAGTTCCTGCCCAAAGTGATTCTAGGACGGCAACTATAAAATGGGATTTAGAAGCTGGATCACCTAGTTCCAAAATGAAAATCTCATTACTTGTATGCAATTATGGTGCAATTGTTAAAAATACCACTAATGGAGAACTGAGATGACAATGAAGCCTAAGGGTGAAATACTACCAACATAAGGTGTGAGAACCTAAGGGCCTCCTTGGTAATATACATACAAAAAAAGACTCTCATCTCCTGCAGCCCAAGGGCAGAAAGAGCTGAGGCTCAGAACTGGCAGAGCTATAGGAAGGTTGAAGTCTCAACACCAGCTTGTCTTCTACAGGAAGGGCAGGGCTCTGTTGGGGAAGGAGTGGTAAATTGAGCTGTCAGAAGGGAACATATGGGCTGCTGCACTAGAAAATCTTTAGATTTCTCATATTCCCCCAAATATTATAGTTATTCAGAAGTGGTCCTTCTCCCTCTTAAAGGCTTACATTTCCCACCCTACTTTTCCTTGAAGAAGGTGCAGAAGAAGTCTTTGTCTTGCAAAATAATACAAATCCCTTCATGATCTATCCTTTTTCCCTGGCCACCAAATCATGGGAAACCTTATAACATAATCCATCTGGGGAAGTTTTATGGGTCTGGTGAAGTAGGTTAGAGACTATATATAAAAGAAGTAACAATACCTAGCCCACCTGTACTGGCAGAAGCTATAAGAATTTACATGGGATGGCATTCCAGGGATGGC
>NW_006287547.1:831938-834317 GCF_000327345.1 Myotis davidii | reverse complement strand
CATCATATGATACCATGACAAAGTTAATTAGTAATGATTCCTTCAGTTCTTCCATAAGGGACCTCTGTCCATTTACTCAAATAACAGTATACCAGAGAAAGAGAAATGCTAAAATGAAAGGGCGAGGGCTACGCCCTCTATCTTGCCCCGAATCCTCCATTTTTGGGCAGAGCCATGTGCTCAGCAAAGAGCTTCTTCCCGGAAGAAGCCCAAGAAACTAACCAATGATAATCAAGGGAAGTGCGCGACATAGATATGACCACATCCTGTGTAACAAGACACTGACTTGCACCTGGCCAATCGGCAGGGCCCACAGTCCTCTCTCCTCCCCTTACTATAAAACCCCTCTCCCCACAGGGCAGGCTCTCTCTGCCACCTGCTGCTGCATCAGTGAGGGTAGGGGAGCCAAGCCCGGGTGTGAATAAAAGACTCTTATGCTTTTGCATTGTACACGGCTGGCTCCCTGGTGTGGTCTCATGGGGATCCTGAAATCTGGGCATAACAAAAACATTTCAATAACTGCTAATACAGAGTCCAAATTAACACTGACATCTGGTGACCCAAAGCATTATCATGGACCTCTGTTATATTGGGGCTACATGGGTGCCATGTAATAAATGGAGTTCTGGCCAGGTCCTGCTTACCATGGGTCCACTGGGGTCCACTGACCTACTCCATCATCATTTCTCTAGTTCCTGAATTTAAAATTGGCATGAACATATATATTTGTAGTTGTCCGAACCTATACATAGCTTCTTTAGTCTGTAGAGTAACCAATATGTAGCTTTTTTAGTTTTCTTTAGTCTGTATTATTGTAGTGGAAAGGCTGAGTGGAAGACTAAGAAACTGTCTTGCCTTTCCCAGCTAAGATAGTATGCTGGGACATCCTCTTCAAAGTAAATGACAAATTATAGCATCTCATAATCCTACCTTTCTGAAGGAAGCACAATGCTCAGCAGGCCTTTTTTGGTCTGGGTACAGGGTATTCCACATTTAAGAATACTGTTTCCTTCTTTACTGAAAAACCTGGAAGACTTCCAACTTTGAATGTGTCCCAGAACAGTAAAGAGGTCTGCAACAGGTCCAAAATATAGTTCAGGCGGCCTTGCCACTTGGTAAATCAGACCTAGCAGATCCTTAGAATATTAGAAGTATCAGTGCTGAGAATAGATACTGCACATAGTTTATGGTAAGCTCCAACAGGAGAATAATAATATAGACCCCCAGGTCTATACAGGGTGTCCCAAAAATGTATATACACGTTAACAACTGGTAGCTCAAATTTGAAAATGAAATGCATTTTAATAAACACTGCCTTTATAATTATTCAAAGTGTGTGTATTCGTTTGGGGGGACACTCTATATTTGTAGCCAGGCTCATTCCATCTACTGCAGAGATTTCTAGGCAATTTAAAATAGCTTTTCAGATGCTACCGAGCCCTAGCTGAAATGGAGCATTGGACCATGGGACATCATGTACCCATGTTGCCAGAACTCCCTATCAGAAACTGGTTGCCAGATCCACCAAGTCACGAGTTTCAGCAGCAATACATGGTAGCATGGAAGTGACATTGCTGATATCAGACACCTTGAATCTCCCTAAAAGTAAATATAGAAAAATAATGGTTCAAAATCTTCTACAATATTTTTTAAAGAATGGTACCAAAGGAACAAGTACTACTAACCTCTATATTTCTTACAGTTGCCTAAAGTTTCCTTCAAAATACTAACAATATTCACCATCTACTTTTCTTCATTTATCCACAGGAAATAGCTTTCAGGATAAAACATGTAACATAAAATTTTATTTTTCTGTAATCTAGCAATTGACTATAACTTATATTTGCCACCATGTTTCCATTTCAAAAGCTTTTTGTGTTAAACAAACATTAGTGATCTTGCCTGGGATTCTTGGAAACAAGAACTACGTCTTGTGTTCCATGTACACTCCTTCCCATGAGCCTTGCCCAATGATAAGAGGATTAACAGTGAGGTAACACTGGGGAATTGTAACCAACCCCATCTTTCTTTTGACATTGTTTCTGTAAATGTTGATTATGACTAATATGTAGTTTGTAGATAAATAATAGTTTGCATAATAATCCTAGAAATTAACTTCAGAAGATACAGACTCTGATCTTCAGTCATCCCACCTCTAGGAGAATTGCTGACCTCCAACCATAAAACGAAGATGATGTATAGCCAGGATGACAAAAACCAGGATGACACACCAGACCAGGGGTCCTCAAACTTTTTAAACAGGGGGCCAGTTCACTGTCCCTCAGACCGTTGGAGGGCCGGACTATAGTTTTAAAAAAAAAATTATGAACAGATTCCTATGCACACTGCACATATCTTATTTTGAAGTAAAAAAACAAA
>NW_006287547.1:828174-830373 GCF_000327345.1 Myotis davidii | reverse complement strand
CAGTCCACTCTGTTCTTGCACTTTCCTTTCAGGGATCCTAACAACCTGCTTTCCTAAACTAACCCTAATCCCGAGGCAGAGAGCAAGCTATTCCTTTTATGAGTCAGAGTGAAGAAAGCTTCAATGGGACGTCTTTGGCCTCTGTGGCATCAGGTGGCTCTCCAGCACTCAGTGGCCTTTCTCACCCTAACCTCCCTCTGCTGGAAGATGCTTTTTTTATATTATCAGGTTGCTGTCACATGCATGACCTTATCCAAAGTTTGTGGCTGTCCTGCAAGTCTGGGGAATAAAGATGTACTGATTACCTCCCTTTAACCCCCCTTCTGTGGGGAAAACAGAAGACCAGGGTTGAACAGTGGTGGAAGGGGGACTAGAAATAGTTCTCCTGAGTCATCCTCCAGATTTCCTTTGCTATTCAAGGCAACCTTTCCTAAACAAATCCAGCTTCAGTCAGTCAATGTGTTCCAGCTTAGAGACCTGTATTTTTGTCTGCTTAGAAAGTTCTGGTCTTCTCACAATTCAGCATCAACCCAGATGCCACTGAAATTATCTTTTTTATTTAACTTTGTATATGTTTGTTTTCTACCTAAAAATGCTTTCCTGGCTGGCCCAGGGGTCCTCAAACTTTTTAAAAAGGGGGCCAGTTCACTGTCCCTCAGACGGTTGGAGGGCCGGTCTATAGTTTAAAAAAAAACTATGAACAAATTCCTATGCACACTGCACATATCTGATTTTGAAGTAAAAAAACAAAGGTTTTCGGCGGGCCGCCCGTGGCCCACGGGCCGTAGTTTGAGGACCCCTGCACCAGACCATCATTTGACCAGTTTCAAGGTCCTTATCAGAATGGACTGTGCTGGTCTGCACACAGAGAACTTTTCAAGCCCCTCCCCTTGATCTGTTTGTTCTGATTTCCCTCTCCCTCCTTATAAAAACCTCGGCCTGCACTGAGATGCGAAGATGGGCTTTGGGACAAGAGTCCCCCTCTTTCAAGTAGCCAGCGCCTGAATAAACCTCTTTACAATTTCACCAGCACCTGCCTCATGAGTTTAGATTTGTGGCCATAGGCAGAGGTAAATGAACTCTGGTTTCTGTTACAGAGGTATTCAAATAACATTTGTAAAACTGACTTAATATTTTTACAGTGGATAAATGGATTTAATTTCAGAAAACTTACTGGATTTTATAACACAATCTACTTATAAGACAAACATGGTCTGTGTACCAAACCATGCCTCCCCACACTTTTCTCCTAAAGCAACAAGAATGGTGGTGAGAGGACAATTGTACATAATATCTCCAAAATAGGGGTTACAAAATTAAACGGAAAAGTACATAAGTGGGCCAGGTAAGAACCTAGGGGGTAAAAAACCACATGTCCATACTAAAAGGGGAGTTGCTACCCAACTCCAAATAACCATAGCCATGCAAGAACACTAGCATACTGGTGTTAGGTCTTCCTATTACACAAGAGAGGTGGGAACTTCAACTGATATCCCAATTTTAAAATGTTGGTTATCAATCTAGTCTTATTCAACTGGGTAAAGAGGAGTCAAAAGCAACAGAAATGTCCCTTAAAGGCTGGTCTATAGATCTGCCACCTCTGTCCTAAATAGGCATAAAGATTTTTGAGAATAGGAGCTAATTTATAGCTCAGCTTGTCTAAATGGGTACATTGACACTGTCATTTCACTGATGGTGGAGAGAAAGAACTACTACCATCGTTCTAAAAGATTTAGATTAAGGATGCTACATTAAGTTCCATAAATTACAACAATCAATGGGAGCTATACCCCCATCTATTTATCTATAGATACCAAGTACTTGCCTTAATGAGATAAGCATTCAGACAGTCTGAGATGTCCCCAGTAAGCGATCAGCGTACATGTTCCATTGCCTCATAAATTTTCAGGATTATGGAGGACTGTTCTATTTTTAGTTTTCTCATAGATTATTCATGAAGGGAGTTGTAGACTATCTGTATAATTTCACTAACCTTTTTTCAAAGCAGTGGATTTCTTTACATTTACCTGTACCTTCTAGAAACTGTTTCCTTCCGGTTCCATTTCATTTAGCTATAATCATCCTGGATAAATAATAGGCTGGTATTCTCAAAATGCCTGTGTGTGTGTGTGTGTGTGTGTGTGTGCGCGCGCGCGCGCGCGTGTGCGCAAGTGCATACATGTACATCTTCCCTCACAC
>NW_006287547.1:825633-827316 GCF_000327345.1 Myotis davidii | reverse complement strand
GAAAACATCATATATGGGAAAGCTCTTGTAAGAAAAAATCAGAAGGCTGGGGTTCTCGTAAGACTTTCCACTATCTAAAAGTGGCCATGGCCTAAAATATTGGTTCCTGAATGACATTATATGGTTGAGATATATATTACTTGCAGCCTTCCCCTGAACTCTGATGTCCTACCAACCAATTGTTTCCATAAATTAAGCACATCACCACTTCCTCACAGTGAAAACTTCTTCTAATGATGCCTATTCTTAACTATAGATGAAAGAGAAAATAACTTTCACAAAATTATGGGCTCAAATATTTCATGCTTCAGTAGCCAATGAGGTTACATGGCTCATTAATTCCTAAATCTCAGAGTCCTGATCCTAGTTCCTTGTAGGAAATCCAATGTTTTCCCAGGTTTCCTTGTGCACATATTGCTAGGAATCTTCAGAAAATTTTCTTAGGATTCTCATATCTATTCTAATTAAGGCCTCCCATTGCAGCCAACCATCTGGCCTCAATGCACTGTTCTGTTCCTCCTCACATCTCCCTCCTCTTGTCATCTTGAACTCATTTTCTGTTGGGCTGCTGTTGCTTGACACTGAGCCATCTTATCTCTACCTTGGACACAGATCTTTCCTTCAGCTTCCATGACTGTTGAGACAAAGATGTAGCTCTTAACATGTGTTGGTGACAGGAGAGAACAGACAAGAATAGTAATATAAAGAACCTACAGAATTCATAAAGAATTCACAAGCCTTCCCCTGGGACCTTCACTGATCTCTTCTCTTTATGGTTTCCTTCCTTGTACTTACTTTGGGTTTGCCTTTTTGTTTTTCTATCTTCTTCAAGTGGAAGCATAGGATAATTTCTTTACATACTTGAGCACATTGAGGATATTTATAATGGGTGTTTTAACATTCTTGTCTGGTAATTTAATCATCCCATCCATCCTTGTGACTTTTAATTTTTACTGATCTTTTTCATTTGGATTGTTTTTATTTCTACAGAATCATCAGCACAAACATAGAAGAAACATGAGCTCTAGACGAGAGGGACAAGTAACCCTTGCACAGCAGCATGTGGAGAAATGCCCAGCTCTGGGAAGATAGAAGAGCAGAAAGTTCAGGATAGAAAGAGGTTAATGAAAGCATTAGGTGATGGTGTAGACCTCTAGCTCATACCTATTGTAGCCAGGGATAGAAGGTCATTACCTTATTGTAGTTCTGGCCCATCAGTGAGTGCTACATCTTTTCATATACTAAGCTATGGACACCACTACTTGGGGTCCTTGGAGTTAGGGAGTGGTTACATGTAGGGACTTAGTTTCTAATTTTCATGGCCCACACATTCATCAGTTAATTAAGCATACATGTGTGTGTGTGTGTGTGTGCGCGCGCGCGCGCGCGTGTGCGCAAGTGCATACATGTACATCTTCCCTCACAATCACTGTAAACTGATTTTAAAACTTGGAAACTGGCTTTAAAACTTGCCCACAAAATTGGAATCATAAACTCAAATGTAATCATCTGTCTTGTAAATAAGAGAAAGTTTATTAAAGCTCCCTAATGCATTTATTATTGGCTTTGACCTGAAGGGAACATTTCAACATATTCTTAAAGCATTTTGCTCCATTTCAAGCAGAATGCAGTTCTAGATTTGGGCTCAATGTAGGTACGTATGGTTTGGGGCTATACTATATT
>NW_006287547.1:821415-824092 GCF_000327345.1 Myotis davidii | reverse complement strand
AGGATAGAAAGAGGTTAATGAAAGCATTAGGTGATGGTGTAGACCTCTAGCTCATACCTATTGTAGCCAGGGATAGAAGGTCATTACCTTATTGTAGTTCTGGCCCATCAGTGAGTGCTACATCTTTTCATATACTAAGCTATGGACACCACTACTTGGGGTCCTTGGAGTTAGGGAGTGGTTACATGTAGGGACTTAGTTTCTAATTTTCATGGCCCACACATTCATCAGTTAATTAAGCATACACAATTTTCTCTAAAGTGCCCTCTCTTACTGGGACCAAGAATGAGAAATTCTTTGACCAGGTTTTCTACATATTCCATGGACAAGTAGAAAGGACTATGAAATATTCTGCCCAGTGTCCATCCCCACAGCATCTTAAAGTTCTGTCCATCAAAGGCAGGGATCCACTCATAGGATGGCTCGCAGGATTCACCTATCTACCTATGTCCATTGTGTTTTTTATCCTGGAAGAGTTCTGGGGCAGCACTGGGGGTGATGCCACAGAAGGTATTCAGTTTATTGCCAAAGATGAATTTGTCCCTGAAGCAAAAGTCTACACTCTTGATGCTCATGTTAGCATCCAGAGCAAGTTTTCTGCCTTTAAGTCCCTATAAACAATATTCTTCTAAGGGCAGTACTGTACAGCAGAGGCCTCAGGCCTCTTTTTCTTACGTACTGCTGGCAGAGTTCTGGTGAGTCTCATCGATGGTTTTCATAGCCACCTCTTTTCTAGTCAGGATGTGCTAGACCAACTCAACCTTAGCCTGCTGATGGTCTCAAGAAGCCATCGGTTGGCAAGATGGATCTACTCCTCAGTAGAGATGGCCGAAAGGCCCTGCAGCATGATGGACTTACTATTAAGCTTGGAATCAAGGTACCTCAAAGTCAGCTTAAAATTGAGGAAAACTGATGAGAAGTTTGGTCCAATTCACTTAAAAATAAAATTACTTCTAAAGCCCACCTAATAAACTGATCTTTTGATGGAATAAAAACACAGTGCCAGATAAAATAAATAAATACTAATTTTAAAGAGGAAGAATAATAAATAGAAAAAAATGAGAAAATAACAAAGAAAAGATAAAAAGCATAAAGAAAAAAGAACAAATGAGGAAATGAAAAAAGTAATGAAAAGAAAAAATCATTCTCTAACTGGCTTATTTTGCTTAGCATAATACTCTCCAGGTCCTTCCATGCTGTCTCAAAGGGTAAGAGATCCTTCTTTTTTACAGCTGCACTAGAGGCCCAATGCACGAAATTCATGCAAGAGTAGGCCTTCCTTCCCCCGGCTGCTGGCACTGGCTTCACTCTGGCACCTGGGACCCGAGTTTCCCTCGCAGCCCTGGTTTCATCCTGAAGGATGTCCAGTCTAATTAACATGAATACTATGCTTTTATTATTATTATAGATAGTGTTCCTTGGTGTACATGTATCACAGCTTTTTATCCACTCGCCTACTGATGGGCACTTGGGCTGTTTCCAGATGTTAACTTTTGTAAATTGTGCGGCTATGAACATAGGGGTGCATATATTCTTTCTGATTGGTGTTCCTGGTTTCTTAGGATATATTCCTAGAAGTGAGATCACTGGGTCAAATGGCAGTTCCATTTTTTAATAATTTTGAGGAAACATAAGTATCACATGATCTCACTCATATGTAGAATCTAATGAACAAAATAAACTGATGAACAAAATAGATCTAGAAACATAGAAGCATGGAACAAACTGACCAATCTCAGAGGGAAGACAGGTATGGTTGGTGGGTGGGGAGAGATTTACCAGGGAACTTATATGCATAACCCATGGACACAGACAATAGTGTGGTGAAGGCCTGGGAGGAACAGTTGTGGGGTAGAGGGGGGTCAATGGAAAAAAGAAGGGAGGACATCTGTTATATTTTTCAATGAAGATAAATTTTTAAAAATCAGTAACAAACCATAAAACAGATTTTTAAAAATCCACAATGCCAAGAAAGCTCATTTTGGTCAAAGTCCCATAAGTCACTGAAAACCACCTTAATAGACTAGAAAGATTAAAAACCTAAGCCCAGCCAAAAACTTATGTAGGTGCTTGAAATTCCATAACAATGGGTCCTATGAAACCCTACCAAGCAATACTGATTACAATGTTGTGCTCATTTTTTGGCCTATAAATGCTTATTCTTTTAAAAAAGTATTGAGGACCCAAAAGACTTTTGTGTGGGGAGAGGGAGGGAGTGGGAGGTTATAATAGCTATCAATATTTAACTTATTAGAAATAAAAACCTGCAGGATGTATCAGTGTCCTTTTCACTTCTAATTTGAAAAATTGCAAAAAAAAAATTGGCTTTTAAAGAACTCAATGTCTAAAATTTAAAAATTCAATTCCTTTTACTTTAACTTGAATAATTGGTCTTAAATGATGCCACAACTTAACTGTTACCATACTATCCTATCTAATAATAGAGAAACATGGTAATTAATGGTAATTTCGCTACCCTTCCCAGTGGCTAATCAAGATGTGCAAATTAACTGCCAGCAGCCAGGCAGCTGAAGTGAACAGGAGGCTTGTTTGCTCCAGTGATGGAGGAAGCCAAGGTTCCCCCCCTGCCACGGCTGGCTCTAAGCTACACTCAAAGCAACAAAGTTTCAATTATAGAAGCTAAACAAACCCCAGATACCTGCTTTCAGCAGCCATG
>NW_006287547.1:811269-821112 GCF_000327345.1 Myotis davidii | reverse complement strand
GTCTGACTGCAGTTTAGGCCTGCTCCCCGCTGGCAAGTGGACATCCCCCGAGGGCTGCCGGGCTGCCAGAGGGATGTCTGATTGCCATCTTAGGCCCAATCCCGGGGAGCGGGCCTAAGCCAGCAGGTGGTCATCCCCTGAGTGGTCCCAGACTGTGAGAGGGCACAGGCCGGGCTGAGGGACTCCCCTCCCCCCAGTGTACAAATTTTTGTGCACCGGGGCTCTAGTACCAATATATTGCTGCTATTATTATTTTGAACAAATTGTTATCTGTTAGGTCAATTAAGAGTAAGAATATTTCTGTGTGCATAAGACAAAATAAGGTACATTATTCATATCTATTAAGCTGCGTAGAAGATAACTGTCATTATATTTTAGTTTCATACAACTTGGCCCAACTTTCTTTGGAGTAGATTCCACCCTTTCCACACTTCCCACTTGAGGTTCTGCACTAGCTCCTAATTCTGCCTAGATCATTTCCCCAGAGATCTTCCTAACTTCCTCCCCCACCTCCTTCAAGTCTTTTCTCCAATGCCACTTCCATAGTGACTTATTTGGTCTTGCAACACTTCTTGCACAACCTATCCACTACCTCCATCCATTGCTTTCCTTAAAAAAAAAAAAAGATTATCTTTATATTTTATAAATTTACAAATATATACAAAAAATTTTTAAGTATAAAACTATTCTTCATATATTTATCATCCCAAAAGAATTATTAATATTTTTGAAATATTATTTTATCTTATCTATAAATACTTCAGACTGCATCTTTAAATGATAACACTTTTATTTTTGGAAACAAGCCATGATGCCATCATCAGATTTAACCAAAATAACAGTGTCATGCATTATCAGTCCATATTCTAATTTCCCACCTGTCTCAGAGATGTCTTAGGACAGTTGAAATGTTTGAGCAAAGGCTCAAACAAAACATATGTATAACTTTATTTTTCCCATAGTAAATCATCATTCAAAATATTACATATTTTATTTATTTGCCCTTTATCTTCCTGTTTCTCTCATTAGAATATCAACTCCACAGTATCAATGATCAATACCAATTATATTTCCTTTTTCACTTTTTTAGTGGTTGCCTTTGAATTTGCAATATACATTTATAACTAATCCAAGTTCTCTTTCAAGTAACACTATACTACTTTGTGGTAGTACAATTACCTTAAACAGAGTATATACAATTCCTCCATTTTCTCCTTCATAATATTGCTATCATTCATTTAACTTATCTATAAGCTAAAAACAATATATTGTTTCTATAATTATTTTGAACATGCTGTTATCTGTTAAGTCACAAGAATAATCAAAATATGAGATTTTTAAATTTTTACTTTATTTTGTTCCTTCTCTAACCTCTTCCTTTCTTCAGATAGATCCAAATTTCTGACACATTTTCCTTCTTTCTGAAGAATTTATTTCAACAGTTCTAACAAGGCAGGTCTACTGGCAAGAAATTTCCCCAATTTTTGTCGGAGAAAATCTTCATTTATCCTTCACTTTTGAAGAGTAAGTTTACTATATACAAAATTCTTGTTTCATTTGGTTGTTTTTCCTTTGTTTCACTCTACACTCTTCTTGCTTGCATGGTTCCTGAAGAGAAGTCTGATATAATTCCTATCCTTGCTCCTCTACAGGTAAGGTATTGTTCCTCTGGCTTCTTTTAAGATGCTATCTTCATCTTTGATTTTCTGCAGTTTGAATATGATATGCATGGGCTAATTCTTTACATTTAACCTTCTTGGTGTTCTCTGAGCTTCCCAGATGTACAGCTTGCTATCTGTCATTAATTTTGGAAAATTCTCCATCATTGTTACTTCAAATATTTCTACTGTTCTTGTCTTGCTCATTACACATATATTACACCTTTTTTAATTGTCTCAAAATTTTTGTATATTCTGTTCTAATTTTTTTTTCTTCTTTGCATTCCAATTTAGAAGTTTCTGTTGTCAGTTCTTCAAACTCTGATTTTTCCCCCTAGGCCAGTGATGGCGAACCTATGACACGCGTGTCAGAGGTGACACGCAAACTCATTTTTTTGGTTGATTTTTCTTTGTTAAATGGCATTTAAATATATAAAATAAATATCAAAAATATAAGTCTTTGTTTTACCATGGTTGCAAATATCAAAAAATTTCTATATGTGACACGGCACCAGAGTTAAGTTAGGGTTTTTCAAAATGCTGACACTCCGAGCTCAAAAGGTTCGCCATCACTACCTTAGGCCATGTCTTGTCTATTGATGATTCCATTAAGCAGTGGTCACCAACCAGTGGTCCGTGAGGTACAAAAGGTTGGTGACTGCTGCATTAAAGGCATTCTTTACTTCCATTACAGTGTTTTTGACTTCTATTATTTCCTTTTGATCCTTTCTGATGTCCTAACAATACTGGCTTTCCATATCTCTGCTTCCATTACTCATATGTTACAGCATATTGTCTACTTTTTCCAATAGAACCCCTAACATATTAATTAAAGACTTAAAAAATTCCTCATCTCTTAATTCCAACACCTTTGCCATATCTGAATCTGAACCTGAAGCTTACTTTATCTTTTCAAATTGTGTTTTTTGTCTTTTAGTATGCTCTGTAATTTTTTTGCTGAAAGTTGGACATGTCAAACTAAGTAACTGGAACTGAAGAAAATAGGCTCTGTTGATGTCATGGTAACATGTGGGGGAGAGAAAGCAAACAGTGCTATGATTGGTCTCAGCCCTTTAGTGAGCCTGTGCTTCTGTGCTTTTTGACTATATCTGGATTACTACCCCCTGGGCAGTGGCCTGAAAATGCCTCTGGGCATAAAGTGAGGGCAACTGTAGAGCTCACTGCATTTATCTTTTTTCTAAACTCACAGTCCTGTACTATTGCAAAATGTCTGAAAACAATCACTTTATATATTTTGTCCAATTTTCTAATTGTTAACAATGGGAGGGTGTATCTGGACCCTTTTCTCCCTCATGGAAAGGCAGCCTTTCTTCTAGGAGTTATGGACACCAGAGAAGTCCATTCATTTCAGGACAATCCCCACTTTGTCCCATGGAAACTAAGCCTTAATATCTGCATCTCCTCACCCCTTGACATTATCACAATAGACAATATCAATATATTTTCCAAATCCTGATTTATTCATCCTGGAAAATTCTGCATGTAGTCTATAACATAGTCAACCCAATTCCTTTCTGGATCCACCTAACAGCATCAAAATAAAACAATGCCACCTTACATGCAATGTTCTGGGTCTTTCTTCTTGACCTCTGCCCCAACTATGGGACAAGAACTCATACCCAACTTCTAAGTATAATCACTGTAAATCTTAACATGTAAAATACATATTTTCCTAAGGGAAACATAATATAAGATGAAACGCTGGCTAAAGCAGCTTTTTATACATTATTATAGAGAACTGTTCAGCTTTTGCATTCCGACTTTCTTGAATATATTTCCAAATTTGCTTTATCTTTGAAAAACTTCAAGGATTATCAAAGAAGTCTTTCAGTGCAAAGAGTATCTCCATAATGTCTTTATGTCCACAAATTATATAAAAAGAGTATGATTAAAGCCTGAAGCTTTTAAATTATAGTCTTTCCCAGACTCTAATATTTCCCCCAAAGTTTTAGCGATTCACAGGACTTACTTTAAGCCCTAGGCTAAATTACATTTTTTCCTTTCCCTCTGGCAGTCTCTCTAAAAGAGAGTATTTTCAAAGTTTGTGGCCTCAGAAGGGGTGCTCAATTATGAAATGAAGTCACATGAAGTTTCTCCCAATCTTTAAGGCTTTCTCCTATTTATTTATTTATTTTATTTATTTATTTTGGTTCAGATATATATTTGTTACCTGGATATAATTATGCTGCCATATAATCATGGTTGGGAGTCAGTGGTAGATATATGATATTGAGCAAATTCTCAGACCTCCCTCACATATACAGAATAATTGTGTTGTATAGTCCAAGGGGCTGTTTTGAAATAACATCAGATTGTTTGATAAATATATTTATCTTTATTCTTTATGGTGTTCCTAAATTAGTTTTATTGTTTTATATTCATATATTCTCTGCATTTGTGTATTCTAAGAACCAGGTAAAAAAGTCCATCAGAGAAAGCATGAGGTTTAAATGAGCTAATGATTATAAGTCATAGAAAAATGTTTGGCACATAGAGTAGGCACTGAATCAATGTTTAATTATTATTTTGGTTATGTATTGCTCCTTTGGTTGTTATATTTTGCCTACAGAGGTGTCTCTCTGTTTTAACTCCCCAACCAGATGATAGATCTATATTTTAAACATCTTCAGAAACAAAAAACTTGGAGTTAAACAGTGGATCTTGCATGTGCTAGGTGCTTTGTAAGTATTTATTGATGGATGTTTAAATGAATACAAACCAGAGAAATGGTTGAGGGGGTGTGTAGGGGGAATAAAGATGGGAATATTTTCAGAGTAGCTTCTATTTGACACATCAATAAAAATAATCCTATTTTTCACCAAACTGTCTGGAGAGACATTTTCATCTACACCTCTGTCCCGAAAGGACTTGTTTCTTTCTCAGTGTATTTATATATCAATACTGAATGTCAGCAAGATTCTTTTCTTAATAACTTTAAAGTAGAGCTCAAAAGAAGGTCTATCAGCCTCACAAAGGAAAGGTACTCACCAGGAAGCCCTTGATGGAACAAAACAGCTGTGCTAACAAGTGGAGTGGTGAGCTTTTATAGAATAATTCTTAGTTCCAGATTGGGAGTGCCTTCTTTCAAAGATCACTGATGGGGTAACATTCCATTAAATTAAGTACTGACTTTTAACAAAACGTAGGAAACACAATGGAAGTACTTTTTATCTTTCCTTAACTCCAAAAAGAGATGATCAAAATTGAATTGCTCCAAATTGAAGAGGTTACAATATATCAAACATAAGATCCATCAATTTTCTAGGCAATGGAAAAAATCTCATCCTTCTTTTTGAATAATGTAATACATTTACAAATGGAGATGTTTAGACCACAATTTTTGAGTGGCATGAAAGACTGAATGTCACTGACAAAGCATTCACTTCCTCCTCCCCACAATGTTCCATTGAGTCTTCTTTGTTCAATAAAAGTATATAATTCATTGGTAAATAGCTGCCTTATTTTTGGTGTGCCATGCAAAGACTACATTAATAATAATAGCTGGTGTTAATTATGTATATTCTAATTTATTCCTCAAAACTCTGTGGGATAAGATATTTATATTATCTTTCTTTTGCAGAAAACTGAAGTTTATGGAAGTAAAACAACTTATCCAAGGTCTAATTACTAAGTGACTAACCAGCATAAATATGTTTGAATTCATAGCTGGCTTCTCTCCTGGCTGCCTGGACTTCACACCAAAGTAACAGTAGACTTATCTCTCCATTTCCTTCTCTCTTGTGCCTATAATCAAAACTTCTCTATGTTGTGTTCTATTGCCCAAAAATTTGATTGGTCATATGGCAATGAATTAATTACAGCAACTTATCCCAAATAAAATGTTAGCCAGTTAATTATTACCTCTCCACAAAAACATTCTGCCCAAGTTAGATATATAAGAGCTTTTAAATGTTACCAAGGGAATTTCAGAAATCAGGACTAATCAAAGGGAGAAATATTTTAGTTTGGGGGTTAGCTTTGGGAGACAGAGGAGCCTCCATTCATCATCGTACCAACAAACATGGGAAGTACTTTTTCTATGAATGGTCCATCTTAATTTTTAAAGACATCACTATACAATTTAGGTACCAACTATCTGTCAGTGCCTCTTCACATATGGCAAACAACATGAATGCTAACCACACTGAGCTTAAACAGAACAATGCAGAGGCAAGAAAACTCATGTGGAAAAACCTATGATATAAATCTAATTGTCTAGACTAGTGTTTCTCAGAGGATCTATATACTCTATATAAAAGCCTAAGTGACCGAACAACCAATTGACCGGTCACTATGATGCACACTGACCACCAGGGTGCAGATGCTCAATGCAGGAGCTGCCCCCTTGTAGTTAGTGTGTTTCCACAGTGGGAGCACTGCTCACCTGACTGACAGGCACCAGGCACCCCCAGGCTCACAGCTGGCAAGCACAGCTGCAGGGGCACGAGCCTCTCCTGCCTCCCAGCAGTGCTACCGAAAGTGGCGGTGACAGGCCCAGCGGGCCCAGGCTGAGCGGGAGCAGCACATCGCCTGGCCCGGTCTGGGCTCCTCCTGGCTATCTGTCGCTTTGCGCACTACTACATCCCTTGGGGGATGTCGACTGCCAGTTTCCAAGTCTCATGTAGAAATATATAAAACTGAAATATCTTGTCATACTAGATATCAAAGAAGCCGTCAAACACTACCAGAGTCCGCTGAAGGGTCCCGAATTGCGAGAGGGCGCAGGCCAGGCTGAGGGACCCCACCAGTGCACGAATCCGGGCCTCTAGTATTCCATAAGATGTTAATAAAAGAAAGTTAGATGGGAAGTAATGTAATTCCAAAATGTGCTTGAAAAAGGCTGCTATTGCACTCTCTTAAAGACTCAGAAATATAAAGGCTCTGAGATGTCCCACAAAAAAATAAACCAGTTAAACTACATATGAGCCAGTGTTACCAAATGCAATCTGGATTGAGTAGAATGAAGCTACTATCATCTGAGTGGTGATTATCATCATAGACTGACTGCTGGAACACCCCCTACAATCTGAATGGATTTACACAAGGGAAGTTGATTTATTGTCACTCATGTGACAATTCTATGTGGTAATTTAAAGATCCAGGATTCTTCTATCTTGTGCCTCAAACATCCCCTCAGTGCTTCAAAGTCATCTTCTATATTCTCAGCATCAGACAGAGAAAGACAAAGAATAGAGGCTCTCATAGGAGGCTTTTTTGATCTAAACTTGGAAGTGGCATGCATCACTTCTTACATTCCATCATCTAGAAGTCAGTCACAAGTCCATACTTTATTATAAAAGAGTATAAGGAATGTAGTCCAGCTATGTGCCCTATAAAAAAAGAACACCAAGACTATTATCTGCTATAGATGAGATTAAAATCTGAATAGAAGTTACAGAAAAATTGGGAGAATACCTTGGTCCCAGAGCCCAGGTTGGATCTTTCCATCAAATTCTCAAACAAATTTCCCATGGAGATGAGTATTTGCTATTTCTACCTTGGAAATGAAGATCTTGGTTAAATGAGCATCAATCTATTTCTCTGCCTACTTCAAAAAGAAACTAATTGTGCTTCCAAAACTACAGAATGAGGATGTGAGGGCGATCTGGCTGCAACATCTGTCACCCCATTGATCGCCAGGGTTGATTCGGCTGATCTGGCTGGCTAGGCAGTTGTCCCCCTCCTCCCTCACCGATCCATGTGCATCCCTCCCTAAGCTGTGCGCTTGGTCGAAGAGGACGACCTTCCCCCCGAGGAGAGGACCGGTCTTCGGTCAAGGGTATACGAGTAGCTGCGCTCCCCTGCTAGAACCTCCAAACAAGCTCTCAAAACTATTCAGTTGGAGCATATGTCATATGTCCAATCACAGCCTTCACATAGGTGGGTATGTGTGCATGGTTATTACAAGACCAGATGTTACAGGATGAGGTGCTTATGAAAGAATTTTCCATGAATATAAATAGACACTGGCTCACCTACCTACACAGGGAAGAAATACTGTCAAATCTCTACCATTAGCCTGACATAGCTAGTGACTAAGTATTGAGATAGCATTATTCACTAAATAGGAAATTCAAGTGTTACAGGGGCAACTCACTTACTGGAATTCCCAGGAACACAGTGGTTAGTAAGTAAATACCTTTAGACTTGTCAGGCAGGGGAAAAAGTAGGATTTAGAAGAAAGACTCCCCCTGAAGGTTGCCATTGGTAAGAAAATTCTACTGGAGTCTCCAGGGCTGTGCTTCAGCCACTGCCCCAGGGCCCAGTGATAGAAATAGTATCACTCCCATTTTCCAGAGAGGGAAAGGAAGAGGTTGAGGTTTATACAAGGTCACAGTAGAAAAGGAGGGATCCAGAGTTTAAAACTGATCTTTTTTATTCCAATGCCTGTCTTTTGCCTTCTGCATCATTCTGTCTACCTCTTCTAAACTGACTGAAACAATTCATGGTGACATGTCCTAATTTCTGAACCACTTCCAAATAAAGATAACATTTTCTCCATGAAAAGCTATTACATTTTGCTATCTCAAAGAGAATTTTTTTCAAGATATTGAGTTGTGTGTTTTTATGGGTTTTTTTTTATTTTTTGCTAAATGGCAGAGTATGCCCAGATCTTGCCATTTTACTTTGTTTAAAATAACTTCTATAAATGTGCATTTTCTGAAGATATATATATATTCTCCCTGATTCCTAGGCTTTTGTGACTGTGTCATTAAAAATACGATTGAGAGAATCATATCAAACATCTAAACTGGCTGAAAATGAATCTGTTCTATACCACATATGCCTTATATATAGGATATATCAGCATTTAATAAATATTCACTGAATGAAAGAACAACTGGAAACTTCATACGGCATTTGGGAACTATTTGGAAAAATGGTTTTTTAGTTCCTTCCATTTTTCTGGTTGAGTGGTATGAAACAGGAATCAGTAGGAAATCCATTGGCCTTAATAATAGATAATCACTTGGTTTAATAACAGATAATAGGTTTCTTTAGAGGTTCTAAAAATCTGACTAAAAAACAATGAGACATATTTTGAATGAACACTTCAAATAAACTTATCCAAATGAATATTATCCTTAAATTAGTATAGTAAGAGGCTATAATATCACTTCAACAATGATACTATGTTTTAAAAATATTGTGGGAGTACCTCAAGTGAAACTGCTTTCACGAAGGCAAGGATTAAAGGAGACTGTGGCAGGAGGAAATCCAGTGAATCAAATCCAACCTGAACCCCCAAGGAAGTGACCCAGGGCCCACCAGGCAGATGGCTCTCATAGGGAAATTTAGCAGTTGGAGAATGGGAGCAGCTGGCTCCAACTAACTTGGCCACTAGGACAAACATGTAAAAGAAACACTTAGGCACATAATGGATTCTGCCAAACAGCGACTTCTGACTACTGCTTCTTTCACACTCTATAGCGGTTAATGGACCTGTGATCTACCAAAATAAAACCACCGAAAATAAAAAATGTTCCTTCATCCATCAACTGGGACTGAAATATTCTAAAGCTTATCTACATAATTTTTCACAAAACTCACCCCAATTCCTAATACTTGGAAAAGATAGAAATCTTCTTTCCATAAGAATGAATGAACAAATAAAAGAATTCCAGTAATATAAAAAATACTCAGTAGTTGAAATGGAGGAGATAAGAGATAGAGATAAATATAGAGGCAGAGAAAAATGGAGATAGAGAGAGAACCAAGATGGCGGCATAGGTTAACGCCGGAGTTTGCTGCCTTGAACAACCATTTCAAAAGTGAAACTAAAAGACGGAAGGGACATCATCCAGACCCACAGGAACGCTGGCTGAGTGGAAGTCCTACAACTAGGAGGAAAGAGTAACGCATACGGACACTCAGAGGCTGCGCAGTGCTGAAGTCAAATTCTGAGGTGCGGAGTGCCCGGAGCGGGCGGCGGCGGAGGGCGCGGTTGGCGTTTTCAATCGGGGGGGAGGCTCAGGCTCTCAGCTCCAGTTCTGGGCAAGTCTCTAGGGACCCAGACTCAAACGGGAGTAGCAGGACTGTCTGGCATCGGTCGGAACTCGAGGGCAGCTTTCTCTCGGAGGCACTCACAGAGATTGCGGGGGCCTCTGAGGACAGGACTGAGAGCAGCCATACTGCTCGCTGTCCCCCCCCCCCATTGATCCCC
>NW_006287547.1:791036-811005 GCF_000327345.1 Myotis davidii | reverse complement strand
AAAAATGGAGATAGAGACACACATAAGTATATGTACAAATGCATATACTGTTATATATATATACACATTTACATACATATATATTTATATATAAATAATTTCAAATTTCTCTAAGAAAACATTTACTACAAGAATATTAAAAATTGTATCTCTCAATTATATCAAAGAAATTCAGAAAAATATTCAGTCTAAGAAGAGTAAACAGCATGAGATTATGTAATTTTACTTTCATATTTAAAATTACTTGATTATAGTCATTAAAATTACAGTGAACAACAGAAAATTCCAAGTTCAGAAGACAGAATTAGAAGACAAAGATTTTCCCCTTTAACTCAGAAGAACTGCAGATAATGAGAAAATGAGCAGAAGAAAAAGAGTAATAAACGACACATCAGGTGAGATAATATACATACAATAAGTAAGAACAGAGTAAGTGATTGAAATCAACAATTAAAGAAATAACAGAAGAAAATATCCTTGAATTGAAGGAAGGACTAATTCTTTAGATCAAAGGGTTTATTCGAACTATGGGGCAAAACTAATAAATGACTCATTCATCAGGACTCCAAATATTTCCTGTATACATTTTATGTATAAGGAAAATTATGAGGAGCTAGGGAGAAGAAATAAAATCTTACATGATAGGGGGGAAAAACTCTTATTGATACCAAAATCTCCTCCTCAACATAAATGACAGAAGGTAAAATCTATAAAATTTTGAGAATAAAGATTATGATCCAAGATTACTATACTTAGTCAAGTCACTTTTAAAAGAGGACAGCACAAAGACTTTTTCAGATACACTATCACTTGCTTAGTATTACATAAATGTGCATGTGGCTATAAAAATGCAGAAACTCTGACCTTTTGCGATTATTATACTTAGCAAAATAAACCAGACAGAGAATACCATATGATCTCACATATGTGCTGAATCTAATGAACAAAATAAACTTGAATAAAATAGAACCAGAGGCATGGATACATGGAACAGACTGACAGAGATCAGGAGGGAGGGGGAGGGGGTGGAAATAAGGTGAAGCGATTAACCAAGGAACAAATATGTATAGCCCATGGACACAGACAACAGTGTGGTGATGACCAGAGGGAGGGGGACAGGGGCTAGGTGGAGGTGAGTAAAGGGGAAAAATGGGAGACATCTGTAATAGTGTCAGCAATAAAAAAGAGAAAATACTCATGGACACTGATAACACTGTGGCAATTGCGGGGGGGGGGTGGTGTTAGGGTTAGGGCGAGGCGGGGGGATGGTGAAGGAGGGTATAATAGTAAAGGATAAAAAAGGTGATAGAAGGAGACTTGACTTGGAGTGGTAAACACAAAATACAGTATACAGATGATGTGTTGTGGAATTGTGCACCTGAAACCTGTATAAATTTGTTAACCAATGTTACCACAATAAATTCAATTAAAAGGCAAAAATATGATAATAAAATAAACAAATAAAAATAAATAAATACTGAAAAGTTAAAAATAATAAAAGTGATGATGTATAAAAATGTTAGTTAATAATTAATTAAAAATAAAGTGATCTTAAGTGAGAAGAAGTATTAGGGGAAAATGGTAGAAGTAAAACAGAAAGGAAAAATTTCAGCAAGTTAATAATTAAGCAAGTATAAATTTAGTGCTCCCTTAATTTTACCAAAATATCATGAAGATCCTTACACAGGTATGTCATAATTATCACATGGGTTCTAAGAGATACTGACTTTAAAAAGCACCCTGATTTTATTTTATTTTCCTTTTTACTGAATTTATTGGGTAGCACTGGTTAAGACAATTGTACAGGTTTCAAGCATATAATTCTATAATACATCATCTGTACACTGTATTGTGTGTTCACCACCCCAAGTCAAGTCTCCTTCCATCACCATTTATTCCTCTACCCTGTCCCACCTCTGCTTACCCATCCTTCCCGCAAAAATCACCAAACTGTGGTCCATGTCCTTGAGTTTTTTCTTTTCTTTTTTGCTCAATCCCTCCATCCCGGCCTGATTTTAAAGATTTTACAAGTGAAGAAATGCATCTTCAAAATTATTAAGTAAGGTCATTAATTTCTACATAGTTGATATTATATATAATGTAGAAAAGTAATTTCAAAAGAGAAAAAACAGTATTTTTAAAACAAGGTATAGCTCGCCTAACATTTTTAAAAGCTGGAAGTACTGGAGAGAAATTCAAGAAAGATAAAAGTATTTTATATTTTTTTTATTTTAAAAGAATGAATCAACATAGTTGAAAACATAGAAGACCTTGGGTATGGTGATAACTTTAAATATACACCACTAAGGACAGTTCTGCAGAAATAGCTAAAATTTACATGGAATCTCAAAGGATGCCAAAGAACCAAGCCTGAAAAAGCGAAACTAAGCTGGAGATGTCATGCTTCCTGCCTTCAAAACTTATTTTCAGTAATCAAAACAATATGGTAGTGGCATAAAGACATACATACTGCATCATTAAATTACTATAGTGAAACAGAGTAGAGATCCCAGAAATAAACCCTTACATATATGGTGAAATAATCTTTAGCAAGCACACCAAAACTACACAATGGGGAAAAGACAGTCTCTTCAACAAATGATGCTGGGAAAATTGGATATCCATGTGCAAAAGAACTTACCACACAATATACAAAAATAAACTCAAAATGGGTTTAAGTCCTAAACATACACTTGAAACTATACAACTACTAAAAGAAAACACACAGGAAAAGCTTCATGACATTGGATTTAGCAATTGTTTCTTGACATAATGCCAAAAGCACTGGCAACAAAAGGAAAATATAGACAAATGAGACTACATCAAACTTAAAATAAATGGACTAAAAAGGCAACCTATGGAAGGGGAGAAGATATTTCAAACTATGTATCTGGTAAGAATTGAATCTCCAGAACATATAAATAATTCCTACAACTCAATGACCAAAATAGCCTGATTTAAAAATGGACAAAGGACTTGAATAGATATTTCTCCAAAGAAGATATACAAATGAATATGAAAGATGTTCAGTATCACTAAATCATCAGGGAAATTCAAATCAAAACAACAGTGAGTTATCACCTCACATCCATTAGTATGGCCGCTTCAAAAAGCAATAAGTAAGTGAAAACTTCCTGTGAGGATGTAAAGAAATCAAAACACGTGTGCTTGTTGTTGGGAATGTAAAATGGTGCAGCTACTATGGAAAATAATATGTGGATATGGAGATTCATAAAAAAATTAAAAATAAAATTATATTATCCAGCAATCCCACTCCTTTGTATATATCCCAAATAATTGAAAATGGGATTTTGGAGAGATATTTGCACATCCATGTTCATTTCAGCAATATTCTCAACAGCTAAGAGGTTGAAGCAACCTATAAGTCCACCAACAAATGAATAAAGAACATACGGTATATATGTACAATGGAATAACATACAGACTTTAAAAAGATAGAAACTGTGGCGTACACTACAACGTGGATGAATCATGAGGTTATTATACCAAGTGAAATAAGCCAGTCACAAAAAGAAAACCACTGCATGATTCCACTTACAGGAGACATCTAAAGTAGTCAAATTGATAGAAACAGAAAGTAAAATGTGTTTATCAGGCATCTGGGGCGGGGAGCTGTTCAGTGGGTACAGAGTTTTAGTTTTGCAAGATAAGAAAGTTCTAGAGATCGGTTTATGCAACAATGTGCATATAGTTAACACTACTGCACTCTACACTTAAAGAGGGTTAAGTTGCCGCAACCGGTTTGGCTCAGTGGATAGAGCGGTGGCCTGCGGACTGAAGGGTCCCAGGTTCGATTCCGGTGAAGGGCATGTACCTGGGTTGCGGGCACATCCCCAATAGGGGATGTGCAGGAGGCAGCTGATCGATGTCTCTCTCTCATCGATGTTTCTAACTTTCTATCTCTCTCCCTTCCTCTCTGTAAAAAATCAATAAAATATATTTTTTTTTTTAAAAAAAGAGGGTTAAGTTGGTATTATGCTAAGTGAAATTAGCCAGTCAGGGAAAGACAAGTATCACATGATCTCATTTATATATGGAATCCAATGAACACGATAAACTGATGAACAAAACGGGTCCAGAGGCATGGAAGCACGGCACAGACTGAAGGATCTCAGAGGGAAAGTCGGAGAAGGGGTGGAAGAGATTAACCAAAGAATTTATATCCATATATGCATAGCCCATGGACACAGACAAAAGTGCGGTGAAGTGCTGGTGGGGAGGGGGGAAGGGAAGGGGAACTGGGTGGAGGGGGTAATGAGGGAAAAATGGGGGACATCTGTAATACTCTCAAAAATAAAGACAAATAAAAAATACTAGGGATGACAAATCCTAAATTAAATATTAAAACACATAATTCAGCAAAACATTAAAATACAGCAGGTGAGTTCATTTTTGGAAACTAAGGAAAGCTCAGTACTTGACATATATTGTGATAATGCACTGTACCAGTGGTCGGCAAACTGTGGCTCGGCAAATCGCAGCTCGCGAGCCACATGCGGCTCTTTGGCCCCATGAGTGTGGCTCTTCCACAAAATGCCGGCTCTTCCATAAAATACTGACTTCTGCGCATGAGCCACGAAGGTTCAATCACACTGTACGTGTGCGCCCGCACATGGTATTTTGTGGAAGAGCCACACTCAAGAGGCCAAAGAGCTGCATGTGGCTCGCTAGCCACGGTTTGCCGACCACAGCACTATACTGATGTAAATCAAAGAAAAAATATTCATCTCAATAAATGGCCAAAAGACATTTAATGAAGTTCAATATTTAGCTCTGATTTAAAAACACAGATAAACGAACTCATAGGAAAACTATAATAAAATAGATATTTCCAACCCTGTCAGCATTAAGTTTAGAGGAAAAACATTAGAAACTTTAAAAGACAAGGTTTCCCACTCTTGGCACTATTTTGAGAACTTGTTTGGTATACACAGTCTATTAAAACTAGATAAAAGCATGAATGAAAGATATACATATTATATCAAAAAATAAAATTTTAAAAAATGGCTAAGTTGCTTAATTTTATGTGTTTTTTACCAAAAAGAAAGTATTATCTAAATAGTTTTAAAATGAGTCTAAATAAATAGAAGGAAGCAACTATTAAAGATAAAAACAAACTGATAACATTGAAAACACAAAAGCAATCTCAACTAGTCGATCTAAACTCTGAGTATTTGTAAAACCCAGTAAAATAGAAAATGTATAACAAATTGAATCAGGAGACAGGAGAAATTAAGAAAATAATAGGAATGAGAAAGGAACCAAAGCTATAAATAAAGTCAAGTGGATTTGTTTTATTATAAAAAGACCCTGTGTTCTACTGTGGTAGACCATGGACTTTGGAACTTTGGTACAAAGAGAAATGATAGCTTGTATCCACATGCTACCACCATAATAAATTAGTTATTAATAACAGGAAAGGAGCAATGGGAAGGCCAGCCAGACATTATAAGCATGGCCATCTGGGCAGCTTCGCCAGGAAGCTGCAATTTCACACTCCCTAGGGAACCAGCAGTCCACTCTCTGCAGATCACTGGGGGAAGAGGAAGATGGATCCATGCACAATAAAGTCGTGGTAACACAGGGAAGGTGCCTGTCAGTCTAACCTGTAAACAAAAATAATTGGCTAGAGAGAGTGAGGCCACTGCAAGCCTATGAAAATTTGAGAATGTACAATCCTCTAAAGGAGTTTTCTCTCTTAGCTCTCTTGTCCTCTGGTTTTGTTCCTTCTTCCTTGCATTTGACCATGTTCCTAGAAGCCACATGGCCGCCCACATGCAATGGACTGATGGACTGCAGCTGGGAACACAAGCTAAGCTAGCAAGATGTTGGACTGAACTGGACTTTAATATGGAACAGAAACTCTGGGAAGTGGCCTTAATCCTGGGCCTGCTGAAGACCAGTTTGGACTTTTTCCATGGTGGGAGAGACAAAGATGGAAACTTAGAGGGGAACTTCCTTAATTCTACATAATCAATAAAGCTTTCACGAAACCCCATCTTCCCATGTGGAGGCTCAGTAAATTCTTTTCCCTGGGACACCCTAAGAACTCCACTTCCACTGATAAAAGATGGTGATTCAGATGGAACTCCACCAATAACAACAACATGGCCTTTCACCACTGTCTTTCTATGCACATCTGCTTTCTTCTTTTCTCTGTACAGACATCCTTCTCCATGCACACAGGCATCCTCAACTCCTATTTAGATGTTCTCACTTCTAGCCACACACAGGGAACACCTAATTCTCAGCTCCAAATTCCTAAGAGAAATATGATTGACCCAAGCTAACAGAACACATTGTTTCACCTTTATGGCTGGGGGGCCTTTTCAGAGAAACGTGATCATCATGAGTTGGGCAGTTTCTTCCCAAAGTCTCCTCAACAGGTAACATTTTAGACCAATAAATAAAGCATAACTAACCAATAAACTTTCTGGGAGAAGAAATTTAGAAGGAACATGATAAAGCCCTGTCATGCATTATAAATCACATGGAAATTAAAAATATTTTAAATACAGGGGTATAAGTGAATATATTACTCGATGTATTTTTTATAAATACTTTGGATTATTTCTCAAGTATAATAAACTCATATGTTAGTTACATATTATTTTTTAAATGTTAGTTACCAATATATTGGGCTCAAAGAGTGAAAATTTGCCACAAATGATAATTTTTTAAATGTGTGATTCTTTGAAAGATTTTCAAATACTATTTGAAGTAATATCTGCATTATTGACATTAAGTTAATGTTTTCCAAGATTATTACTTTGCAAGAGAAGGCAATTATTCAAATGTATAAATATCACTAAAGCTATTTTTAAGATTTATTATAGAATAGTTTGCACAAACCTCACTGTTTCCCATTTATGGAAACTATTGTTTCTCTATATTAGTGTTTGCTTTTTGAGTGTGTACTATTATTTTAGGTAACTGGCCTCATCAAATGATTCTACAGTGTTAAAAAAATTGCTTCTTCATTTAAATGAGATTGTTCTAGAAATATCTAAACTACATTAGGAAAAAACTAATCCATTCCCTAATTTCATAAAACCACCTTTAGAATTGTGAGGGTAGAGTAGAAATCTTGTTAATTTTATTTATCATTTAATAAGGGTAACTTCAAAATACTTAGAATTGCCTTTTATTATTGAAACATTTAAACAAATACTTTACTCCACCTTCCTAACTTACTAGGTGAACAAAAATGGACATATATATAACTTTGATCACTTAGGATGACATGGGGCACATTCAAGAGTGATGGTTGAATGAATAAGTGAATGGGCTAATTTTACAACATTTATTGTAAACAATAATTTGCACTGACTAGTGTTTTGAATAAGAATGAAAATTGAGCAATATTGAATGAATCTTCTTGTCTTTAGTACATTTGTATAAAACTTATATTTTTAAATAAGTAACTTAACTAAGCATATTTTCTCATTTTTCTCTTCTGAAAATTGAGAGCAGAAAACTCTAGTTATATTGAAATGTTAGGGTTTTTTTTTTTCATTTTCATTAATTAATGCTTTATCATACTTAACTCATTTTCCTACATTCAAGTCTAAGCCAATTAAATAAGCCCAGTAGAGAACAATTTTTTCTTCAATTTGAAGTGTCTGAAATAATACATGTGAAAGTATACAGTAAACTGTAATAATGATATAACAGAAAGAGGTATTATTCCAAATAGTATTAATAATAGTACCTAACCTTTACTGGGTATTTAATTAGTTCCAGCTATTGAGCTAACTGCTTTATATATTATCCTATTTAATCCTCAAAACCACTCTCTGAGATAATACTATCATTTTCACCATAAGAAACATAGGGATTAAGACGACTCTCTGAACCAGGGAGGCATGGCTGTAGAAAATGAATGGTCAGCTTATTTATGGATGCCTATTCCTTTGTAACTTCAGTGCTCCAAGATCAATTCAATGGAAGAAGTACTAAGACCCAACCATTGTTTAATCTAGATAAATCCATACAGATGACATAATACAAAAACTGACCCATCACACCACAAGACTAAGTGGATCAAAAATCTATTTTTAAGACATCAGTCCAAGCTTTCATAGAAAATTTCTGGTGAAGAAAAATGTAAATCCACTTGGGATTTAGTACACGGTGGTGAAAGCGCTTTCAGTTACATAGATTCAAATATCAAAACTAAAAATACAAGAAAGCAGAGGACGTGTAAAGCATCCCCAGCCAACTGTTTCCTGACTGCTGACAGTAGGAGTGAAAGAACTCCTAGTAAAACACATTCTTATTGTTCAACTAAACAGCTCTTGATTTTGTGAAGAGCAAAATAACATTCCCTTTCTACTGTGATGTATTGGATCCAACTAAGACATATGATTTGCACAAGTCTTCTCGGGGTCAACTGAATCGATTTCACAATCTCAAAAGTGAAAAGGAAAGTAAGGTACCAAGTTTGGCAAGTTCCTCCACAGTCTATGTTGATTTAACATTTGGAAATCTTATTATATTTTGGTATTTCATCCACTTACTACCATATAATTTTGGAGGAGGCTGTCATATTCTATTTTCACCTAATAAAACACAGTGAAATGATTAAATATCTTATACTTAATAATAAACAAAGGACTTTGATCTTTTCCAAAATCATTCAGAAACTGCCAATATAATGATAACACACACAACTAATTTCAAATAGAAAAAGTCCCTGGGAAAAAAAAAAAAAAGAGAGACACAGAAAAGAACTCTCTTTTAAATTAAAATGAGAACTACATATCTTAGAGCACATGAACACTAATTATAAAAAAGCTTGACTTCTTTATCAGGTGGCATTATTGGTGCCTGTGACCTGTATTAAAAAGGAAAGACAGAAAAATAACACACATTTTGGTGTTTTGGAATTAAGAGATTGGTATGAAAGCCTAGGCAGGCTGCATTCATTTGCTTTTGTCTGCTAAATAGATAGATAAAAATAAATAGAATGAACCATTTGGTCATCTCAACTCCTTAGACTGGGTGATTGGGCCGTGCCAGCCAGGGGGAGGGGTTGTGGGTGGTGGGCCGGCCAGCCCTGCTCCCTGGTTGAACTTCCAGTTGAACTCCCGGTTGAACTCCTGGTTGGGGGGACAATTTGCATATTACCCTTTTATTATACAGGATGACTATTTGTAATCATGCCTATGTGCCTGGCACTAGGTAATGAGAATAGTTGTGCTAATTTTCCAGAGAAAGTTGAATCCTGAGAACCAAGGGTTGCATTGGAGTGTTTTCCTCTAAAATTCAGGAAATTGTGCTTTGATCTGGTTGTCCTCAGTTGTTGAGGTTCCATCAAGTACTTTGATCAGTACCATCAGAGTTGGTATATTCAAATAATGGAAAGGCAGTGTCATTGCCATGGCATTGAATTTTGTGGTAAACATATCTAATTTCAAATCATCCTATATAATAAAAGGCTAATATGCATATCGACCGAATGGCAGAACGACCGGTCGCTATGATGCACACTGACCACCAGGGAGCATATGCTCCACAAGGGGAGCACCACTCAGCCAGAAGCTGGGTTCATGGCTGGCAAGCACAGCGGCAGTGGTGGGAGCCTTTCCCGCCTCTGCGGCAGAGCAAAGGATGTCCGACTTGACGGCTTTGTGAGGATGTCCCTGTGAGGAGTGGGCCTAAGCCGTCAGTCGGACATCCCCCGACAGCTCAGGACTTCGAAAGGGTGCAGGCTGGGCTGAGGGACCTCCCCCCACAAGTACACAACTTTTGTGCACCGGGCCTCTAGTAGGTATATAATTTACTAGCTATTTAACTATGAGAACATTTCTTGACCTGTTTGAACTGCAGTTTCATCTTTGTTTGGGGACTAGAAAACCTACTATTCTACAGGGAACAGAGATGTTGGGCAACATCCTATTCCTATATAATAAAAGGGTAATATGCAAAATGACCGAACAGCGGAATAACCAGAACATCTGCAGCCCCTCACCCTAGCCAGCCCCAACCACGGCCCTTGCCACAGCCAGCCCACCCCCGACAGCCCCCATAGGGGCAGGCCAGCTGGACCCCACCAGTGCATGAATTTGTGCACTGGGCCTCTAGTATCTAATATTATGTAATATTATAGAGAAATTAACAGTTTACATTCTGAAATCAAGCAAACCTGATTTTAAATCCTGACCCCATTAGCTAATCTATAATAATAAAAGGGTAATATGCTAATTAGACTAGACAGCTGAACGACCTTCCAGATGACCTTCCGGATGAAGCTGGGGCTGCCTTGTTTGTGAGGGCCGAGGCAAGCCGCTGCAGCTGCAAGGGCTTAAGCCCTTGCACAAATTTCATGCATTGGGCCTCTAGTATGTATATAAAATGCTGTAGGACACAGAGCTGGACCTAGGAATGCATGTATGCTGAAATCAGCAGTTTTAATTTATGGTCTGACTCCATATTTTGACTGATGTGTGGTAGCATTAGATTTGATTGTAGATAATAAACTATCACAATTGGACTTGGGATACTGTCAGGCTATCTGACACTGTTAAGACTGGCTTTCTAAGAAAATCCTAAAATGTAAGAAGAAATGAAATGAGAATACTGAGGTGAAACCCAGATACACTAAAATGGGTGCTGGATAAGTTGTTTACTTCTCTAGCTGGTTTCCTCACCTATAATGTGGAAAGAATTTATTCTAAGCCCCTTTCATTACCTAAATTCCTCATGCCCTTGTTAATGGCCATGAGTACCACTTACAGCTTCTCAACTAAGTCTGTAATCCATCTCAAATTAATTTTTTAGAATGTTATGAGGCAGGGGTTGAAGTTAATTTTTGTTCCTAATGTTTATCCAGTTATTCTAGCGCCATTCATTAAAAGGCTTTTCCTTTCTTCATTTATTGTCTTGGTGTCTGTGTTGAGAGATGGTTTTTTATATATTTTTTTTATTTTGACAAATAATTATCATATGTTTTTGTTTTGTTATTCTGTAAATGCTATAGATTACTGATTGGTTTTTGAATGCTAGCTTAGTCTTACATGCTTGGGATAAAGTTCACTTAGAAATGCTATATTATCCTTTTCCTATGTTTTTATTCAATTTATCAGTATTTTGTCAAGGATTTTCACATCAATGTTTATGAGACTTATTATTATATTATTTTCATTTATTTTAGTATCTTTGTCAAGTTTTATTATTGGGGTTATACTGTCTTAAAAAATAAACTGATGAACAAAATAGATCCATAAACTGACGAATCTCAGAAGGGAAGGTGGGGTGGGGTGGGAAGAGATTAACCAAGAACTTAAATGCAAATATACATAACCATGGACACAGACAATAGTGTGGTGAAGGCCTGGGATGGGGAAGGATGGAAGGGGTCCAAGTGGAAAAAGGGGGTCATCTATAATAATTTCAACAATAAAGATAAATTTAAAATAAATAAATAAGAAATTGCTCTTTATTCCTCCCTTTCCTAACAGAGTTTGTATAAAAATAATGTTATTACTTCCTTAAATATTTGATAGAATTTAACACTGAAACCATTTAGGTGTGAGGCACTCTTTTGTAAAGTTTTTAAAATGAATTCAAATTTAAAATCTATAGAAAAACACAATTTCTATTTCCTCATGTGCTGGTCACCTTTATGTTTTAAGATATTTGTAGATTTCATCTAAAGTCAAACAATTTTTTCTCTCATTATATAACTTACTGAGAGAGATATTTTAAATTCTCCATTAGTAATTTGTATTTTTTTTCTCCTTTTAGATACTATTGCTCCAACTTCATGTGTTTTAATCACTATTATTAGGTGCATAATCAGTTAGGATAAATAACTCTTCCTAATAAATTGACCAGTTCATTAATTATAAAATGTCCTTCCTTATCTCTGATAATATGTCTCATCTGCAAGACTACTTTGTTCAATATTAATATAGTTGCACCAGCTTTCTTCTGCTTACTGTTGTATGATATATAGTTTCTATTCTTTTATGTCCAAGCTTTCTGCATTTTTGTATTAATATGCATTTCTTATAATAGGGATGGGTTTTGCATTTTTTATCCAGTTTTATTATCTCTGTCTCTTATTTGACACATTTAGTATAATCATTGCTATGGTTGGGTTTAAGTCTACCATTTTGTTATTTGTTTTCTATTTGTCATATTTCTTTGTTGTGGCTCTTCCTCTGTTGCTAATTGGATGCCTTCTTATTGGTTAATTAAATTGATTTCAGTATTCCTTTTTAAATGTCTCTACTGTATTTTAGTGGCACTGCTCTTTACTGGTTATTCTAGAATTACAAAATGCATCCTTAATTTATCATAGTCTACTTATAGTTATTATTATATAACTTCAGATGAAATATAGCCACCTTGCAACAGTATAAGTCCTGTAAATAATCTTCCTTTGCCTTCTGTTGTCATATATTTTACAATTATATGCATTATAAACCATACAAGACAATGTTGATGATTTTAAACCAGGAGTTGTGTTTCAAAGAAATTAAGAGAAAATATATATTTCCCCCCAAATTTTTGCCATATCTGATGTTCTTTATTCCTTTCTGCAAATTCAAGTTTTATCTGTTGTCATGTCCTTTCTTCCTGAAAAACTTACTTTATCATATTTTTATAATGTATTTTTACTGGCAACAGATTATCTTGGCTTTAGTTTATCTAAAAATGTTAAACCTCTAATCAAAACAATGAATCAGTTTGTCCATATACCATTCAAAAATAATCCATATATTGTCCACTGTGGCAGAGACATTTATTTCCCACAAAATATCCACAGCCCACTCACATTTCTTAGCCCTTTGCAATAGGCAGGTCATAAGTTCTGTAAATTTGTTACTTCCAGGCAAAGCATTTAAGAACAGATATGAGGTTTCAATTAGCTCTGTTGCCAGGCAATCAGGGAGATCATATATATTTCAAGTATTTTACCTAAAAGATAGGGAAGCCCCTGTCAGCTTGGGTCCATGAATGACTCTGGAGCAAAGAATATTGTCATTATTCTTTTCTTCAAAAATACCTGAATATTCTCAAACATATCATCCTTACAAGTCACCTTTAATTTAACTTTAATCATATTCCCAACAAGAGTCCAAATGGGGTTCAATGTATAGATTTCTTTAACTAAATTGAGACTTCTTAAGGCACATTAGATATTTCCATTTATTTTCCTTATTTATATCCTAAAACTTTATAGTTTTATGAATATACTAGAGGCCCGGTGCATGAAATTCGTGCACTCGGGGAGGGTCCCTCAGCCAGGCCTGCACCCTCTCTCAGTCTGGGAGCCCTCGGGGGACATCCTTAGTGCTGCCGCAAAGATGGGAGAGGCTTGAGAGGCTCCTGCCACTGCTGCTGTGTGTGCCAGACATGAGCCCCACTTCTGGCTGAGCAGTGCTCCCCCTGTGGGAGTGTACTAACCACCAGGGGAAGCTCCTGTGTTGAGCATCTGCCCCCCTGGTGGTCAGTGAGCATCATAGTGACTGGTTGTTCTGCCGTTCAGTCAATTTGCATATTATATAGGCTATTCTGCAAACTTAATCTAAGTTTATTCCTGAGTTTTTTATACTTTTTCTTACTAGAGTATATTATGCTTTTTATCATTATTCATTCTCACTGATTATTTAACATATATATTGTTGACTAGGACCTGTATATACTCCTTTTTACTACATTGGAATTATCTTCATGGCTAATTTGTCTTCCTGGATGATATATAAACAATTCATAGAATTATGTATTCTATATGGTCCATTTGATTAGGCCACTGGACTATAGAATACTTTTTTTTCATAAGTTATTTTATTATTTCATCATCTCAGAGAATCTGAGTCAGAAAAAATATCAAGGCAACAATTTTCTTTTGTTTATTTTCTGGTTTCTTTTTTCTCTCCATTTTTGTTGTGTTGTTTAAAAATTTAATGAAATCTTGGGGTCATCTGGTCTTCTCTTATTTTTATTAAGAACAAATAAAAGTTATTTTCGAGAAAACTTAGTTTACAGACCACACTGACTTCAATTTAATAACGTATTTACTGAGAACTTGCCATGTATGTGATATCCTGATTCTAGGGAGCTCAGAATATGCCCAACCATAATCCAAAATAGGCATGTAGTAGCAGTTCAATAAATGTTTGATTGATTTGATTACTGTTTTAAAAATAATATATTATTGCTAAGGGTCATTGGACATCAAATTTATGGAAAGCAAGCACTACAAACATGACAATTATTTGAGTGTAATTTTGACTCAACTCATACTTACCATAAAGTCATTTTGTGGACTTCAGAGGGAAAAAATCTGCCTTTGTAACTAGAAAAATATAAGGCTGGCCATTTGGAGCTTCTGCAGGAAGTAGGTAAAGGATTTGTTTCTCTCTTTGGCTTCCTAAATTATTTTCCATCTTACAATAAATTACACATGTTTCTCTGGCCCCAGGAGCCTAGTTCTCTAAGTTTGTTTTTAATCATGGCAGGGGGTTGCAGACAGCTGCCACTGGAAACATCTATGACTTTATCCCCTTCAGTGAACAGCTGAGAACATTAAGACATAGCAGCACTTTCCCAAGGGTTGCATCCAAGCCAAAGGAGATTAGGACAAGAATCAACTCATGCGCACAAAAAGTAGCACAAGTTAAAAATAGAAATTAATTTTAAGGGCCTAAATTAAGAACCATGGATAAATAAGTCAATGTGCATTAAGGAGAAAAACTAGAATATATAAGGCTAAATATCTGCCCTTAAAATTTATTATATAATCCAAGTTAAGACCACATCCTTTGTAGCTGAAGTCTTAACTCTGCTGCTTTCTAGCTGTGATCTTTGCATTTTACTTAACCTCTCTGAGCTTTAGTTTCCACATAAGGAAAACACTATACCTACCTTGAAAGGTCTCTTCAGGGGTTTTATATGACCTTGGCAAACACTTGCCACAGTGTCGTATGCACAGTAAGCCTCTATTAAGCAATATGGACCCAAGGAAGGCAGTTGAATAGTCACAGATGCTGGTCTGACTCAGGAGAACAGTAATTACATTCAAATGTTTTTAAGCCAATGGTTTAAGTGCTAGTTTTAAATTAATCAAAGTTGAGAACTTCCTCAAGCAATATTATTATTTGAACTCAAGTACATATAAAGCAGTATGCGAGGTATTGTGGATTACAAGGATGAAGAAGGTATGGTTTCACCTTCCAGTGAGCACTAAATCTAAGAGGGAGAATGGAAAATCATACAGGAATACAAGGGACTGTATGTAATAATACCACATGACCATCAAAGAACTCTCTAATCTAAGAGGGAGAGTGATTGTGTTGGTTGGTGTGATTATAAGAAGGAGGGAATATTTATACTGAGTTTCAAAGAATTAGTAGGGTTTTAGGAGATGGAGGTGACTGGAAACAGTTTACTGAAGAAATGAATAGAAAGAAATAGAACCAGGAACAAGAAATAAAATGGACTGATTATACATTCATTAATTTATTTATTCATTCATGTGACAAATATTGGATGTATGGGGATTGGAAATTGTTGAATTTAGTTGAAATACAGAATACGTGTGGAGAAGTCAGGAATACATCCTTGAACAGGCAGGTTGGGGCATGGGCATGGAGGGTATATGTATACCATGCTATAATCCCAAGTATAGGAAAGTCGGGGGATCTCTCTGAATATGAGAATATTCGAATTTGGGGAGCTCTCCTTTTAAGATAATTATCCCATAGGTTAGAGGTTCTTAAGGGAGTGCTGGTAAGAGGTGATAAGAGCCTAGGTTTGAGAGTAACAATAAGAACAGTTTGGAGGAATGTGGACAAGATTGATCACTGGCTGAGGAAGGGCATAATACCCAAATAAATTAGGTTTCTCATCTCTGACTGAGAAAATAATGAGTTACTATCAAGTTTGCAGTTTAGGAAAAATCTGATATGAGGGATGCGATAGAAGGAATGCTGATGCTACAGTGAAATGGACATAATGGTTTTGAGGTTTTCCTGGGAGAGCCTGAAGAAGACTTAGCATGAAGGAAATCACCAAGGAAGTAAAGAAAGGGAGGAAGTATAGAATCTTGGAGAAGGCCTATATCTAAGGAGTGGAAAAGAAAAATCAGTGACAACGCATTTAGAGGCTCAGAAAGGAAGCCTGAGGAACACATGGCCACCAAGTGGAAGAGAATTTCATGGAGTAGATGATAGGTGGCAGCATAGCTTCAGAGAGACTGAGAATAAAAACTAATAAAAAATAAACATAAAATTTAGTAATTACAACATCACTGGTGACTTTCAAGAAAACAATTTTAAATAAGAGAGGAGGTCAAAAGGCAGATTGCAAAGAGTCAACAGGTGAATGTGAGATTAGAAAATGAAGTATGGGAATAGATTGGCTTTGTAATATTTGGCAGTGTGCCCTCAATAAAGTTATAAGAAAGCCCACAGCCAATTTTATCTTCAGTAATGAGTCCTTTAATGTGTTAACCACTTGCATCCTTTGTGTTCAAAGTGCTTTAATTCACACTACCTGATTTCATTCTCACAACCACCTTGTAAGGCCAGAAGGTCAGGTATTACTTTCTCCATTTATGAATGAAATAAAGGGATCCCAGATATTAACCAACAGGGCACACCAAGGACCCATGCCTTCTGTCTCCTAGTCCAACACCATTTCCATTGCTCCAAACCAAATGCACAGCTACCTTGTGCCAATGTGCCTCATGTTACCTGACAATGAAAGTTTATGAACCATATATAAAGCCCATGTGAAATGAAAAGCACATGGTACATCAGAGATAAGGTGTGCTTCTCTTTTCCAGCATCTGAAGACATGAGAGTTAAGTTGAATTTGAATTTCTCAGCCAGAAATGTCTGTGCAATGAGGCTAAAATTTGAGGTTATGTTTCCCTCATCTTTTCCCCTTAAATAGCCAGGCAAGGAGAGCCATCACTTTCTTAGTATCTTGATCTGCCCGCTGACTTTTCTATCATTGCATGCCCAAGAAATCGGTAATAAGCCTAACTTCCCAATTCCATCAAAACCCATTTATTTTGGAATAATCTATATTGGAGGCCACACTCTTTTCTTTGAGGTCTGCCAGGCCCTAAAGATATGTACCATTGTTGGTGACGATAAAAGTTGCTGGAGATTTAGAGTGAGGAGGAGTGAGATGCCAGTGGAATTTACTAGGATGCTTTCCTTAAGAAAGGAAATAATTTTACTTTTCCTCACTAAAGCATGATTTCTCAGTTCCCATCCCTGACTTTCCCTCTCCTCTGTTCTCTAATCCTTAGCCATGATCACTATTTGATGTACAATTTAAAAAATAGTCAAATGAGCCAAGATGCTCCTTGGATATCACAGCCTTGTCCTTAATGGATCATCTCAGAGAACAAACACCTTTAGTTAAAACAATGACATCATACACTTCTGCTTCCTGAGTCATGGTAATTAGATAGGATTGCAACATAAACATATTCCTGAGGTTGGTCCCTCATGCTTCAGGAGGCTATGTGCTCACAACTATTTGTGAGTTGTATTTTCATCATGGATCTTGGAGCTAGTCAAATATTTGTGTGCTCCCATTATCTTTAATAGTCAAAGTGTGAGGATTTTTAATGGGAGTAGTGACTTTCTGGCCTAGGAGACTACTTCGTTTACTGGTGGAAGAAGGTGTTATTGGGTGAGGTTTCTAGAAAATGAAGTCCCTTTGCTTCTCTGCTCATCACTAGCCATGCTTCAGGATTCTGAAAGACAGGGACTCTGGAGAAACATGGTACCTTGGATAAACATGTATCTATTATTCCTGAACATGGATTCTGCCCTGGATGCTCAACAGTTCACCTCCCCTGGGGAACCAGGTGTAACTTCATGGACCCTCTACTCTTTTACCCTTCAATAAAGCTAATCCTAAAAGGTCAATTCCATACAAATTGTCCTCTATATCATAGCCCTTTCCTGCTAATTCTTCCCTGATAGCTTAGGGGTTAAAATACTAATTTTTCAGAAACCAATATTTATTAAGTATCTACTATCTGCTAGGTCTGAATAAAAATCATTCCCCTGGAGATGCTCCAGGTTAATGTCACTAGAAGACTGAAAAAGTAGTGATGCTATTAGGGAAAGGAGGCTTCTTCTTTGGCTATTCCTAGGTGGTTGAGTCCCTTGGGGGCATTCACCATAGCCACCTTTAAGAGGGGAGGCTGCTAGCTTCATGGTTGAAAAGGGCAAAGTAATGAAATATTTTTGTGTTATGACTGTTGAAAACAAAGGTCTGACTCCTGGGAGGGAGAGAAAAATGGAGATATAAGTGCATGCAAGAGCCCAGCTGCATAGAGGCTTAGGAGATACTTTTAGACAGAATGGAATTGCTAAGAACCAAGAACTGTGACCATGGAAGCCTACGTGAAGCAAAGGAAGCTCTTGAAAAATTAGGCGCTGAGAAAACAGGTTCAGCTCTCTCAAAGGAACAAACACTGGTTCATCAGCTTCCAGCACTATTTACCATACCACTCTGGATCAGCTGTCAACAGCAACCCAGTATAGTAGTAACAAGTAATCATAGGAATGCCCCCTCTTTCATGTGGAAGTCTGAATGACTTTCACATTCTTTTGAGCTCCTAGAATCTAATGTGTGGTTCTAGGACACTACAAAAGATGCTATTCTGACATCCAGTACTCAAATAGGATTTAGTTGAAAAATAAATGTGATCACATTTCACCCCGGGTTTGGGGAGTAGTTCTTACAGTTAATTATTATTGTTATTATTTATAAGAATAATGGTGGTGACAATAGTAACAAGTGTCTCATGAAGAGAAAGCAGCCCACATGAACCTTGTATTTTCTAAGAGGAATGCGATAAAAGAGCTACCAACAGGCTGAGGAATGTGACCCTCTCCATGCCTCTGTCCACCGGTGTGGTGGCTGTGAGTATCCTTGCTGACATGCTTCCCCTTGAGGAGTGATGAAGGGAGGCTGTGTGTTAATGCACAGAGAAGGATATTTAGATCTGGAGTACTTATTCTTACAAAAGTATAAGTCCAAGCAATTAAACAATGACTAGATGAGGAGCTCTATGTTTGTAAAATTATATTCAGGGATCCTAATGAAATTGTTTCCACTCTCATCACTGGGAGAATTGAATTCCAATGCGGGTATACATACGGCTTTATCCCATAGAAGGCTGGGTTTCTCACAGAAATTGGTGCTTTTTCTTCTGGACCTCTCCTATTGTGACCTCTATTCACAGGGAGTCAATCTGAGTGAATAGCTCAGCATCGTGGTTTCTTTCTGCTGTGAATCTTGTAGGCACAAAATTGAGTTTACGAGATTTAGATTTTTCCCCCCGGAGAAACCAAGATGGCGGCATAGGTAAACACCGGAAATTGCTGCCTCACACAACCACTTCAAAAATACAACTAAAAGACAAAACGGACATCATCCAGAACCACAGGAAGGCTGGCTGAGTGGAAATTCTACAACTAGAAGGAAAGAGAAAAGCACTGAGACTCAGAGGAGATGCGGAAGTAAAGTGCAGAGGCACGGAGGCGGGCACGGAAAGGGCTGGCAGGTGAGGACTCAGCGCCCGTGGAGAGGGCTGGTAGCTGAGGACGCGGTTATCTTTTTCAATCGGGAGGGAGGCTCAAGCTCCGACTGCTCTGAATCCCAGTTCCAGGTGAGCCTCTGGGGACCCAGACTCCTACGGGGAGAAACTGGACTGTCTTGCATCTGGCAGAACTCAAGGGTGGCTTTCTCTCAGAGGTGCTTGCAGCGATTACCAGGACACTGAGACGCAGGGCCTCTTAGGGTAGGACTGAGGATCAGCCATAGCTGTTTGCTCCACCCTGTTGATTCCCTGAGGCCCTGCCCCACCCAAGCTGTTCGCAGAGGCTTTTGCATATGAAAGGCCTGGCCCTTTGCAATCTGAAAATTACCTAACAAACTGCAGCTGGGTCAGAGAGACCCAGAA
>NW_006287547.1:767527-790156 GCF_000327345.1 Myotis davidii | reverse complement strand
GAAGTGAAACAAACCAGTATTATATGAAATGCTGAAAGGTATCCTTTAAGAAGAGGAAGAAGAAGAAAAAGGTAAAGATACAAATTATGAACAACAAACATGCATCTATCAACAATTGAATCTAAGAATCAAGTGAATAAATAATCTGGTGATCATAATAGAATCAAGGACATAGAAAGGGATTGGACTGACTATTCTTGGGGGGGAAGGGGGTGTGGGAGATGCGGGAAGAGACTGGACAAAAATCGTGCACCTATGGATGAGGACAGGGGGTGGGAAGTGAGGGCGGGGGGTGGGGCGGGAACTGGGAGGAGGGGAGTTATAGGGGGAAAAAAGAGGAACAAATGTAATAATCTGAACAATAAAGATTTAATTAAAAAAAAATATTTTCCCCCCAATGTACTTCCCAGTTATTTTTTTTACTGGTTGTAACAATGCTGTGATATAAGCCAGACATGTGATGAGAAAGTTCAGGCATTGAGAAGTTACATAATTTTTCAGAGCTTGCACAGCTGCTGGGTTTAATGAAAACACTGAAATTAGAATCCAGTCCCTCTCATGCCAGCCCAGCCTCCTGATGGCAACATTTTGTGAGTTTTTACAAATAAAAAGTGAAAATGAATTACTGTTTTGTTACTGAAGGTGACTATTTTTCCTAATGAACACAGAGATTTGATGGTTGTGGAACCAGCTGCCTGATGGCTCTTTTAAATTTGTCCCACAAATGCTCAATTGGATTGAGATCTGGTGATTGTGGGGGTCACCTAAGCAAGGTAAAGTCTGTACCAACCACAGAAGCATCGATAAACATATTCTTCTGAGGTCTTACAAATCATTTATTGGTATTTTATTTATAAAACAAGGTGGAACAAAGATACATAAATAGCTGCATTTCTACCATTCATTTATTGCTTGCTGAATATACTGCAATGTGATATTATACGAGTGGCCAGATTATTATGACCACCTGACATTTGTAGGCAATTTAGCCGTACACTGCATCATATGGGATATGGAAGCCGAAGGCCTGTTCGAACACCTTTGCTGTCTGCAGTTACCAAGATAAAACGTCTCCAATTCACACAGGAACACAAGGATTGGATAGTCAAGCATTGGAAAAAGTCATTTGGTCCAATGAATCACATTTCCAGTTGCATCACTTGGCTTCTTCCAACAAGACAATGCGCCATGCCACAGTGCTCGTATTGTGCAGGAGTGGTTTCAAAAATATGAGGGAGACTTTACCTTGCTTAGTTGGCCCCCACCATCACCAGATCTCAATCCAATTGAGCATTTGTGGGACGAAGTTAAAAGAGCCATCAGGCAGCTGGTTCCACAACCATCAAATCTCACAGAACTGGACAGTGCTATTCATCAGGCAGGGGTCAGATTCCTCGCATCACCTTTCAACATCTCGTGGAGTCAATGCCAAGAAGAATCGCCGCAGTATTGAATGCAGAAGGTGGCCCAACAAAGTACTGATGGGGTGGTCATAATAATCTGGCCACTCAGTGTATATGTGTATAGATCAGAATACCTAAAACAACCTGTGAGGAGGATATTCCTCCCCACATCACAGATGAAGAATTCAAGACTCTGAACAATGAGATAATCATTGTGCATTTGAGTCTTTGTATCACATATGATTCTACATTCATTCTGGGCTGTCTTGCTCCCTGAGCTTTGGTGCTATTCCTTGTTCTGATTCTAGGCCCTTGCTGAGACCAGGTTTCAGGATTCTGTGAGATGTTCCTGTTTTAGCCTAAGTACCAACCAAAATATGGAAGAACATTGGGTTTGTTAGTTAAGTTTCAGAATTTGGAAGAACAGAACTATCAGGCAGTGTAAGCAAAGCTAACATATGTTCATTCCAGTAAGTGTTGAATCCCAGTGACATCATTTAGGGCAGTTTATTTATTCCTTCTGAAGTTCAGTATCCCTATTTATAAAATGGGAACTAACCTCACAGGACTGCTGCAAAAATTAACTTACTGTATATAGTGAACAGGTTAGTTGTAATAACTAGGCTAAGGACCACTGGAGAAAAGTTATGGAAGGAGCAAAGGTCACAATATGGAAGGTCTTATGTGTTATGCTTAGAAGGTGAGACTATATTTCAGGCAACCGAATAATAATTAAAGCGAGAGAAAAGACAAGGTCAAATTTGCATTTCAAAGAGATCATAGAGGCATTATGGTACAGGGAGATTTGGAGAGGAGATGGGAAATAGAAGGAAAGGGCACAGAGTAATGAGAAGGCTGCGGCCAAGGGGATGGACGATGGAGGCCTACTTGGAGCCGCTGGCATTGGGTTTAGAAAGTGAGAGACAGCATTCTCCTGGATTTACAAATGGAGTGAATTGAGTTCCTTCTGTGGAGAGGCTTTTTTGTTGTTGCCGTGTTTTGTTTTTAAAGTCACCTGGCCACCAAGTATACCACAATGAGAAAAGTGTTTGATATTTCAGGACCTTGGCAAATAGTCATCATAATATCAGGGAAGCCTGAGTTTCTAATAATATCACTATTGCGTTTAATCTCCACAGTTATACCCCAGGATAGCAAATCTCTTTATTTGAAATAAACCCCACATAAAACCCTGCCTTATCCATTATAGCACAGAACCAAAGTGTCACTGTTCTTTATCTAAGGAGGTACTAGATATCAAAAGCGGTGCATCAACAAGAAGAATAACTCTGTTAACATTGTTTAGGAAAAATCAGAGGGCACCTGTGGCTTTATCTTTTGGGCCACACAGAAGCAGGCTCAGAACCCCTGCTTTTCCAGATACCAACTCCAAGATCATTGCTGAATGTGGACTGCACAGACAGCCTCAAAAGGACAGATGAAATGTTTCACTTGCCCCCAATTTGTATGGAAACTCAATATGTCTAGCATGTGACTACCCATATCTTTTTAGTGTGTGCTTATTCTAGTTATAGTTGGGAGTGGGGAACACAGAAAGAAATTAAGTTTCATAGAAATGCCTGATTTATAGGATGAAAAAAAAATCTGCTATTTCAAAAACAGTTTTTAAATTAAGACAAAAGTTCCAATCTGTTCCATGAGCTCTGTATTGCAAACTGGATGCCTCAGTCTAGTCTGGGCCCCTATCCTATCTAACCTTCTCTCTCCTTCTCCAGCTCACTTTCCACCCCTGCTCCCTGACAGAAATGAGGGTAATTTTGAGGATTCCCAAACTTTGCAGTGGCCCTTGTAGGTGTTTTCACTTACTATGGTACATGTATCACCCCATGTAGCATTGCCTGTTTATCTTCTGAGAACAGGGCAACTGTGCCTGTTCACTATTGCATATCTAGAACCCAACCCCTGGCAAAATGCAACCTTTCAGACATTGGTGGAATAAATCCAATGGACAATATATTTATCTATATATATAAAAGCCTAAGCAACTGTTATGACAAACCAGTTGACCGGTTGCTATGATGGCACACTGACCACCAGGGGGCAGATGCTCAATGCGGGAGCTGCCATCTGGTGGTCAGTGCGTTCCCACAACCAACCTCCCACAGCCAGCCAACCTTCCCCCCAGCCAGCCAGCCCCAATGGACCACAATTAGGACTGGGCTAGACAGCCCTGATTGGCTCCCATTGCCGGCCAGGCTGAGGAACCCCACCCGTGCATGAATTCATGCACTGAGCCTCTAGTACTGATATAAAACCACACACTGTTCCCTAGGACTATTTTAATTATAGCATGAATCAATTAAACTGAGGACAATAATGCCTGATAGACCTCCAAAATAAAATTTCACAAGCAGCCAAGAAGCTTGTCTTTATGAATCTTTTTGATGATTTCACTTGATAATATTGAGACTATAAAAGAATGGAAGATTATTCTCCAGGTAAGCTTCCAACAGTATTATTTCCCCCTCACTGACCTTCTAATAAAAATTACACTGAAGGCCCTAGCCAGTTTGGCTCAGTGGATAGAGCATCAGCCTTCAGACCAAAGGGTCCCAGGTTCAATGACAGTCAAGGGCACGTACCTTGTTGCCGGCTCCTCCTTGGTTGCAGGCTCCTCCCTGGCTCAGGCCTTGGTCAGGGCTTGTGCAGGAGGCAACCAATCAACTGTTTCTCTCAATGTTTCTCTCTGTCTTTCCCTCTCTCTTCCACTCTCCCTAAAAATCAATGGGAAAATATCCTCGGGTGAGGATTAACAAACAAACAAAAATTACACTGAAGAATATGAGAGTTTATTTTCTGGAATATAGCTGGAGGGCAGATAAAAGGTTTGGGCCAGAAATGTCTTAAGCCAACTGAACCCAAAGTAGGATTAACACAGATCTGAGTGAAGAAAGGCATCTGACTAGGACAGCTGGTTGAGCAAAAGGCTACCACAGGCTGGATAAAGACCATCAAATTTCTTTTGTTTGTTCTACATTAAAGTGTAAATAGCTGAAAACTTTACCTGAGTCTATCACAAATAACATGACAGGTCAAACTTCTTAAGTCCTCTGAATCACAATCCACTTGCCTGTAAATGGGGATAAAAACAACCACCTTGCTTTACAAAGAAATTGCAGGAATCAAAGGAGATAACGAGAACTTCAAAAATACCAAGCACGTGTATAATATTGCATACTAGAGACATATCCCACCTGTACACTTATTTTATGATATTTGACATTGTTAGTTAGTCAAAAAGAAAATGCAATAAATCACCAATGTCTACCATGTAGGCAGTCAAAACTGGCATAGCAGCAGCTAATTTTTATTGAGTACTTACATGTGCTAAAGGGAGTAGACTCCCTTTACATTATATCATTTTATCCTCACAACTCTGCAAGGTACATATATTATTTTCCCCATTTTTATAGTTAAGGAAACTGAGACTAGGAAGTATGAGGTAAGCTGGCTAAGATCACATAGCTGATAAGTAGAAGAACTGAGACTCCAATCCAGACTTGTCTCTCTATAAAACCCTAGCTCTTACTACTACGCGGGCTTGCCCCTCTGTGGAAAGGCTGGGAAAGGGGATATGTGCTATGTGTGTGTCTTTTCTTCTGCAGCTATGACTAGGGCTTTAATCATAACTCTCTCCATTATTCACACAAGATCTAGATGGGCTGAGCAGAGGTTGTATATGGATATTTTAATATGGAATGTATTGCCTGCCTCTAACCATAGTAGATATTGTACCTCCATTTTCAGACTGAATTCCTAACATCCAGAAAAGATTGCCCATGGAAAGCTTGAAATTCTTGTCTACTTTATAATCCATTTGAACAGGGTGCTGAGACAAAATTAATTCATGACGACTTGTTCAAAAACTGTGAATTGGGGGGAATATTTCCAGTATTCATTAGCTCTCAGATTCACACTTCCACCTGTGTGCTGAAGAGCTGTTTTATCAGTTCCCAGAGCAAAAGGCTAAAATATATACAGAAACTAACTTTGCCTCATTTTCTCCTTAATTAGAATTTTTAATGTCAGTAGCTTAAGTTAAGAATGGTGGTCAAGAGTTCTTTAACTCCCAAATCCCTCCTCTGTTTAACCGTTAGTTTTTGTATGTCCACTTGTTCGTTATGCTCTGGGTTTCTCTTGAATGGGAATCTTGCTGCTGTAAGTGTACAGAGAGTAGGCTTTGTTAGAAAGAAGCTCCTTTTTATAATCTAGAATAGCTTTCTTTGCCAATAAACACTAAAACTGACCTTATTCTAAGGCGACTGTAACCTGAAGGCCCCTGAGCTTAATGCTACAGAAAGGCTCTCTTTAATGTTTTATTTTCAGCACAAAAAAACTGAACAGGAGAGAAAACAGCTATTACCTGGGCAGTAAAGCTACGGATCTCTTCTCTGGTATTGGAGTTTAGCATTTCCCAATACAGTTGGGTGATTAAGCTCATATTAAAAATAATCTAATTCTTCCCTCTTCAATGCTTACCATAGCATACATTGGGCCTATTTCTTACTTATGGCCTATAATAACCTAGCCCAGTTGGATTAGCATCTCAATATGGCTAGGAATACAATTGATAGACTTTCTCATACACAAACCCCCACCCAACCTTCCAACCATAGACCCCACAACTGTCTCTGAAATTTCTCAACACTGGTAATTTAAAATATCCTATCATTCCCCCATCTGCTAATTCACACCCAAGGAGAAACAAATCAGAACAGATGTTCTCTATTTCGTTTTTCTGCCTATCTGACAGAAAGAGGTTTTGGCAACAGTTACATCTGCAAGGAACACTGAAAAAAAAAATTGAAAAGAGAAGGACTTGAAGCGATATCATGATCAAAGGGGAGGACCATGGCACTGACCATCAACTTCTCATCTGCCCTCAGTGTCCTACCTTTTTATCTTTGCTTCTGCTTCCTAGCTCCCTTCTTTCCCTTTCAACTATCTCACATTAACATCTGAGGAGCCACACACTTTCCATCAAAATTTTAACACCCTTTGCTAAATACTTTTGGCAAAAATAGAGTCAAGGGTGTGAATCATCCAGATGAATTTTCTCAATTATCTATTTTGCGTGCTCAGGAGTTACCAATTAATATTCAGCTGTGTCAGTGAAAACAGAAATGTGAAAACTACTAAAGACATTTCTAAGGCAAGTGTTAGCTGGCTAGATTGACAAGCAGTTGTATTCTTTAAATATAAAAAGACTTATCAACTAGGGGTTTTGATTTTTTTTTACAAAAACAAAACACCTCTGATTTGATGAGAAGAGAATACCTTCAGAGATATGTATGAGGAAGTCATGTTTGTAAGACTGTAAATTTTCTAAGCAGCAAGGATCTGAAACAAGTGTTTTAAAATAGCCAGCCAGAGAAATCTTGGTGTGAGCAATTTACACTTGAAGTGACTGTTCTGTCTGTAGAACACTAGGGAAAGTGAGGTGTTTAATATATCTTCCAGACAATTACAAAGCAGTCCTTGATCAAAACTCTGTGCAAGGGATATTGACAAACCTGCCCAACTGCAAGAATCTCTTGTAGAGAAAATGATCTATGAGATTACCTGCTGGCGGGTTCATGGGTCAGATTGTCAATATCTAGAGAAGGATCACAGAAATAAACATTTAGTGTTTGCTGTCTGACATCTATATTTATGGTTCTGTTCAAGCAGTTGGTCAATCAAAACCAGTTAAAGCAATTACAATTTTCCCCAGCTACATGCAAAAGAAAGAAACTAAATTCATTGTGATGAGAAGTCAATATAGCAAGATAATCCAAAATCGCTTTTTATTCATGTGGAGGGAATTTGGTACCATTATATCTTGTCACTTGTAATTGTCTGATTAGATGAATACGGTGAAGATGTATTAATGTAATAAAGTCAAATAGTCAATTAGATTTTTTTTCTTCCCTTCCTACATTGTTTGAGGTCCCGGGTTGCATTTGGAACAGACTGTTCCTTTCCATATTAAGATTGGCTCCTTTATATTTGGCATATATCTATTATCTATGTTTCAATTGGAGATGCAATGAATGGGTCCATTTTTTCATGACTTGACTCTTGCTATCAAACAATATAGATGATGTTGTTAGGCGCAAAATTATTTTGGAGACGACATAAATCACTGATGCAAGACAGATTTTTGCACTGAATTCTAATAGCAAGCTACGTTGAGGGGGTAAGAGAAAGCATAAATGGCAATGTTCGAAGGAGGCCATGATTTCCAAAATCTTGATGTAGAGCTTGAATGCAATCTGGAGAAAGATGCATCAAACTGTAAACCTGAATAGTTAAAAAGAAGGCAGGTATAATGAACCAGCACCTGTTTTTGTAAGGTTATGATTCAAATGCTGGAATTGAGAGTAATATCATTTCTGAATAACAGTTCAGCTTCTAGAGTTAAGCAAAACTGTCTTTGTCTCCCTTACTGATTTCATTGCTGTAGGCAAGTTATTTTACTTCTCTAAGTCTCATCTTGTAACAAAAATAATTACTGAACCTGCCTGATAGAATTGTTATGAGTCTTAAATTATTAATCTCTGTAAAGCTCTTGGTACAGAGTCTGCATCATAATAATCACTCAGTAAATGTTAGCTATTGTTATCTAATGTATAGTCAGTCTATGGTTATTGATAGAATACTGACTCAACAAGCACTTATTTAGTACACAAGGAACTGGATAGATTCAAAGATAAATAACACATCATCCTTATCCTCAGTTTAGGGAAGTTAACTCTTGTGCTTACCGTTACCTTAGAAAGTAGAGTGTGGTGAGTGAAATACTATAAGACAATAAAGTATCTTCTTACTTCCATCTGACCCTTATCCTAATCTATTCTCTATAAACCAATTTCTCTGTGATTTTCTCTTACAACAACTTATTTTCCTTTATAAATCTTAAATATATGTTTCTGTGATTTAAAAAATAATCTATCTCCCCCACTAAATAATAAAATCCTGAAGTCAGAGGCCATGACTATTATAATGATCATTATATGACCACTTCCTTGCACAGAACTTGCCATATAGAAGCTGTACAATAAACACTGAAGAAATGTGTTGAAGGGCAATTTTTTAAAAAGGTCAAATTATGATTCTTATACAGATACAAAATGAAAACATGTATTATAATGAATGTGCAAATTGAGACAAAACTAGCTTCTTCCATAGTGGGGAGGAAATTTAACTGAAACTTCACCTGACAGCATTTTTTTTGTATATTTAGAGAAGCGTTATTTTGCATTGCTATCAGTTATCTACAACTTACTGAGCTGTAAAATAGCTCAAAAGCAGTGGAAGGATAAAATCAGAAGAATGTGCTCAAAAGAGTGCACCAAGTTTTCTACTGTAATATATTTTTCTCTACAACAAATATAAATTGTGGGCACATGGGAGGGTACACTTCATTCTTGAGGTGGGTGAGAGATTTCAGAAGTCTTCATAGAGGAAGAATAGTTAAACTAAGTCTTGAAAATTAAGTAGGATTTCAGTAATGGTAAACTACTTGAGATTGTTTAGCAGAGCTCTAGAGAAATTTTTTTGTTATCAGTAGAGTCTTACAAGGAAGAATATAGTCTGAGAGACAAGACAAGTGGCTATTAAAATAGCCCAGGGGAGAAATTCCTGGAAAAGGCGAATGAGATGCCCTGATTTATGGTTCTCACACCAGTATTTCTTCTGGAATAGTTTATAGACCTCTCTGCATCTAATGCCATATTTGTTTAGTACCTGGCACCAGTGATACAATAGCGAAGAAAGAACTGGCATGTAACTTGGATTCTGGAGTATTATCTGGATAATAAAAAATTGTTCAAGTCTTAAGGAGCTTCCAACCTCTACAAGGTGGTAGGGGTAGGTGGACTTCCCACCATCATATTGAAATGAGAACAATTACTCTGTGTTTATTACAGGATTATTTAGTACATGAATAGCATAAGAAAGAGATTCCTTATCACATGATTAACATTACTGATTGTCTTCTAGAACAGAGGTGAGCAAACTTTGTCTATAAAGGACCAGATGGTGAATATTTTAGGTTTTGCATTCTGTACTGTCTCCATTGCAACTATAATTAACCCTGCTATTGTTGCTTGAAAACCACCACAGGCCATATGTAAAGAAATGGATGTGCCTGTATTCCAATAACTTTATTTTCAAAACAATCAATGGGCCAGAAATAACCTGCAGAGCAAGGTTTGGGAACCCCAATTTAAAGGTGAGTGCCTGAGTATCAGAGTGATCATTGTAACTGTGAGCCAATGGAGGCAGCGATCATTTTATTTACCTCTGTCCCAAACAGTGCTTTGCACATAATTAAATATCATATATTATTTAAAGCATATATACCATATGCTAGAAAATATATTATAAAAGAAATGATTTTAAAAGGAAACCTCCACTCAATTTTCAGAGCAATTTGTAACTCCCCTATAGCATCATGACACCCTACTTGGTATCAGAGTTATCTGTGACCATGTCTTTATTAAATGTTATCCTAAAAAATAAACTCCAAGTGGGTAGAGACCACACCATTGTCAATCTTTCTATTTGTTCCTTGATCTATAATAAATGCTAAAAAAAATGTGCCCTCGGGGAGTGAATAATATTATGTTGTTTATTTATTTTGAATCTCTCTTCCATGGTCTCAGTAAAATGCAAGGCCTTCCCTTGAATGTTCACCATATCTCAGTGGCTTTGCCTGAGAATGAACCATCTCCTGGAGCAGGACTCTTGCCTATGATCACTGCTGCCTGTCTACTCCTCACCATCCTCTCTACTTTCTGGGACTACTCTTGAATGAGTGATTATTTACCTTCTTAGGAAATGTCCTCTTAGTGGCTGGCCCTGACCCATTTAACATAATTCAATGCAGCATTTATATATTTCTCCCCAGGGCTGTTCTATTTGCGTGCAAGTCTGAGAGCTTTTGAGGAAGGCACAGTGTTTTGTTGTGGGTCATTTTATATACACCACAGATAATAAACTGTTAATGAAAAGAAATATCAGCTGCATTCAAATTTCCAGTTTGTTTATTTCTTTTCAATTTTCCTTAAGTGTTCCTTGCTTTGTGAGAACACCAAGCTTTCATTTCCCTGCCTACTAATAGCTTTTTCATGAAGTGCTTTTTCCCCCCCCTTTTTTCCCCTTAGCTTTTAAGCAGTACCAGATGTTGAAAGAAACTTTCTCTGATTGGTGTCCAGAGAAAACAAAAAGCATGTATCACTTCAAGCCTGACCTGCACAAGGGGAAAATGGACCAAACAAAGGCTGCCAGGATTAAACACACTGCAGATTGTATAAAAGGAAAACTCAAAAGTATGTTTTTACCCTCTGTGATTCCATTGTTCCTCTTCGTATCTTATTAAAGAGTTAATTTTTGTTCAGAAGAAAAGATAGAGTAGGATTCAGAAAAGCCACAAGGAAAGGATTTTATTTGAGACGCATTTCCTGGCTTATCATGTGATCCCAGGCCAGAGTTCACTGAAGGAAGGTGCACATTCCTCCTGTGGGATGCTGAAGGATGCTCTGAGAGAGGAAGAGGCTTGGGGTGATCGTGGCCAAGGTGGTTTGCCATATGTTGGGTTCAACAAGTTAAAGAATAGACTAACAAACATCATACATTTCCCAAGGGGTATATATAAGTTGAGCCTTTTCACAATACTTTTACTGTAGCATATTTTATAGAACTATTGCCCCTATCTGACATATATTTCAGAAAATTTCCTGTTAGGAATAATAAAATTGCTGGAAAAATTAGGTGCCATGATCTTTGACATCATTAACTCTTTGATATTTATAAAATGCCACTTGATTGCCTGGCATCATGTAATGTGCAATGGAAGACTCTTTAGTCCTCCTCTCCCATCTCCAGAGGGTATGCAATCTGATTGGGAAAATACAGCGCACACACCTGAAAAGTTACTCAGTGGGACAGTGTCAAATCAGGAGCCAGAAAAATAATCACTATACAATGTTTTTTGAACTGTGTGTGGTAGAACCATAGAAATTCTGCAAAGGTACAATAGAGCCACCACTAAGGCAGAATTGTTAAGGAGAAAGTCAACCAGGAAGGGCTAAGGAGCCAGCCCTGAATTAGCAAGTACAATTCCACCTGAAGGCAAGATCCTCCTGTTGTTCAATGTCCAAACTATTAATGTATACGTTTCTACTCAACAAATGAAAGAATGTCGTGGCCATCTGTTTGCACCATGCTTGGCAGAGTGATTCTTCCTACACTCCTATGAGGCACACATGGGAACACAGACAGCCAGACAGGACAAAAAGAAAAAGTAGAAAAAAGAGTTATGAAAAATGTTAGAAAGAGGTCCATAATAAACAGATAAGGGGAGAATCGAGAGGGAGAAGGGAGTGAGAGTGAAAGAGAAAAATTCCCTAGGGCAGCCAGTGGAGGAAAATTTGAGGGGGTTTTCATGAGTGAAGGGCAGAAAAACTAGGGAGGATAGAAAGGGTGACATGAGAAATGTGGATGGGCTTATGAAGTAATACAGCTCAAATGTCTTAGAAAAAACTAAACTCTTTTTAATTACTTTTTAATACTATGCTTAAAAAAAACAAAATGTTTCCAGGCAGATGCTGGATTACATGAGTTCAAAATTCACAGATAAATGTACCATTTGCATTAGGCTTTTTAAAATACTTCAAATAGCTTGAGGGCCCCATCATTACCTCTGAGCATTCTGAGATATTTAAGGGTGCCTGGCTGGGGAACTCATTGCCTAGATAATGTTGATAAAAACTTTGAAGGACTTTAAAAAATCTCATTTAAGGAGCCCAATGAGATTAACAACTTTTATTATTTTACTGAAGTTGGTAAGCAACCTGAAGTGGTTTGCTTCTTCCTACTCAGAATCTGCTGTCACCAAACCTTGTAACTCTTTTGCTTCTAGTTGCTATAGAAATGGTGCAAGGAATCATGACTGATTTGTGCTGAATTCATTTCTTTCTGACACTGTTGCCTTTAAAAGCAACATTCAGATTGTTTGTGAAAACTGGGTTACTGTACTGTGCAGTAATTACAAATGATGCTATTTTAATTGATGGCTATGAATTGGATTTCTGATTTTATCTTACTCGGGTTTGATGGGTTCTTGAGGTTAGTTTTTAATCTGGGTGTCTAATATAATTCTTAAGTTTTTTTCTTTCTTTTTCCTTTTTTTTTAGTGATGTTCCTATTGGCGCTTTTTTCCTGACAATTTCTTCCTCGGCTACTTATAGTTGACTTAAACCAAAGAGGGGACTCTTTATTTTCATCCATGCTACTTTCTGGAACTACTCATCTTGCTGCTAACAACCATTTCATTGTGGGTTGTCTCAAGGGATACGAATTAATAGAGAAATAATTCATTGCCTTCCGGAATCATCTCCTATCCTGAATTTATGGCCCTTAGGCGGCCCAGGGCATGATTCTGAGGTAATTTTCTCTACATTCGGTGACAAGGATAAAATTATGAGAACCAAGAGTGTTCTTTTCTTACCACAGTCAGGTGAGGGGGTCAGAATGCCTTCATCTCTCTTCTGACCTCAAACAGAATTTTGGCTATCCCCTGTAATTAGAAGCATTCAAGGGGAGTCTTGGGTAACTCGGGTGCAGATGGCCAAGGTCTCATTACCACAGATGAAATGATGATGCCTTTTAAAGAGACTACTAAGACATCCTGCTTCCAATTTCCTTTTTGCTCCTTCTAGACTTAGCTGGGTCCCTCTGCTTAAGCAACTTCATCATCTTAATAGTGACTATGAGGCCAAATCTGCTGCAAGCATTGTTTTCCACAGAAGATCAAGTCTTAGTTTCAGCTACGCATTTTTGCTGCATTTTCGTATATGGCAGTCTCTGTAGCACTTAATATAAGGGAGCCATTAATTCGAGGATAACTTATTTTGAACAAATACTACAACCCATATTTTTCACAAAGCTGATAAAGCTGAGGTCGTAAGAATTATGAGGCTAGGGATAGGGGCAGGGAGAGAACCCAGCAATCTATTTGGGGGAAGACTTCAGATTTGGTCTGAGGAGCACTCAGGCATCTTTCCCAGGCTCCTCCTCTCATTCTCCACAACTGAAAGGCTTAGAAATAACAATTAAGAGTTTTACTACTTTCTCAGTTCTGCTACTGCCAAACTTAGCACTACCCATATTACTTAGCCTATACAAAAAACAGTACCCTCCTCTTTTTTCCACAGTTCTCTTGTTATTTGCTTATAAATGGCTCATTTAGCTGTTCTTCATTTCCAGTAAAGCTTTCTGGGGGCCTCATCAAAGCCCTCATCTCTCACTTTTAAGTCTCCCTGCAGGTCCCTTTCTTGATTGCTTTTAAAAACACTTTTCTTTCAGAGAGGCTCTGAATGTGCCACCTTTCTTCTCTAAAACAATCTCAAACCAATTTTCATATCCAAATTGTTATAATTTAAATAAATTATACTTAGAAGCCTGAACAAGATAGAGGAGTTTTAGAAAACTAACTCTTTGTTATATTTATGTATTAGTTTAAAATGCAACTATATAAACTAAAAAGAAGTTCAGAGAACTTGCTGAGAACTTTCCAAACTCCTCAACCAAAGCACTGAACTGGAAAACAACGGGTGAAGTGTTCACACACACACGCATGCATATACACATGCATTTACAGTTAACCCTTAAACAATGCAGTGGTTAGGGCCACCAAGCCCCCATGCAGTAGAAAATCTGCGTAAATCTTTTGATTCCCCCAAAACTTAACTACTAAAAGCCTACTGTTGACTGGAAGCCTTACCAATAACATAAAGTCAATTAACACATATTTTGTATGACATAGGTATTATATACTGTATCATTACAATAAAGTAAGCTAGAGAAAAAATGTTATTAAGCAAATGATAAGAAAAATACATTTACCGAATATCTTTGGGATCCATATACAGCTATATTCAGTGTTTATTGACAAAAATCTGGGTTATAAGTGGACCTGCACAGTTCAAACCCCTGTTGTTTAAAGGTCAATGGTACACAATATATTCAAATACATATATATATACACATACACATATATACACATACACATACACACACATAAACAATAAATACACAGATATGACTGTCTAATCATAATCCTTGAAAACACCCATCAGCCAACCAATGCTTATTTTCAAATTAACTTTTCAATTCATTTACTAAAGAAAATATATACAAATATTAAAATTAACCTACCAAACTATATTTTATCAGTTTTTAGAAATTTAAATAAAATAAAAAATGGCTTTCCTTCTTTATTCATATGCCCTCATTTATGAAACCCAGAAAACATAAATCAGTAAAATATGACTTCTAAAACCGCCTTTACAAAAACAACCAAGCCAGTCAACATAACTTATAAACATGTTAGTAAAAACTGTCAAACCGGTTTTGCAAAGGAAATCAATGTTGTCCATGAGGTAGGTTATTGTGGTATTTTCCCCATATCCAAGTTCAGGTTAAATGCTATTGAGAGATATGAGCAGAAAGGAGGGAGGACAGACTCAAGAATCAGTTATCTCACAATCTTATTTTCCATCTCCAAGACCTCTTCCCACAAAGAGATTTTCCTTCACATATTTTGTTCCCTGAATTTTTATTAACTTAATTTTTAGATGTCATATGTTTAGCAAGTTCATAACATTTTGGGCAAAATAGTCCATCATATTAGCAAACTTATAATTGGCTGAGGGCGGAAAAGAATGTTGTTTCAGATACTGGGCAAATCAAGGGCTTCCCTTTTTTACACTAATTTAAACCAGATTCCTCAAATTAGGATGTTTAAAATTTTTTTCTTTTAAAATTGCTATTCACTACAATAAATACTGACTTCAAGATGCCATCTTCTGGCCAGAAATTCAGGCTCAAAAATTAGAATATTTTTCTCCTCCTTGTTTCCTTCTGGTTCTCTTTCCAAAAATTGTCCCAGAATTGCATAGAGCTAAATGGGACCACTAGTCTTCGTCCCTGCCTCCACTGGACATAATCAGTGTCCTCTAGCCAAACCTATAGTTGTTTTGAAGGCCAGCGGCTTTCTGTTTACAGATTCTCTGCCAAGGCAAGAAAGCCATGCAGTGATCCATTTGGGTTTTTTCCCATTCTTTTCCAGCATTTCCACTATTCTGGTTACCTGTTTTTGCAGAAAAAAAAAAAAAAACAAAAACAAAACAACCTGCCCCAGAAGAGTAGCTTAAAGCAGTGACAATCATTTATCTTGCTCTGGAGGATGGCTGGGCTCAGCTGGGTGGTTCTTACTTAGAGTCTTTCATGCAGCTACAATCAGGTGGTGATTGGGGCTGGGTCATCTTGAAGGATTCTTGCTTAGAGAGCCACCATCTGGACTGGGGATGTTCAAAAAGCTGGAAGCCAGAACAGTGGGAGCTCCTCGGACACCTCTTCTTATCATGGGGGTCTCTCCACATGATCTTTCCACATGGCCACCTCACAGTATCCAGGCTTCGAACACAGGGGTTAGAAGGCTCCCAAAGGGGGTATCAAAAGAGAAACCAGCAAAAATGGCATGGTTTCTTGCCTCAGAAGTCACCCAGCATCACCTCCAACACATTATTTTTTAATTTAATCACTGTTTTTATTTTATTATTTTATTTTCTATTTTATTTGAGGAAGTCACAAAGGCCAGCCCAGTCTCAAGTGAAGAGCATCAAAGAATTTGTAACATGTTTTAAAACCACCAGCCACACAGAACACAATGCTGGTCTTATTTCCCTGAGGTCTCAGGGTGGTCTTAACACAGGGCAGTTTAGAGAGATGGCATCATTCTCCTTTCTTTCTGAAGTGTTATTCTTCTCTCATCTGGAATATCTAGCATTAGTTCTACAATAGCCTCAGGCCAAGGACGGAAGATAAGGAAAAGGAGCCCAAAGATTTAAATATGAAATATGAAGACATAATCCTTTACCATAAAAAAGTCAGAGAAAAATAATAGATAGCAACTAAACCTGGAATTCATTTCAAAAGACACAGGGAGTGTGGGTACTGGGAAACCTGTCCAAAAGGAGAAGCTACTATTTGGCTTTAGCCAGCTGTTGTCATGAGGGATACAGGAACTATTTTGCCCACCATGACAGTTTTTCTAGGAAAATCAGAGATCTCAATTTTTATGTGAAATATCCTGATTATTAAATGCTAATTACCAATTCAAATGCCTTGAAAACATCATTTGGGACATGCAAAATATGTCATTGGCCATAGTCGACTGATGCCAGTTTATAACCTCTGTCTTGGATTTCAGAATAAACAGGAAAGTTGATCTCAAGACCCTTCTGATTTCTGTTCTTTCAAAATCCCCAAGTCAAGGAAGCATGATAGAACTTGTCTACACATGAAGAATAAAGAAATTAGAATCTACAAGGAGAAAATATAAATTAATATTTCAACAAAGTATCCTGCCACAGGGGTATATACCAGGGATCAGTAAACCATAACCCATTGCCCAAATCTGGCCTGCTGCCTGTTTTTATAAATAAAGTTTTATTGAAACATAGCCACACTCATTTTTTATGTATCACCTATGGCTTCTCTCATGCTACAATGTAGGTGTTGAATATTTGTAACCCCATAAAGACTGAAATATTCATTATCAGACAGAAAAACTTCGCTGACCCTTCACAGTATCATTGAGGCTGGGAATCAGCAAAACTACAGGCTCTTAAATATATTTGCTAATTCAGGGGCTACAGAGTGTAAATATCCTTTTTAAGGAAAAGGCTGTAGTTTCTCCAAATTATTGGTAACAATTGGGTTTTCCTGTTGATCTTGGCCTCTAATTTGCAGGTGTAGTCAACCTTGACTGCTTTCCTTGCGATGTGATAGTTAAAGCCTATAACTCAGCAGCTTTTTTCTGGCCAAGAGGAAGAATGAAATGTACATCAAGCTAATATTTTCTATCCTCTTCCATGGCAATTTACTTAAAATTCAATGACATTGTCACTATAGAGCATGACTTCTCTTTGTCAAGAACAGAAAGCTTACATGAGGCTATAGTTTCCATCTTCAGGTGTGTTTAAAAAGACTCTTAAATATTTTCTAAGAAAAAAATCAGTTGATATTTTTAAGCAAAAAAATATTGCTTTTCATTACTTTATATAGCAGAAATAGTCATTGACCAATGAATACTGTTTTTCTCTCAGAAAGAAGTTAACAAACTGGTTAGGTCTGCAAATACTTAAAATTTTCAGCTTAAGCATCACCATTGCTATAGTTTTACTTGGATTGTGTGTTGCACCAACTACACAACAAAATGAAATTAAATTACTCTAAAACTTCTAATTCAGGATGAAGATAGTGTCATGCAATTCTTCCTGTCTCTTACATTATGCACACGTAAAAATTCCTGCACATTAAATAGAAAGTAAACATAACTAGATGTTGAAAGATAGAGAGAAAAAGGTGGACTGGGTAGAAACTTTGAGGCCCAAGGAATGACACTGTGTCAGTAGAGGCCAAGTGGTATATACCTGGATATCTACCTCCACCTGGTGGTAACAGGCAAGAAACCCTGCCAGCATGGTGTGAAGGGAGGTTTAAATAACATCCATATTTCTTATAATACTCAAGATGTCCAGGATAAAAATGACAATCAGTCATCATACCAAGAACAAGGAAAATCTAAACTAGAACAAGAAAAGACAATCAACAGATGCTAACACCAACATGACAAGTACATAAAAATGATCCAAAATTTTTTAAAATAATCATAACAATATTTCTATAAACAATTAAAATCACACTTGAAACAAATAAAAAATAGGAAGTCTCACAAAGAAAGAGAAAGTATTAAAAAGAACCAAATGAATGCTTTTGAATTATACAATACCCAAAATATTCAATGGGTGTTCTCAATAGCAGAATGGAGAAGACAGAAGAAAAATATAAGTGATCTTGAAGATAAAACAATAGAAATAACCCAAACTGAACAACAAAGAGATCACAAACTGAAGAAAATTGAACCAATCCTGAAGGACCCGTGGAATTATAAGCAAGAGATCTAACATTCCTGTCATTAGAATTCCAGGATAAGAGAAAGAGGACAGAGCTAACAAAAGGTATTCCTAAATTTGGCAAAATACATAAACCTATAGATTCAAGGAGCTGAGTAACCCTCAAAGATGATAAACTCAAAGAAATCTATGCCAAGTTCATAAAAACAAGGAAAAAAATCTTGAAATCAGAAAAAAGACAACTTATCTATAGGGTTAAAACAATGTAAATGCCTTGTATTTCTCATCAAAAATCATAGAGACCAGAAAAAAAAAACAATACATTTTTCTGAAATCTTTATTTCTAATCTATCTTTTTTTGTTTTGTTTTTTGTTTTTAAATATATTTTATTGATTTTTTTACAGAGAGAAAGGGAGAGGGACAGAGAGTTCGAATCATCGATGAGAGAAACATCGATCAGCTGCCTCCTGCACACTCCCCACTGGGGATGTGCACGCAACCAAGGTACAGGCCCTTGACCAGAATCGAACCTGGGACCCTTGAGTCTGCAGGCCGACGCTCTATCCACTGAGCCAAACCGGTTAGGGCAAAAACAATACATTTTTCATGTGCTAAAAGGAAAGACTGTCAACTCTAAATTCTATATTCAGCAAAACTATCTCTCAGGAATGAAGGGGAAATAATGACATTTTCAGATGAAGGGAAATTAAGAGAATTTTTCACCAGTAAATCTCCTGTATAGCAAGTTCTTGAAACAGAATGGAAATGATTAAGACAAAAATCTTGGAACATCAGTAAGGAAGAAATAACAGAAAGAACAAAATATGAGTACACACAATATATTCTTCTTGGGTTTTCTAAATTATGTTCCATGGTTGAAGTCAAAAGCTTAATGTGTGATGTGATTCTCAACATATATAGAATATGTAAAGCAATTATATTATAAACTAGGAGTGGAAAAGACTTTAAGGAATATGAAGTTTGTACACTTACTCACAATCATCTATATCTTGATAGTGGTGGTTATACAAATTTACACACACAATAAAATGGCATATAACTATCTACACACATCAAAAAATAAGAAATAGCAACTAAGGATGTGGAGAAAAAGGAATACGTGTACACTGCTCATGGGAATATAAATTGGTATCACCACTATGGAAAACAGTTATAGAAAAATACATTAAAAATTAAAAATAAAACTACCATAAAATCCTGCAATGTCACTTCTAAGTATATATCTGAAGGAAACGAAATAACTATCTCAAAGAGATATCTGCACCCCCATGTTCATTGTATCATCATTCATAATAGCTATGATATGTAAACAACCTAAATTTCTGCCAATAGATAAATGAATTTTAAAAAAAAATGCCATGTATATATACAACAAGATACTATGCAGCCATAATAAAAAAGGAAATCCTGCCATTGCAAGAATGTGGATGAGCCCTGAGGGCATTATGTGAAGTGAAATAAGACAGAGAAAGACAAATAACAGATGATATTACTTACATGTGAAATCCAAAAGAGCTGAACTCTAAAAACAGAGTAGATTGGTAATTGTCAGGGGCTGAAGGGTTGGGGAAGTTGGAAGATGTTGGTCAAAGGGTACAAACTTCTGGCTGTAAGACAAATAAGTAATGGAGATCTAACGGTGGCTATAGTTAACACTACCGTGGGAGAAATCTTAAATGTTCTCATCCGCTCCAACCCGTACACACACTCAAGGTAACTATGTGAGATGATAGATGTGTTAACTAATCTTACTGTAGTAATCATTTCATTTATACATATATCAAATCATCACCGTGAACACCTTAGATTTATACAATGTTATAGGCCAATTATATCTCAACAAAGCTGGGGGGAAGAACACACACTGTACCAAACTCAATGTCAATTTCCTGATTTTGATATTGTACTATGGTTACACAAGTTCTAACCACTGGAGGAAATTGGGTGAGGTGTACATGTGACCTCTGTGTATTATCTTTGCAACTTTCTCTAAATCTATAATTATCTAAATATATAAACGCCCAGTGACCGGAACGGTGAATGACCAGAATAACAAGAACAACCAATGGCTATGACAGGCACTGTGGCAGCCAACCAGCCTGATCTGGGCCCTGATTGGCCTCCTTCACCCTGGCCAACCCTGTCCCCCGTCAGCCCCCAACACCCTAATTGGGGGTGGGGCCGGCCTGCCAACTGCCCGCAGCCCTTCCCCACACCGACCCAGTCCGATGGGCCCCCATTGGGCAGGCTGGCCGGACCCCACCTGTGCACAAATTCATGAACCAGGCCTCTAGTTTTAAATAAAAATTTTTGTTTGTTTAAAAACTCTAAATGGGTATAAGGTTTCTGGTGGGGATGATGAAACTGTACTGGAAAGAGATAGTGGTAATGGTTGTACAACGTTTTAGATGTACACACTACAGTGAATTGTATAGACCACTGAATTGTATACTTAGAATGTTTAAAAGAATAAATTTTATGATATGCATATTTTACTACATTAAAACACTGACTCAAGATTCTCTTTTCCTCAGATTATCAGATTTAATTTTTTAGAAAATATGAAATTGATCCAGAGCAGAGACAAAAGAATGCCATGGATTGCTTAACATGGAAATTGGTGAAAATTCTCTATATATTTCATTTTCTTGGCACTTAGTATTCTAAATGGATTTATTTTATAGATGAAAAACCAGAAAGTAAACCTTCCCATTCACATCTCTCTTGCCCCCAGAAGATGTTTGGTGCCAGTTGGTGATGAGGTAAAAAGATTGGATTTCCAAAGGGATTAGTCTAGGCCAATGGTTGGCAAACTGTGGCTCTCCAGCCACATGCGGCTCTTTGGCCCCTTGAGTGTGGCCACAGAGTTTCAACTGCACTGTACGTGCGCGCCCACACATGGTATTTTGTGGAAGAGCCACACTCAAGGGGCCACAGTTTACCGACCACTAGTCTAGGCTGTTTAAAAGAGGAAGTTAGCACAGAGGTTTTTAACCTACACTGACAAATGGCTCTGGGCTATTATCAAGTTCTACAAATAGATTAAGCCCCTTTTCTTCCTAGGAATAAAACTGACCTGTCAAATCCTAAAAATAGATTACTAATCACCTGGCCTATTTTCCTACCATTATTTGAAAGAAAAAAAAAAAGAACTCTTTTGTCCAGACTTCAGTCATTCTTATTCACCTAATTAAGAAATTAAGTATACAGGTTTCTATAGAAGCTTTTTCTGATAAATTATTTGCTTTAACAAGCTTATTATTTCCTATACCAAAAAATACAATTGACAAAGAAAATAAAATAAGCAATTCAAATCCTCCCAAAAATTGGACTACAGCAGGCAACTCAGAGTTCTTTCCTAAATCTTTACATCTTAATTTTTCCAATAAATAGAAGGCTTTAATTTGGGATTAAATTTGATATTATTTGAACTATCATAATGTTGTTGAGTTTGTTGTAGAGAATCCTCAGAAAATCTCATTAATACCCTAATTTTTCCAGTAAAGCCTAAACTTATAGATGTTCTAACACCATAGCAGAAACATATGCCTAAAAAATGAACCTTATGTTTTAGTGGTAGTCAAAGCAACAGATTAATCTAAGCCTTTTTAGATAAAGCTACCATTTGATTTGTTCACTTGACTCATTTCCCTGTAAAGTAAAAATCTTCACAATTCTCTGAGCAAAATGTCTATGAGAGCTGACAGGGCACTTTATACTTTCTACTAGAGGCCCAGTGCATGAATTTGTGCATGGGTGGGGTTCTGGGGGGGAGGGGGAGATGCGATTGGCCCTCCCGGTGAGTAGTGGGATGCCCTTGCCAGCCCAGGATCTGGATCCATCCAGATGACATTCATTTGCGCTGGTTGTTGACCACTTTTATATTGTTTCTTCCTTGCGGAGTGTCTAGGGAGGGGAAGCAGCTGCGATACCCAAGGCCGACTTCCAAGAGGTGGCACTGGTCCATCGGTGCCTGGTCCATTGGTGCCTGGCCCATGCTCCAGAGACTGGACCTGCAGGACTACTGAGGGAGTGGTGGTTGCCACCAGTCTGGTGGGCCACTGAAGGGGTGGGTCAGCTGAGTAGCACTCCCACTGTGGGAGCGCACTCACCACCAGGGGGCAGCTCCTGTATTGAGCGTCTGCCCCTGGTGGTCAATATGTGTCATAGTGACCAGTCGTTCTGTTCATTCCAGCCATTCTGATTGTTCAGTCAC
>NW_006287547.1:752396-766299 GCF_000327345.1 Myotis davidii | reverse complement strand
AGGTCACCCGGCACCCCCAGCCTGGGGATCCGGGGGTGCCGGCTGGCCTGTGCCCAGGCTCTCGCTCCCTCTGATCTACAATGCGATCACCCGCCACAGGCAGCCGGCACCCCCAGCCTGGGGTTGGTGCCTCTCCTGCCGCCAGGTTTTCCAATGGCGATCACCTGCTGGGGGGTGGGCAAAGGTGGCTGGCAGGGCCACCTTTTCCCACCGCCCAGCTCTTGCCTGCCCCCTGGGTTTCCAATCCCATTCACCTCCCATGATTGTGCCTATGTATGCAAATTAACCGCCATCTTTATTGGCAGTTAACTGCCATCTGAGTTGGCAGTTAATTTGCATATAGCCCTGATTAGCCAATGAAAAGGGTAGCATCGTACACCAATTACCATTTTTCTCTTTTATTAGTGTAGATGATTAAAATTACACCAACAATAGTAGTAGTTCCTTTATTTTATTTACATCTCTTTTTGTTCCAAGTAAGGTAGTTGTAATTATTATAGGAGCTGCCACTCTAAGTGCTTACTACATGTCAGGGGACAAGCTGGGCAATTTTACCTGGAGTTTAAGAGCTCCGATTCTGGAGCCACACAGACCTAGTTCAAATCCAAGCTGCACCACTGTGTGACCTCACACAACTTACCTCCCCTCTCTTAGTCTCTCCCTCTGTAAAATGGAGGGGGGGGGGGTAATCACAGTTCCCATCTCCTAGGATTGTGGTGAGGGTTAACTGAGATACTGTAGATAAGCTCTAAAGGTGAGTCTCATTAATATAGTCTTTATAACATTTCAAAATATATAGTGTTCTTCAATAGGACATAGGCTGAGAGAAATTAAGCCATCTTCTCTAAGAGGCATAATTGGAATCCATGGTCATCTACCCCCAAAGTTTATAATTCTTGCCTCACTCCCAGAATTTTATATATTCTAATCATTTTATTATAATAGCAATGCTCATAAAAGCTATATTGCTAGAAGTAGAAAAAGAAAAAAACTAACATTATCTCTCACTCCAGATCTCTCTTCCAGCAATTCTCTTCCTCTATTTTGGCAAAATGAAGATTTTTTTTTCTGATGTCTGAGTCACAGAATTGCTTAACCCGGTATTAATCTTGCTGAAAGAGGGAAAAATTGCATCAGGAGGTGGACCCAGGACCTCAAATGCCTAGGCCAACTGATCATGCTCAATGAATTAGACCTTATCAGCCTGAAGACAGACAGACTGGGCCCTCCAGGTGGCCATTGTCTTGAATGATGCTCCATCAAATTGGAGCTCTTTAACTACACACCAGTGAGAGCTGCAAACTTCCAGTGCCACGAGGGGTGTTTTTTTTTTTTTTACAGGATATCGTCCAACAGTAATGACACATGAGACAGATGACAACTGCCATTGACAGAACATTGCCAAGCCTGGAATATTAACTCATGTTCACCTTCCCCAGCCTTATCATCTTTTCTAATGAGCTTAATGTTTGTGTATATTTTGTATAGGTCATATTTTGCTTTTTTTATTTAGCTGGTCTGCACAAGATTTATTTCTACTCCTCTTCCTTTTCCTCCTCCTCTTTCTTCTCTCCCTCCTCCTCTTCCTCCTCCTCCCTCTTTTTCCTCTTCATCCTCTTCCTCCCCCCCCCCATCATCATCATCAATCATCTTGTTTTCTCACACCTTCCTAAGCTCGTCCTTTCCACTCTGAAGCTCCTCCAAATATTCCCTAACTCTTCCTTAAAATTAACTTTTCATTCAACAAGGTTACAAATCTATGCCTGCAACTCTTCCAGTTTGGAACAGGCTGTCCAATCTTTTTTTTTTTTTTTAGTAACACCTGTTGCCTGGTAAAAATGTATTTGCCAACTAGTCTATGATTCCCCCACTTGTCTCATGCTCCCTGATTGAAAACCCCATTTTAGTTTTATGGCTTCGCTGTCACCTTTGTAAATTACAGAGCCAGCTTCAGGAGACACTGCTGTAGCTGGGAATTCATTTCAAACTGATATTTTTGGTGTGACCACATGTGGGCCTATTTGTTCACTAAAACCTGCAGGAATGGGAACGTGGGCATTTTAAATCTCACCAGGCTTTCATCTCTCGTGCTGGGCTGTCCCTTTGCTGACACAGACCATTATTTTCCCCTCACTCACTCAGCCTCTCTGATTTGCTTTCTACAGCCCTACACATTTCTCATCAGCTTGTTGTGAGCTCTGACACATTCCAAGTAAGTTATTTATTTTGGCAGTTGTGTGTGTAATACATCTAATGTAGGATGAACCTAAGAGTCAGATAACCGGTTATTTTAGTCCTGGGAAACAACTTCATTATCTTGTGAAATGTACTTTCAACACTCAATTCTAGCAAGTAATGAATGATATTGTGTAACACGTTTGTGGCAATTACCTTTGGAAATGAAGACTCCCTCTGGTGCTATCGATAGAATGTAAGGTGAGGCCCTTTCTCTTGTCGAAGTCCAGGGTTTCTGTGCAAGACCAGCAATCAGGCGATGCTGGCACAGACCATCTTTGTGAATGGGTTGGGGTAAGGACATGTGCACCCCTCTGCTTGGCAGCCCTCTAGTCCCCTCCTACTTCTGGCTCGGCCTTGCCACAGGCGTAGAAACCAATCCTGATCCTTCTTAAAGGGAATGTAAGGAGGTCCCCTGCTTTCATTAGGTCAGACTTTATTTAATTATGCTGTGGCCATAAACTCTTATTCACATAACCAGACCATCAATATGGGCATGATAATGAGTTCTTTGCCTCCTGTTACTAGTTCTACTGAGAAGCATTTAGGTAGTTTGGTGCACCCAGTTTCCAAATGCTGGCTTTCTCTTGTGGGTACATTTGTTACTACTTCACAGGACCTCTGAGAGTCCCCCGCTATGGGGGATGCTGGCACAACCTGGCCTCTTCCTCTACACCATGCCCTCTAAATATGGTGGGCATATTTAACCCTCAGACACAGCCTGTGCAAGTCCATTCTTTATCCACCTACTCCTCTGTAGAGCCCTCTGGGGGTCCCCTGTGAGTTGATTTAAATCCTAGCTATTCTATCAGCATCCAGGTCATCTAGTTATGCACATCACACATTGCAGACACCCTCCTCTCCTGGGCTCTCCATCTCTCAGGTCCATTCTGACTCCTACACCTTCATATGCCTGCAGCATCACACACAACAACCTTCAAATGGGGTACAATTACCCATCCCCTATATACTCAGATTAATTTCTTAGACTTTTCTGACTGCAGGTAGCTAGCACTTGGTGAATTCCACCCCAGTGAGGAGAGAATCCAGAATTCTCCAAAGGACAAGCTCCTCTCCCCATCTCCAGCTTTCTTTATATAAGGGGAGGGGGTGCTGGGGTGTCCTTTCTGTATAAGAGCTATGGTGAGGTGGCTGTCAGCTTTCCCTTCATTTAGAACGTATGGCACTTAATACCTTACTGTGCACCTGTGGATGACTGTCAGAAATTCTAGGGGAAAAAGAAAATATCTCAATTGACACTTTATACTTCCATTTTATAATAATGCTTTAGTGAGTGCCTATCATGTCCTAATCATGTATTATTTTATTTAAACCTCACCCCAGTCCTGTGAGTAACTATTATTATACCTACTTTATAAATGAGAACCCAGATTCTTTGAGATTAAACTTGCCTTAAGTCAAACAGTTAATAAAGGCACTATTTTCATTAATTTCATAGGTATATATCTGAGCAGGTAACATGTCCTAGGGAATATCCTGGGTGCTGATAACACAACAGAGGCCCAAATAGTGCTGTTTGTCTCTGTTTCTTCCCGTTATCATATGAACTGTTTGAAGGAGGGTTAACATCTCTAATACCCCAATGACTGCCACAGTGCATACAGCAAGAGCTCAGTAATCACTTATAAACTGAAGCAGCCACTCATCAGTCCTCCAGGTCAGTGATTCTCAACCAGGGCCAGTTTTGTTCTGCAGGGTACATTTGGCAATGCCTGGAGACATTTTTGTTTGTCATGACTGGCATCTATTGGGAAGAAACCAGCAATGCTCCAAAACATCCTAAAATGCACAGGACACACCCAACATACACACACAGCAAAGAATTGTCCAGACACAAATGTCAACAATGCGGAAGATGACAAACACTGCCTTAGGTCCTGGCCCTCTCCATGCTATGGCCTGCCAGCCACCAGGCAGGCCCTGCTTTAGCCAGTTATATAGTTCTTACAATGGATCCTTTACCAGTTGTATGAGGGTAAATACCATAAAACCACAGTTCCTTGAAAATTTTGCTCCCATTTGAGCCACAATTAACCCAGCTCATAACTATAATCCTCTAATAGACTTCTTCTGAAGCTGTGATGTTTCCATTTCCCCTGTACTTTTATTTCTTGAAATTTAGTCTTAGACTAGACCAGGGGTCCTCAAACTACGGCCCGTGGGCCACATGCAAATACAAATATTGTATTTGTTCCCGTTTTGTTTTTTTACTTCAAAATAAGATATATACAGTGTGCATAGGAATTTGTTCATAGTTTTTTTTTTAAACTATAGTCCAGCCCTCCAACAGTCTGAGGGACAGCGAACTGGCCCCGTGTTTAAAAAGTTTAAGGACCCCTGGACTAGACTAAACCAACATTTATTTATGAATACAGTCGATATTAATGGACATGACTCCTAATCTTTGAAACTTCTCCTTTTTTTGAAATGATTCCCAATACACATACGTATTCTCCAGTAGCCATAGCTGGCTGACACCTTACCCAAAGTGAGCCACTGTGAATCTGCCCTTGCACTTTGAATCGTGACTAGAGAAACACAGTTGCTGGAGATCTTGGGAACTGAGCTGAGGGGATCTGGGAAACTGCCCATGTGTTGGTCTTCCCAGAAGTTGAGTCTTCAGCCTTTTCCTCAGTTCCATCAGCAGTCCTCTTTATTCCAGTGTCCCCCCCACCCACTCCCACCTTGGGATGAACTAGTCAAAATTGATTCCTCTTACTTGTCTCCTTAGGAACAGTAAATAATATGAAACACAACACTGCAATGCTCGCTTTTAGAAAAGATTTGAAGCAGCATATAAGAAAAGCATTGGCACAAGAAGATCAAAAGCTATTGCCCGGCTGGTATGCCTCAGTGGTTGTGCATCGACCTATGAACCAGGAGGTCATGGTTCGATGCCCCGGTCGTGGGCTCTATCCCCAGTAGGGGGGCATAAAAAAGCAGCCGATCAAAGATTCTCTCTCATCATTGATGTTTCTATCTCCCTCTCCCTCTCCCTTCCTCTCTCTGAAGTCAATAAAGATATTTTTAAAAACTATATATTAACAGAAAGCAAAAGACAAAAACCAATAAATTTGAGAGTAAGTAAATAATTTCTTTGGTCGGTTTCCTCTTTCTCCATGTACATGACCCCCCAAAACATATACATAGTCTCCCTTCTCTTTCCCCTCCTTATTCAAATAACATGATAATACTATGGTCTAGATCAGTGGTGTTCAATATTGTTGGTGTACTGTAATACATTTTAGAGAATTGTTAATCCCCACCCCCATCTCCCCTTTCTGGGACATTCTGATTCAATAGTCCAAGTGAGGGGCCATCCATAATTTTTAAAAGCTGCACAAATGATTTTAACATGTAGCTGGGATGGAGAGTCACTCTAGACTAGTGGTTTTGCAATCTGGCATTCCAAAGACCAAATAAAATCTATGGACTTGTCTTCAGGAAAATGTACACATACCTTTTATTCTATGTTTAATATTAGGAGATACACAAATGCCCTCAAGCCCATCTATGAATGGCCTGGTTAGGAAGCCAGTTTCTAGACAGTGTTAGGCAATGGAGGTAAAGGTATAAAAGGATATTGAAAATAAAACATAGCTTCTGGCCTAGAATAACTTATTTTAGCAAAAGGTCATAGACATATGAACTAATAATTTTCCTTAGGCCCACCCAATATCTTCAGCTTTCTTCTAACTCTATTGACATTCAGCTTTCTCCTTACTCCAATCTTCCAGATCTTTCTCTCATGTTAAATATAAATAACAGTTTTCTTATCTTAGAATTTACTATAAATTGGATCCAACTTTTCAGCTAAGGCATTGGACACAAATTATAGTTTGAGTCCTTTTTGTGCTTAATAACTTTTGTGTAATTATGCATATGTTTATTCATCAGTTATCACTGGGTTAACATATGAATTGTCTACTAGTTACCAAGAGATTGCTTTATATAAGTGTGCTTAGGCATTGCATTTATGTGAACTTCTGGAAGGCAGAGATTGTGAAAGAAATGCCTCATGCAGTCTGTTTGACAAACTTTTGCAAGATTCTCAGTCCAAGTTGCACCTCCAAGGAAAAAGACAGTGGTGGCAAGCTATGGACACACACTAGCTGTAAACCTTTGGTGTCTTTGATGTAGTGGAAATGGCACAGGATGGAGAGTCAGAGCATCTACATGCCAGGTCCAGCTGCATAAATCTGAACGAGCTTCATAACTGTTTCACCTTCATTCCCTATCCATTACTCAGTGACAAAGATCACACCCCTGACAAGTAATCCTCAGCACTCAGAGGCCAAAAATAAATGAGAAGGTCTATTATCAATTATGAATTACTATAAAAATAATGTAATTGAAGTAAGCCTCGCATAAAGGAATGAGAGTGGGCTTGCATTTAGGCAAACCTGGTTTCAAACCTAATGTCTGTCATTTAATAACAACAGGATCCTGGGAAAGTCACCTAACCTCCATGAGCCTTATTTTTTTCTTTATAAAATGGGATTACTTATATTATGTTATAATATTGTTGTGAGGATTATATGTGACATGCTTAGTATAGAATTTGCTCCACAGAAGGCACTCAAAATATATTAGTTCCTATTATAAATATTAATATTAATAACTACTATTTCTAATATTAGTTCTTTAGTAAAGACAGATTTATATGAATCATCTAGTTATAGTCTTTTGTCCCAATCTCAGCTGACACACACACAAAAAAGACTGAAGTTAGGTGAGCCCTTGATCACCCTGAAACTGGCCACAGGAAATGTGACACCCATCCGGGTCTCATTAGCACGGGGATTAATTGATGTACTTGTCATAGGAGAGACTTCCACTAGGCCTAACATAACAAAAGATAAAAAAGAGGGAAAAGGATATTAGCCTAAAAAAGTCTATTTCCTTACAAAGAGGCCCACTTGAAGATATGTTAAAAACTGATACTATGGAGTTCTTTTATATCACTTTAAACAATTCTTAGAGCTTAAGTGGTCATAAAAATTCCATTTTAAAAAACAGTTTTGTTTTTTTTACAGCTGTTTGTGTCTTCAGAGAAGTGATGGCGAACCTATGACACGCATGTCAGACGTAACATGCGAACTCATTTTTTTGGTTGATTTTTCTTTGTTAAATGGCATTTAAATATATAAAGTAAATATCAAAAATATACATCTTTGTTTTACTATGGTTGCAAATATCAAAAAATTTCTATATGTGACACGGCACCAGAGTTAAGTTAGGTTTTTCAAAATGCTGAAACGCCGAGCTCAAAAGGTTCGCCAACACTGCTTCAGAGAGCTGCTTATCCTCCGCTCCAAAAAGGCTTACACCCTAATGTCAAAACATCTGGAAATTACCTTGGACACTGATGTCAGTCCCTCAGGAAATGAAACTTCTAATATTCCATTTGGAAATAAAGATCACTGTGCAACTGACCACTTGTATGTCAGGATTGTTCCTGACCCTGAATTTCTGTAACAACCACGAATCCATGATAGACATGTTTCATGACTAAAACAGAGCTCTGAAGAATCAGCTAAGCAATCTCCCTTGGTGTTACTAACCCTTCCAGACTGCTGAGGCAAAAACATTTACTGATCACTAACTATGTACCCAGACGCTGTGAAAAGATATACATGGGCCATTATTTCAGGTTCTTAGGGTCTAACTTTTTAATTAAAACACAGCTAAATAAACTTCTTGGGACCTGACATTTAAGAATGAAGTCTTGAGGGATCATGCAAGGTGCTGCAAGACTGAATTTATTTGAGGCCATCAAGGTTTATTTAAAAGCTCACTTAGTGACTCCTTCACTGAAAGCCTTACAACCATTTACCTTCTAAGAAAGGAATGGTTTCATCATCAAAATATGCCCTGAAATCAACCTTAGGAGCAATGACATTCTTTGAGAGCTGGAATAGGTAGATGCCCATGTTGATGAAGATAGAAATACCTACATACTTCCAAACATTTTCTCTAACAATTCTTGGTGCCTGACATTCATTACCATTGAGTTGCTTCCTTCAAGCTCAACTTTTTCTGCAGGACCACTGGCAAAAACAGCACATCCCATTTACTCTCATTACCTATCATGAAGATTATTTTGCTTGGTATTTAGCAAAGAGTGGAACCTCGACGGACTTACCAGAGAGACAAGATGGAATTTTTTATTGTTGCTAGGAAAGGGCAGGTCTAACTACTCAGTTTCAGAAGATATGGAGGGCATAAGACACTGCGGAACAGGCACTAATGAAAAGTTGCATCTCCCTCACAGACGTGCTGGCACTGCTAGAGGCATCATCTATCCAAGATCAGCACCCGCATTCACAACCCTCCATCAGACTTTTCTGCTCAATCAGAGAGCCTTTGTCAGTTAAGTCCAGATGCAGCTAATAATCTCTCTCCATTCACCCATCTAGAAGGTCACTGCGTCCATCTGAACTGGTAAGAGAGGATTAACCCAGTTGCCTTCCAAGATCAACATTTCTTTTTCCTTCAGGCAGACCTTCAGGCTAGCTTTCTCCAGAAAAAAAAAAAAAATCTCTCTCCTGTTTGAAAAACATGCTGAGAAGAAAATGAAATAGAAATTAGAGGTTGTTTCCATTTTTAAGAACTTTGGTAAATGATTTGTTTTTAGAAATTTCTTCCTGGAATTACATCATTTTCCTCCCACCTTTCCTCTCCTGTGTCCATTTTGGAGAAAAGCACCTCGTTTATCTTTGGGAGACAGTAATGCAAAAACTGTAACTGAGCATATTTCCCCATGAGGATCAAAATATTTGTGTTAAATGAAATGAGAAATCTGCAAAGTGGCGGCATGAATCCCCCAGGGAAGGATATTTTGTAATTTTGAAAAATTCCTACTGAAATTCTTCTCTTGCCAAGAAAAGAGGAATGATTTCTATTAAAATTACTTCATGTCTGAATTACTCTCTGCCCTTTGGGAACATATAACATTACAGCTTTTATACTCAGTAATTTAGAAGGACGGGGACACCTTATTTGGAAAGCACGCAGGCTTAACACGAAATGTTGGGTAGTATTTTCACTACAAAAGTCTCCTTTTGAAAATTTTGCACTGAAACTGTTTAAATTAAAGCTCATTTTCAGAAATGATTTTCATGATGGTCTCTATAAGACCTTTTAACTTGCTATCCTTATCCCACCATTCCTTGAAGCTGCCGAGAAAATTCTTTGATTGGGGTGCAAGAGTTGCACTTCTTATGGAGAATAGGATAGATGGTATCACATTAATAAAGAAGTTGAATGCTTTGAAGCCAGTCAAATCAGTACACTTTATTAATATATATGTATATTCTTGAGATTATGATAATAGGTGAGCCTTGAGAAAGGGGACTGGAAAGCCACAAGCGATGAAAAACAGATATCAACCCACGGGCCAACTCTGATCAAGTATTATGGATCCCATAGGCACTGTGTTGGGAAAGCTTCTGAGGCCAAGTCTGGTTAAGAAAATAAAATGCCACTAAAGCGAGTAATATGCCATGATTCCAAATATAACTGTCATTGGAATTGGTGAAATTTGAATTGTTTTCTGTGTTTTCTCATTTTCTACAGTAAATATGTATTGTTTTGTTATCAAGTTAAAACTATTTGAATCTTTTTTAAAACTGAAAACAATGATTTGACCATTTTTCCTTAAGTTGTCCCAAAACTTGGGAAAGTGATTAAATTATCATCATATACCCTGTTCAGAAAAAGCTATTTTTGGAATCAGTGGAAAGCTTGCCAGGGTGTAAGGTCTATTTCTATGTGTTAAAAGTAATTCTTTGAATTATTGATTATTAATTATTTGAGTTATCATAAGTCATATTTATAGTTTCATCCAGGCAGAGTTCCCAATGTTACTGTTGGGCTAAATCGAAGCAGATGTAGGATGATTGAAGCAGCAAAGCTTTAAGAGTATGAACACACTAGAACAAGACCAAGACTGATACTGATTTCTACCATGATTGTGGAGTCATCTCTCTCTCTCTCTCTCTCTCTCTCTCTCTCTCTCTCTCTCTCTCTCTCACACACACACACACACACACGTGCTCCTAGCCTCTCAAAGGGAGAGAAAAGTAACATCTATCTCAAACATCACTGTGTGGTTCAAAAGAACTGATGTATGTGAAAAGAGCTTTGTAGTGCACTAAAGCTAGCATACTGGTGCTAGTATACTATACTAGCACTATGATAGTGCTATCATTATTATTAGTGATTGTAAATATCCTCAATTTATGTTAATTAAAAGAAACAGTAGTATCCAAGACACAGAAAATCTGAATTTATTTCCTCATGTTTTAGTAATTGATTTCTACCTGGTAATTAGCATAGACTCATTAATGCCTCTATGAATCTAGTATCAGAACATATGTGGTTTAACAAGTCACTGATGAAACAGCCCCAAAGAAGTTCAGTGATGATTCTGGGCCACATTTACAATTGGTGTTAGGTGAACTGGAAACTGTTTTGGGTGTATGGGTTTTTTTTTTAATTCTCCGTCTAGTCTCTTTTCAGTACACACTGCTGCTTCTTATTTACCTTTATAATATTTTCTGCACTACTGGATTTGAATAAATGGTCCAGATTTGGCTGAAGATGTCAACAAAATAATTTGGCATTCCCTGAGCAATCTCCATCTGAGAGAAGAGACTTCACTTGAATAGGTGATAAAATATAAAAAACCTTAGCCTGAAACAGAAAATTGCCATGGATCACCAACATTTATACAATATTTGGATAAATGTCACTGCAAGGAATAAATAATTTAGGTTATATAGTTTTAAAACTTAAGTATGCCATGTTTGAGCTTTCATATTCTCCTTCCTCTAATATTTGGATATTAAATTATAAAGAAAAGTAAGAATACTTAATTTGCAGGGGACTAGGCCTGAAGTAATATGTCAAATAATAGCTATAATTTAGTGTACACATTTTGTCTCAGGCATGTTAAACATATTATGGATTATCTTTATAGCACCCTGTGACATACTGTCTTTATCATTCTACAGGTGTGGGAACTGAGGCTCAGACTCCTTAAGTATTTTTTTTTTTTTGAAATTTACTAAATAGCAGCTACTTAAAGATAGAGCCAAGGTCTGAACCTCCAAAGCCCCTGTTCTCTTCACACTGTAATATTAGCATATTAGTATTACACTCATTTTTCTCCTACTAAATTGCTTGGCATAGTAGTAAAGTGTTTGGGGCAAGCCAGGTACATGCCCTTGACCAGAATCAAACCTGGGACCCTTCAGTCCGCAGGCCGACGCTCTATCCACTGAGCCAAACCGGTTTCGGCTGGGACCAAAATTTTAAATTGTTAGCCCAAGGTCATGTCATTTGAAACCAGCAAAGTCAGACCAGAATCCAGACTCCTGACCTCTTCAGCTTTTTCGGTTAGCCATCAGCATGAGCCCACAACTTATCAGGAGTCCCAATGGCATTGTAGGCCTCTGGACTAACCCTTCTCTTCTAAAACGGTTCTTACATGTGGCAAAGTAGCAATCAATAAATTCACAAGTTGAGCCCATGAAGATTCAGGAATCGGTGCTGACTATTGGAGAAGAAGGTATGAAACACAGAGGTCTCTGAGGATAAGAGATTGTAGAAGAGGGGTTCTCAATGTGGCATGGCTAACCTCCTGAAATGATCTGTTTTTAAGCAGGAAACATCTCAGGTTTCCTGAAAATAGATAAAATTAGCGGAAATAGAACAGTGTGCCGTGGTCTTGCCTATGCCCTTGTGCAAGTCACTGGTCCCTCTGCATGTCTTTTACTAGTGAATAAAGATCCTATTATCAATCTGATTTGTATATCACAGAATAAGAGCAACACAGAATAAAAGTAAGTAACAACCAACACAATGACTACACAGCTGTCTACCCAAGACATGTGCAATAGATATTATTAAAATTAATGATCTGGGCTTCAGTTAGAGCCAAGTTCTTTTTTTTTTTAAGAGTTCTGCCTCAATTCGTTGAATTGGATTATTTAAATGAAATACATTTAATAAGTTCCTTTGGGCATCACTTGATACTACTTTACTATTCTTTTTACCTTTTTTTGTATTAGACTTAACACCTGGGTAATACTAAGTGCCATGGTTACCATAAATTATAGGAGACTAAATAAATATTTGAGAGAGCAGGAGAGATTTTATTAAACTGCTGAAAATGAAAGGTTGAGTATTATTTCCCACACTAAGTAGACTTTCTTTCTTGAACGTGCATTGCCAACAGTGGATTTAGTTTTCATAGCCCCAGACATTTTCTAAATGGGTAAATTGCCAGCAAGACCACTTCCGTTTTTCTTTCTTGTTTAGGCCTCAACATATTTTTTCATCCTTTGACTTTAATCCAAGCTAGTAAGTTATGGCCAAGAATTGAAGGCTTGATAATAAGGGGTTGTAATAGAAGAACTCTATTGCAAAATCTACCTGGAATGGGAAGGAATATTTATATTGTAAATGTGGGGTTTAGACACATGAGATTTATGATATGTCAAAAGTAGAGGCCTTCTTGATAAGTGGGTATGAATGGAGGAGCTCAGCTAAGATGAATTAATAATTATAGCAATGCCAGGAAATTTGGAACAAGCAAAAAAGATTACTGGGTACCTCCAATAGAAAATTATGCACTGTTTAGAGAAGTTAATTTCAATATTCCTAGACTATAAATAGTCATATCTTTGGATTCCCCCTTTGAAATGGTTGTACTCATTTATTTAATAACGAGTTAAATAAAAATCTTTGACACATGTTTGTTTTATATCTCTGTGAAAGTCATAATTTTACCTTTTTAAAATTATTCTTTCTTAGTTTTAATAGCTAATATATAGTGAGTGGTTTCTGTGCTAAATTCCACATCTGTATCTTTCATTTAAGCCATATAACTACACATTTTAGTCTAGTCCTCCTTTTTTTCTATTTATGATATTTATTTATTTATTTATTTATTTATTTATTTATTGTTTAAAGTATTACATATGTCTCCTTTTTCCCTGATTGCTAGTCCTCCTTTTAAAAGATGAACTGGAAGATGGTGGCATAGGTTAACGAGATTGCTGCTTCGAACAACCAATTCAAATTACGCCTGAAACACGGAACGGACACCATCCAGAACCACAGGAGGGCTGGCTGAGTGGAAATTCTACAACTAGGAGTAAAGAGAATATCATACCCAGACTCAGAGAAGGCGCAGTGCTGAAGTGAAATTCTCAGGTGTGGAGTGCGCACGGAGCGGGCTGGCGGCGCGGAGTGCGTGGTTGTTGTTTACAATCGGCAGAGAACTTCACTCTGAGCTCCAGATCTGGGCGAGTCTCTAGGGACTCAGACTCAAATGGGAGAAGCGGGACTGTCTGGCCTCGGTCAAAACTAGAGGGCAGCTTTCTCTCTGAGGTTTGCAGCAGTTGCTGGGACTCTGTGAGGCAGAGTCCCTAGGGACGGAACTGGGAGCAGCCATAACTGCTCGCTCCGCTGGCCCTGTAGATCCCCAGGGACCCGCCCCGCCCAAGCCCCGCCCAGAGCCATTTGCCGGAGATAGCCTCAGGCAAACGCTAGATTAGCACCGCCCTAGAGATCCAGCACAGAAGTTCTCCCACTGCAGACACAGCTGATTCTCACTGCCAATTGGCCGGGAGGTCAA
>NW_006287547.1:739395-751302 GCF_000327345.1 Myotis davidii | reverse complement strand
CATCCTAAGTGGGGGGCACGCAGGAGGCAGCCAATCAATGATTCTCTCTCATCATTAATGTTTCTCTCTCTCTCTCTCTCAATCTCTCTCTCTCTCTCTCTCTCTCTCTCCCATCTTCTCCTTAATCAATAAAAAATATATTTAAAAAATTATCAAAAAAAAATAAAATAAAAGATGAACTGAGTGAGGTAGTGAGGTATAGAGAGGTCAAGTAACTTGCCCATATAAGAAAAAAGATGACAAATCAGAGACATGTCCTCTGCCACCCCAAAGAATGTTCAAATTTCTGGTTAGTTTTCCATGACCTCTGACTAGATGATGTTATTATGTAGAATTTCTTGATTTATTTCCACTTTGAGAACATATTCTCCCAAAGTGTACCCTGGTCCACATCCTGTCTGCAATCTCAACAAAGCACACTTTTCTCTGTGGCTAATAAAGAAGATAGCTTCTCATTCAGTCCTAACCTAAGGGTTCCTCTAAGAAGGTTGAGAGTTGAGGAATGATGGGAAGAAGTAAAGAGTTTTGAGTTTAGAAGACAGAAAGAAGAAGGTGGTAATTTCAAAATGCAGACAGCTGAAGTATTTGCTAAAATGCAATAGCAAGATATGCCAGGCAATAAGAGGGCATGCAATGGAATCTGGTGTCTGGGGACCTGACATTGAATTCATAATTCCACTCTCCATGCAGTCAACAGAAATGCTCCCCGGTGCCCATCGCCTGTGGCTTCCATCCTCTCTGGAATTTAGCTCTCTGCCTTCTGAGTTAGCATAATTAATATTCTCATGGGATCCAAGAAAAGAAATGCCTCCTCGGCCCCATGAATGGACAGGAACTAGGAATTAGAATGACCTCAAGATCATTTCTCTCCCAACTCTTCTCCCCACTACACACATGTAGCATTCATTTATATTACAGAGTATGGCACATGACAGGAAAAAATGTCTACAAACAGCAACTACATATATGTATATACCATCCAAAGAGGGACCAACCTCTCTTCTGAGACTCAAGTCAAAATTCCCAAGGAAGGAGTTGGCCACACTTGGGTCAGATGCCCATCTCTTGATCAATGGTGGCCACAATCTGAAAAGGTGCTCTGACAGAAATATGTGCTCTTCCTTCCTCCAATCAACTGTAACCTGGGGAAGTGCCACACTGTGCAAAATGGCCAATAGGAGCCACAAGGCCACCATTGGCCGAGGTGAAAGGAAAGGAAAACTACCAGAAAACAAGGGGATGGGATAACAACTACAAAGATGCCTACCATAAATCCCATAAAGGCAACCATTATTAAGTAATAGACTATTCATAAAACTTCAAATTAAGTAATACCATAAGCCTTATTAAAAACCCAAGCTAGAGACTTTTTGTATTCCCTCAGTCTACAGGAACATTTTGAAACAAACAATCAGAAGTGATCAAGGAAAATTTGAATAATGTCTTTTTCCCTCTAATTAACATCTTTCTTTACTTCTCTAGGGACCTCTATATGTGGTCTCAATAAAAGTCTCTGGACATTCTCAGAGTTCTTCACCCATTTTCTCAGCATTTTTCTTTTGCTTCTTGAATTTCATTTAATCCATAAAAGCACATTAGAACATCAATGTATATCCCTGGTTTTTTTTTTATTGTTCTCACTGCACAATTAAGCATAATAATTAAAGCATCCCTTTTGTGTGACAGGCAATTAAAATACAACTTTGCAGACATGAGAAAATAATATTGAATGATGTTACATTTGTCACTGGGGTCGCTAAATGGGCAATAGATCTTAGAAAGCAAACAGTCTTTCCTTTGTAAACGGATCACTGCTGAGGTTACTTAAATGGCTCTAATACATCGATATACCACTGGCTGCCAAAGCAGGTCTTTCTAGCTTGCTCTGTTTCTATTCCTTTATCAGAAATGAACATTTTGTGGTAACTGGCAGATATCCATTGACATAGTAATGAAAAATGAGTCTATAACCACTTGGAAATCAGCAGATAGCCAAGAAATAAGAAAGCATTACAGATACAAAAAAATAATATTTCAAAGAAGGTCTTAGAGACAGAATGAAAGATTATGCACTATCAAATGTTTAACTATAAATTGGAAAACAACAATGGCAACTACAGAGTAGCTACTTAATAAATGCAGAAGCACTGTCCCACTACAGTTTCACAATAATATTAATTTTCCTTCATTGCACATATCTGTCTCCTCTACTCCCCACTAAAAATCGCTTCCACGAGGGCAAGAATATTGTCTGGTTTGGTCATTAAATTATCCTCAATACTTGGATTAGTGGCTGATAGCAGGGGCCAATCAAAAAAATTTTGTTTTATTGTGTTTGTTTTGCTTTTTAATTGAAGTACAATATACATAGAGGCATACATGTCATAGGTATAAAACTCACTAAATGTCCACAATCGGAATACATCTATGCAACCAGAATCCAGAGCAAGAAACAAACATTACCAGCACCTCAGAAACACTTTTGTACACTTTCCTACTTACTACCACCCACAGGAGTAACCATCATCCCAAATTCTAACAACATAATTTAGTTGTGCTTATTGTTGGACTCTATATAAATGGAATCACATAAACTGCTTTGTGTATGACTTCATTCAATACTATACTGGTAAAATTAATCGATATTGTGGGTAGTTGTAATTCACCTTTCTCCTTACTGCATCATATACCATTGTGTAACTGTACCAGTTTACTTATCCATTCAACTGCTGATGAGCATTTAGGCAGTTTCCAGGTTTTGGCTAATACAAATAGTGCTCTTACAAACATTCTACTGTGTGTGTGTGTGTGTGTGTGTGTGTGTATAAATGTTAACTACATACTCATGAGTAAAATAAGCTGCATTATAAAATATGCACATGTTCAGATTTAGACAAATATCTATTGATAAATTAATCATTTGAGCTTTAAAAGAAGCTATATTTTAATTTAATTTGGAATGAAATTAATACAACTCAATAACTGATTTCCACATAAGAAAACTAAAAGCCAAGTTCATTTAAGAGAAGCAGTAGAATGGAACGCATGCTGCTACCAACTAGCTGTGTGGCCTTAAGCAAGAATCTTCTGGCCTCAATTTCTTCACATAAATTGAGGAAATTCAATAAGATAATCTCAAAATCACTCCCACATTTCAGCTCTAAATTTCTTTAACTCACTTCAAGTATAATTGTCAAAGCCATGACTAAAAGCCATGCTTCTAAATTCATATCCATAAGCCTTTATTTCGGTGAAATTAATTATTGATGAAAATATTTATCAACATTTGTAATGAATAACATTAGTTAATATGTTTGAATGTTCTTTCCACATGTTTTTTATATACTAGCTCATCAAAGTCTCATAACAACTCATAAAATATCATCCCCTTTATAAAGTTAGAAACTGAGGCACAGAGTAGCTAAATGCCCAACCTAAGGTCACACAGCCACTAAGTGATGGAGCTAGGTTCTTTTGGGCACTACACAAAGATAACCAGTTTATGCCTGGCCATCTTTCAACTAAAACAGCATTCAGTATCAAATCATTTTGCTATAACTTACAGCTGTTTCTAGCCACTTGGTCCAATGGAAACTTGTTTCTCCTTTGATTCCTATATGTGGCATTCGCATCCCTAGTGTGAAGTAAGCAACACTAGCGGCATTCTCCATAGGGTGGTCCCAAACTGGCCCTTAGCACTCTTAGAATCAGACTCTTTACAGAAATCCCCTAAGATCATCGGGTGGTGATCTCCATCTTTAGCAACGCTTGGGTGGATTTCTTAACTCAGGATTTTATGAAGGCAATAAAATTAATAAATTACGCATGCCTCAACCTAAATAGGAAATAATGCTAAAAGGAATGGTAAAATTATGCATCATTATCTTCTATAAACTATAAATATTATGCATTAGGTATCTGATATTAATGTCCAAATTCTGCTTTATAACAAACTGATAGAAACCTGTAGTTATGTGATTTGTGAAACACCTCTGCCCTGATAAGATTCAGGTTTCTGCTTTCATATTCTTTGGTCCACTTTATATTTTATGAAGATTATTATAGGCTCTAAATTTCCATTTTCTTGCATGCTAGATTCCTGGTTACTCAGTGAAGAGAGTTCTCAGATCCTGTCTGAAGTCACTCTAACTGCTGACTTTTAATGAGGCTGATTTTTAAAGAGACTTTTCTTTCAGTCGAAATACTTTGAAGAAATATATCTATGGTATATCTTATCTAGAAACTGTTTCTTTATTTCTACACATAAGGCCCTGTGGCTCATAATACATTTCTTCTCTAATCTATAACTGGCCTTCTGGTCAGATTCTTCCATAATCTACATTTATTCCAGCCTCAGTGTTGAGGGTGGGTGTAGTAGGTAAGTAAGGGCCTTACTCTGTATAGTTTGGGGTAGAAAGAATGTCTATTCTTCCTTCCCTTACAAAATACCTTTTTAGAAAATCATATTACATACACACATACACACACACACACACACACACACACACACACACACCCTCATTACTGCATAATCTCTCATCAAAGCCATTCAACTGTTTACCACAGAGCTTGACGCTGCCATTACCAATATATAGGATAGCACTTTTACCTGGTCATTTTGCCTTGATATGAGTAGGCTTTTTTTTTTACCTGGAAAGTGGCCTAATTCCCTAGAGGATGGCATCTCAGCAAAAGCTGCAATCATTAAGGTTGCCTTTCCTAGACCCTTGTTCTTTGGTAATCTCCACTGCCTGGATCCCTGGTCTATGTGTGATGCTCATTGAAATTCAGTAACTGTAGCTATTTCCAGGGCTTTCCTGCTACCCGTGGTTCAGCCATTAGTATACCTCATTGCCCTTACTTTAGTCACTAGTGATTGGTTGTGCAATTATTTAACATGAGTGAACTGACCAATGAATAAGTGAGCAGTAGTAACTTGGATTGGCAGCTTTCTAGTTCTGTGGAACATCAAATCAAATCTAAACAAATTGGTCATTATAAGTTCAGAAATTGTAAATCCACAGATCAGCCCCAACAGAGGCATCCTAGATTCCATTTCATGGCAGCATTCTGCAAGGTCTATATAGAACAACAACACTGTGCAATAGAGTCAAGAAGAGAGATGGTGTTCAGTAATAATGTGATAGCTTGCCAAGTTGAAACTATACATTTACTGAAGTATTTGGCATGTCATTGTAATAAGTCCCATTTTTATAAAAGTAATCATACTCTTCTTGTTGAAGTGACTAATGTTGGTATTGTTAGTTTTGCTTCTTACAGCATAGAGAAGAAAAGTTAATACTTGTGATTGGGAGAAGAAGGAAAAGGTAAAATACTAGATCATGATCAAGCCCCTTACTAACTAGGTATAAATTAATAAGAGAAGGGAGGAGTAGTTGCCTTTGATCTCAGGCTGTCTACTACTATTCCATCAGATCTTTAAACTAAGAGACAGAACTAGAATCAGACAGGATCTGAAACATATTAATGGTGGGTTGCTGCTATGACAACCACAGACTCCAGCTGCCAAGATCCCTTAGGACTGCCCTGGATCTGGCCCATCCTATGACATAATTTGAGAAAGCAATATAGATCAGAATTAGAAGCTATTGCATTGAAGAAGGTACAGTTAAAAACAATTTGTGCATATTCAGTGAATTTGAGGAACATTTTCAAGTTCCTCAGACCTCATGGAAATAGCCAAACTAAGGAAGTGAACAATGTTTACATGAAATGAAATGAGACTCCATAATTATAGCAGGAGTTTGGCCAAATGAACTTGAAGGTCTGCACATACCCATTCTTTTTGTCTGGACACAGATCTCTTTGCCCTTTTATAAGATACTATGATATAATCCTATGTAATAAAAGGCTAATGTGGAAATAGACCAAACAGCGGAACAATCGGAACAACCAAACAACCAGTTGCTATGATGTGCGCTGACCACCAGGGGTGTGTGCGAAACATGGCGGGCATTGGCCACAGCAGGATGGTAGAGCAGGTGAGTGGGGGCACCAGACCAAGGTGGGGCACCAGTCACTGTCATCAGGGCAAGCCTCTGGTAGTTACTGAAAATTCTTTGCTCCTTCGCACCATGGTCGCGCCCGGTGCTCACACCTGCTGCTGGCACGAGAGCCGCCACTCTCACCCACTGCCAGTGCTGGCCCCGCTCACACCTGCAGCCAGTGCCCAGCGCCAGTCCCAATCACTCAGCGCCATCAAGTGGGTGTGAGTGGCAGCTGCTGGCCCTGATCACCCCTGAGGATTTCTCTACTTCCCCCTCCTCTTGAGGGGTGATCAGGGCAGCAGCCACTGCTCGCACCCGCTGCTAGCACCAGCCCCAATCACTCCGCGCTGTCAGCGGGTGTGAGCGGGGCTGGTGTCATCAGCACGTGGGAGTGGCGGCAACGGGAGTGGGGCTGCCAGCAGACAGGGGACCAGGGGTCATGGCGGAAGGGCCAGACAGGGGCATGGAGGATGGGCTGAGACCTGCCACTGTGCCTACCACAGCCTCGCGACCCACAGTTCCTTTCAAGGTGCATGAATTGGTGCACTGGGCCCCTAGTATTATAATAAGATATTATAAGAAGAAAATACATGAAAATAAAAGAAAAAGAAAATACAACTGTGGTCCATCTACACAATGGAATACTACAATGCTATAAAAAAGAAGGAATTCTTAGCATTTGCAACAGCATGGGTGGAACTGGAGAGCATTATGCTAAGTGAAATAAGCTGGTGAGTGAAAGATAAGTATCACATGATCTCACTCATTTGTGGAATATAAAACAGACTGTCAAACTATAGTGGGAAGGCAGGGGAAAGTTGTGGGGGTGTAAGAGATCAACCAAAGGATTTGTATGCATGCATATAAGCATAACCAATGGACACAAGACACTGGGAGGGGCGGGGAAGGCATGTGCCGGGGGGTAGGGGAGGCTGGGGCAAGGTCAATGGGGGAAAAAGGAGACGTATGTACTACTATGTGTAATACTTTAAACAATTAAAAAATATAATAGAAAATGTCTGGTAGGAAATATGGGAGGAATTAATTATATAGGATAAAAAAAGTTAGCAAGCAAAAGAGTTTAAAGTTTGAATGTTACCCTAAGCCTGTATTATGGAGAGTCCTCTGAGTACCCTGACCTGTTACAACCCCCATTGACTCTGGTAAAGTCTAAGTGGATAATAAATCATGTAGTTACATAACCACATTTTCCCCATTGGTGAGAACACTGCTTTAAACAAACCTTGGAATTGAAAGAGGGATAAGTTTTCTTCAGGAGCATTGTATAAGTTGAACTGGGGTTGCTGTAAAATAGTCAGCTGTGGCTTAGTTTGATGTTCTTATTCATATTATCATCTGAGGGTTAAGCCTATCCAAAGTAGAAAGTAGAAGAGATTTCATTTTCTATATACTGGCAATAAATCTTGGATTTCATGAACTCTGTATATATACTTGCAATAAATCTCCTTTTACTTAAACTAAATTAATCTATTGGGTTGCTCTTTTTTACATACAAGCAATCTTTGGCAAAGATGGGGTCTCGGCAAAAAACAAATTCTCTCATTGAGCAGAAACATGATATACCTTTGGGATTTCCATCAGAAAGCAGAAACCACTTGAGGTATCTCAAACAGACAGAATTCAATCTAGGGAATTGATTATACTAGTATAAATGATGAAGAGAACCAAGGAGCCAAACAGGACCTGGTGAGGCATCCCAGAGATTGGCAACAACAACAAGAAACTGCTACTATCCTAGAGCTAGAGAAACATAGAGAGGAGGCTATGTTCTTAAATCCAGGAGCTGTGGTCACTGTGTATAAATTGGAATCCTAGTGGGCCTTTCCAGTGGGACTATGAAGATAGACATTTTCCAGCCGTTGGATCAGGACTCATAGTAGAGGCAGAGATACTGCCAGAGATGCCAACACAAGCAGAGAGGAGAGGAGGATTATCTGGCTTTATATCAGTGTATCCCATTGGCCAAACTTGCAAAGATGCTAGAAAACTAGAGGCCTGAGAAATATAATTTCTTGAAATAGAAAGCAGGCCAGAAGACAGAGTATAAATCTGAAAGTAAGCAGACCAAAAGGTGGCCCATGTAGGCTTCCAGAAATACTTTACATACTATTAAACATCTTGCAACAATTTTAGGTGGTCTGGGGGGCATAATAACATAACTTTAATTTGTGTGATCCTCCATGTATTTTTCCTTTTACACATCTCAACATTTTGCCTCAGGGATTTTTGCAAGATGTGAAACATGAGTTACTTGAAATCAAAATCTCTATTTATAAAATAAATGCCTAAACTAGTTTCAAATATTATGCTAAAGGTACTATAGGGGAAAGGAAAAGAGGGATGAACCTCTGGGAGCAGCAAGTAGCAAAAGGAAAATAATTCTAAACACCAGAGAGAGGACAGTACGTAGGTATCTTGGAAAATCAAAGACTCATATGTTATACAGTGTTGACACCCCAAGGAGAAGGAATACCCTTGCAGCAGTTCTCAACCTGGGGGTCGCGACCCCTTTGGGGGTCGAACGACCCTTTCACAGGGGTTGCCTAAGACCATCAGAAAACACATATATAATTACATATTGTTTTTGTGATTAATCACTATGCTTCAATTATGCTCAATTTGTATCAATGAAATTGGGGGTCACCACAACATGAGGAACTGTATTAAAGGGTCACGGCATGAGGAAGGTTGAGAACCACTGCCTTAGAGGTATGTGGTGTTCCCTAAATCATAAGCACAGGAGATCCCTCCCTTGCCAAAAAGTCCCACGCCCGATACAACCCAGCTCTCAGACAAAAAAGGGAAGTGCAAGTTGAGATACCAGGTGTATAAAAAGGAGCCAGTAACTGGCTAATTCCCTATTCCAACTTCTCTGCTCAGGCTTAACCAATACCTGTCTCAGTCCCAGCAGAAAAAAAATGGCACACTTGAAAAGTTTAAAAGAATTTCTCAAGGAAACTATTATGTAAGTCTTGGACAGGATTGAAGAAATCAACAAGGATGGTGAGGCATCTTGGAGAATGCCATTACATCCAGGGCCCGAAGGGGAAATGAAGAAAATGGTATTACTGCCGCCCCATAAGAACTAAAACCACAGAGTCGGAGCCTTCCCCCAAGTCCTGATGCCTTAGAGAAGCACATTCACTGTTATAACTATGGTGAGAGAAAAGAAGCCAAAGCAATGAATAGTCCAACCTTCTTCTCTTTCCTTTTGAATTCTATTTGGTAACTCTCTTTGGCTAAACCCATCAGGAAGCCACGAGGATGTACGCTCAACTAAGACAATCTGTAATGGTCCCACAGCACAGAAGAGAGAACAGAAGGGCTAAAGTTGGAAGAGAGTCAATAAAAAACAACCAAAACCTGGCAGCTCTAGAATTTGTGGGAGAGTCTAAGATTTCTACAGTTTTAGGGGCTCACTTTATTTTTTTTTAATATATTTTATTGATTTTTACAGAGAGAAAGGGAGAGAGATAGAAAGTCAGAAACATCGATGAGAGAGAGACATCGATCAGCTGCCTCCTGCACAACCCCCACTGGGGATGTGCCCACAACCCAGGTACATGCCCTTGACCGGAATCGAACCCGGGACCTTTCGGTCCGCAGGCCGACGCTCTATCCACTGAGCCAAACCGGTTTCGGCTAGGGGCTCACTTTAAAAATAATAATAAAAATATTAATAATATAAAATAAGGTATGAAAGTGATTATTTGTTTAGATTAAGAAGAAAAATTACAACAAACAAGTTTTAAATAGCTGGCAAATACTCAACTTTCATATAATCCAAAAAAATCTTATTTATTACCAGATACCTTTATAAAATTAACCTGCACTGCCGAAACTGGTTTGGCTCAGTGGATAGAGTGTTGGCCTGCAGACTGAAAAGTCCCAGGTTTGATTCCGGTCAAGGGCATATACCTTGGTTGTGGGCACATCCCCAGTAGGAGATGTGCAGGAGGCAGCTGATTGATGTTTCTCTCTCATTGATGTTTCTCTCTATCTCTCTCCCTTCCTCTCTGTAGAATATCAATAAAATATATTTTAAAAAAATTAACCTGCATGGTTTTGGTTGCAATTTTTCATCTTTTCAAATAAGAAAAAATTTCTGTAATGAGAACAGAAAGATAAATTAACATTTTCTAGAGTGATACAACAAAAATTATTTTATTACAGCCTAGGTGGCATGGCTCAGTGGTTGAGCATCAACCTTTGAACCAGGAAGTCAGGATTCAATTCTAGTCAAAGGCACATGCCTGAGTTGCAGGCTCAATCCCCCATGTGTGGTGTGCAAGAGGCAGCCAATCAATGATTCTCTCTCATCATTGATATTTCTATCTCTCTCTACCTCCCTCTCCCTTTCTCTCTGAAATCAATAAAAATATATTCTGAAAAATTATTACTGATAGCTGGGGTGCATAAAATATGCAACTTCACAAAAACATGTTTTTGTGGCTTCTAGTCCTGTTGTAAGTTTGCAGCCTACAAACATGGGTATTTTGACAAATTTTATTTGGCAAGATTACCATACATTTTTAAATATATTCTGCTTTTTTATTTATATATACTGCATTGTCAAATATATTCCTGACAGCAGAGCACTTTTCCTTTTGACTAGGTGTTGATGAGAACTGTATTCTCCACTAACAATTAAACATGTCTGATGATTGAAAGAATTTTCCATGTATCAGCTTCATATTCTATACATTTCAAACCTAGGTTTTACTCTAGTATCCATGTTTTAGTTTCCAAGGACCACAGAATTAATTCATACACTGATGGCTAGCAATCGCTTAACTATACCAAAGTGACTAAAATAAAATCACATAAATATACCTCACTAAACCCAAACTAAATATGAACTCAATTTTACCTAAGCTGGATCTTATAAAAGACTGAACCATAGTTAAAGGAAACAAGCTCAATGAGATCTGTAGACTTGCATTTGAATTAAAAGTCTAATATACTCATTACATAGTTTATTTAAAAAGATTATTACCTAGCTCTGTTCACAAAAGGTCTGGAAGCAATATCCAGCTCGGTGGCCAGGGGCACTTCTTGTGTCCATATTGTGGTTCTAACTACCATTTCTAGGGGAAAGAACCTGATATCCTTAGAGAGATGGCTGATCCTAAGTCTGGTGCAGTAAATTCACAATATAAACCTGAAACATCCTTTCATACTGAAAAGCAAAGAAGTTATTCACACTCAGGAGGGCTATGTCAAGAGATAATAGAAGACAAGTTAAAGGGACTCTCACTGGCGAAAGATAAAATAGTTTGTGCATCAAAACATGTAATAATTATAATAGATTAAAACATATCAAATGTGTTTTTTAAATACTAGAGGCCTGGTGCATGAAGTTCGTGCATAGAGGGAAGGGGTGGGATCTCTCAGCCCCCCTGCGCCCTCTTGCAGTTCAGGACCCCTTGCTCCTTACCACCCACCTGCTCGCTGCTCCTTACTGCTCCTCTTGCTGCTCATTAGCGCTGCTGCGGAGGCAGGAGAGGTTCCCACCACCACCGCTGTGCTCACCAGCCATGAGCCTGGCTTCCAGCTGAGCAGCGCTCCCCCTGTGGAGTGCACTGATCACCAGGGGGCAGCTCCTGCATTGAGCGTCTGCCCCCTGGTGGTCAGTGCGCATCATAGAGACTGGTTGTTCTGCTGTAACGGTCTCTAGGTTTTTATTATATAGACTAGAGGCCCAGTACACAAAAATTTGTGCACTCGGGGGGGAGTGGTCCCTCAGCCTGGCCTGTGCCCTCTCGCACTCTGGGACACCCCCAGGGGATGACCACCTGCTGGCTTAGGCCCGCTCCCTGGGGGATTGGGCCTAAGATGGCAGTCAGACATCCCTCTGGCAGCCCGGCAGCCCTTGGGG
>NW_006287547.1:717766-739024 GCF_000327345.1 Myotis davidii | reverse complement strand
CTCTCCTTTTTTCTTTCTTTTTTTTTTATTCTGGGATTTATTCACCTTCTATGTCTGTCACTGGAGCTGAGAGCTGGCTTTAGCTCTGAGGCCCAGCTCTAGCTCTGAGACCTCGGCTGCTGAAAGCAGGTATCTGGGGTTGTTTGGCTTCTATAATTGAAACACTGTTTCAGCTCCAGCTCTGATGGCTGAAAGCAGGTTTCTGGGGATTGTTTACCTTCTATAATTGCAACATTGTTTCTTAGAATGCAGCTCAGCAGCCAGCAGCGGCAGGAGGGGAACCTTGGCTTCCTCCTTTACTGGAGCAAGCAACCCTCCTGTTCACTACAGCTGCCTGGCTGCTGGCCACCATCTTGGTTGGCAGTTAATTTGCATATCTCACTGATTAGCCAATGGGAAAGGTAGCAAAATTAGTTAATTAGCATGTTTCTCTATTATTAGATAGGATATGAGGCCATGATGAAATTTTTAAGAATCTTTCTGGTTTCATTTGAAGTTTGTTAGCGCACCAACCTCTCATTCTGAAATTTGGTAAATAAAGGGGTTGAGGAAATCAAGCATTTATCCTACATTTCCTATATTAACTTTACTCCAAGGGAATCAATTGATAAGGAAAAATTCTTCCTCATAGGAGAATGCCACTTAGTAGGTACACAAGATATTCAATTAGAATGTCTATATTTTGTGGCTCCTAATGAAATTAGCGCTCTAGGTGTTGAACAAATTCAAAAAGAATATGGAGGCTCTGGCTAGAAATAAATAATAAAGATTCATTCAAGGGTCTTTGGGTTTTTCAACCAGAAATACAACTAGGCAATACCTAGAGTGTTCTGAAGAAAAAAGAAAAGCTAAGAGCTCTCATGGTAAAAAGTACATTCTTGAGAAGAATCAGTCCTGCATTCTTAGCTTTTGATTGGTCCAAGATGCTAATCTTCTGGATGATCTGTGGTCTGGATAAGGGATGTCAGGTGGTCTGGGTACATGAACATTCTGTCCTTGCCTGTCTGGGACTAATCAGAATATTACCTGTAGGTTTGATTAGCGTATCCAAGCATTGATGCAGAACTGGCAAGTTCAAAAGTTTAAGTTCCCAGACTACTTCAAACAATAATGGAATTGTTTTCTCATGCCTCAACCTACTTCCTTTTAGTGATTTAGCAGCTTGACTATAGTGACTCCATTTTATTTTGTCACTCTGTTCCTAATAGGCAGTGGTTATCAAGGGTTGCTAAAACAATATGGATAATGAAGCATGAATCAGGTTGACTACATCTGAACACTTTGGTCAATCATAACATTACAGAAAATATAGTAGTGTGTTATGTATCATATGCCTCTTATGTGACATACTAGTGAATACACAGCATCACCTATAAAATTTTCTTACTAAAATTTGAACCTGAATATGATCAAGCATCTAGATACAACTACTAGTTTATGGGAAATACACAGAGGACAGATGAACACATTAAATGACACCACAGGGATGTAATATGCCAACCCTAGAATGTAGGATAGTCTATGGGACACCAGATCCAATTTTTTCAACCAATAAACAGCACTTTTTTTTAAAGATGGAGGAAATTGATATAGATTAAAAGAGCTTTATTAAATACCAAATGCAATAAGTATACTTTATTTTTAAATCTTGACTCAAATAAGCCAAATTTTAAAATATTATAGAACATTAGGGAAAGTTAATAGTGAGAGCACATTGGATGATATTAACGAAATAGTATTAAATTTTTTTTTGCTATAACAATAATTAAGGAAATAGTGTCCTTGTCTCTTAGAGATACATACTGAAATATTTAGGGGTGAAGTGACATGGTGTCTAGCATTTACTTCAAAATAATCCAATTGCTAGGGTTAAGGCATGGGTGAGACAGTACAGATGAAAAAGGACTGGCCCTATGCTGATGACAGTTGAAACTGGGTTATGAGCATATGGAGGTTTATTATACAATTCTCTCTAATTTTGTGTGTATATCCAAAACTTCCATAACTTTTTTTAAAGCATCTGAAAAATACTAAACATTCTAAGAGGTTCCTTAAAACACTAAAAAAGCCACTTTCTTCTTATCCAGAAAAAAGTCTATTTGGGCCTCAAAATCTTGAAGCAGACAACTGGACACAAAAGTGATTCCCTTTTCTCTTTCTAATCCTTAAATATTGCTTCTTTTGGCAAATATGGAAGGTCAACTCCTTTTCTCTTCAGAGAACATATGTCTACTTCACTATGATATTTGACAAAGATAGAAACCTTGAGTTTGGGTATCCTGGCTCAGTTATGTGTAACAGTACAAAAATCTTTCTGAGCCCTAAAGTTTGGTTACCATTTGGAATAGAATTTGAATTAACTGATTCTCCACTATTATTTGAAGGCCTTAGCTGAGTTTTTGTTTTGTTTTGTTTTGTTTTTGTTTTTTTGTTTTTAAAGCAAGTAAGCCTCAACAAGCAACATTAAAGGTTACTTATGATGACAGATCAGGTGAAAGAGATCAGAATGCCAGTGAGCTCAAGTTCTGTGAGGTTCTCCCAACTTCTCCCTTAAATAGCTAAAACACTAGATCTCTATACATAATTTGCTTCCTTCCCCTGCCCCCAAAGCCTCTGGAGGCCTTGTTTTATGGAAACCTAATGCTCAAAGTTTCAACCCTTCCACACTGATAAAGTATGGAATTAATTAGGATTATAGAACCTTGAAATACATAGGATATTTTTGTTTGAATATATCATGTGTTAGACAGTGACACCTATTGGTGAACTGTAATACTGTAAAACTAGGACTACTGAATACTGTATCACACAACAGTACAGTCAAACCATTCTAACTCAGACACATGGAAAAAAGCCATACTGAATTGGGGGAAATTCATGGTAGGAAAAAAAATCACTTTAATATGCTTTTATTACCTTCAAATAAACTAGATAGTTTGACTTAGACTTAAAATGAGGTCTCCTACTGTTACAGAAAGTATTTCTGATTAGTACAAGAAATATTCGCCAAACCGGTTTGGCTCAGTGGATAGAGCGTTGGCCTGCAGACTGAAAGGTCCCAGGTTCAGTTCTGGTCAAGGGCATGTACCTTGGTTGTGGGCACATCCCCAGTAGGAGGTGTGCAGGAGGCAGGTGGTCGATGTTTCTCTCTCATCGATGTTTCTAACTCTATCCCTCTCCCTTCCTCTCTGTAAAAAATCAATAAAATATATATTTAAAGAAAGAGAAATATTCAGCCTACATTGTAATGATATTGCCTGAAAGTACACTTAATTAGTTTTTTTTAACTGGGGTTTCTAAAGTTTTTAAAGTAACTTTGTTCTTTAAAGTGACCGGGCATTTCACAACCCAATTTTGAAAACTGTTGTGATTGATTTTTAAAGCCATCCTATCTGAAAATGGAAATTCATAAATTCCAAACTTGTGCAAGCCAAATTAATAATAAAAAATTATATACTGAAATTAAAACAAAAATGAGATTAAATTTGAGCGTTATATATATGGAAAGAGGGGACTTCTCAGTATGAAATAAACATTTCTTGCCTCAATCAATTGCAGACAAGAAAAATAGATCCTCTCATTAATAGATCAGGAACAAAAGTAAGGGAAACGTGAAAAGTGAAAAGTGCAATTACAAACAATTCTCTAAAATGTCTAGTATACGCTGAAACCAGTTTGGCTCAGTGGATAGAGCGTCGACCTATCCCTGGGACTGAAAGGTCCCAGGTTCGATTCCGGTCAAGGGCATGTACCTGGGTTGCGTGCACATCTCCAGTGGGAGATGTGCAGGAGGCAGCTGATTGATGTTTCTCTCTCATCGATGTTTCTAACTCTCTATCTCTCTCCCTTTCTCTCTGTAAAAAATCAATAAAATATATTTTTAAAAAAATAAAATAAAATGTCTAGTATACCATAGGGCTAGCCATTAACTTGACCCCTTCCTCATCAAAAGTTCTCACTTAGTTTACTAGAAAAAGTTACTGTCCTAGCTGGTTTGGCTCAGTGGATAGAGCATCGGCCTGCGGACTGAAAGGTACCAGGTTTGATTCCGGTCAAGGGCATGTACCTTGGTTGCGGGCACATACCCAGTGGGGAGTGTGCAGGAGGCAGCTGGTCGATGTTTCTCTCTCATAGATGTTTCTAGCTATTTATTCTTCTCCCTTCCTCTCTGTAAGGGGTCAATGAAATATATTTTTTAAAAAAAGAAAAAGTTACCTAACTTATTAAAATAATTTATATAACAATCACTTATAAGTATATATTGCAGTATAAATATATTTATATGGCATAATATATATTTAAGCATATATCATATAAATAAATTTAAGTATATGTATACTATAAAATTGCATTGCAAAATAAATTTAATAATGAAATCAGTAGGAAAATTAGATTCACTTTACTTAATTTGTTTCGTAAACTCCACTTGAGGGAATATGCCAATACATTGCATAATGAGTGATACCTGAAACTAGAAGTATTCTTGAACCCAGTATTCTTTCTGAGATAAAATAATTTTCACTCTCAGTTCTCTCATTCATTTCCTTTTTAACCACTCAATTGCATTAATAATAGATGGTGTGATGTTTTCTCACGCTCAGTTCTGAACTCACCTGCCCCTGCATCTCCCCCTCATTTATCTCTCCTCTCAGGTACTCTGGTCTCTTCCCCTCAATGACACCGTGAAAGCCAGTCTTGACTGCAGTGTAGCACAAAGGAGTACTAATATTTTATTTTCCTCTGCTGTTCTCTCCCTTCCCTCTCCTTCACCTTTTAATCAATGCCAGGGGAGTGCTTTAAGGAATCCATTCTCATGCCCACAAGTCATTGTGTGGTAAGTTGCTGGATCATCCAGGGAGCTGAAGGTACAGCAGAGATCACAATAGCCTTCATGTCTCTGGAGGACACAGAGAAGGCATGAATATATATTCATTGCAGTAGACATGGTAACCACACCAATTTTATGGCAAGATATTCCAAGCTGCAAAAACCTAGACTGCAATGTTTCAGACTAGGAAAATTTTAAAAGAGAGAGAGATGCATACTCTGCTAATCCTTCCAAAGGATTAATAACAGACCAGGATGGCAACCTTGCAATTAATTTTTATTTTCTATGACCATCATCAAAGAATGTTTAATATGTTCCTGCATGGGCCAGGAGGGCCCTTGCCAAAATTAAAATCAAGAAAGATTGGCCATCTGTGAGAGTTAAAGCAATGGAAGGAGTCAGAGAACAAAGAAGCAACTTGTGGAATAAAGAAACATTTTTTAACTCATAATTGATTTTTGGTTTGTCCTTGTTCAACATAGGATTATAGCAGCCATGGGCAAACTACAGCCCACGGGCTGGATCTGGCCCATTTGAAATGAATAAAACAAAAAAAAAAAAAAAAAGACCGTACCCTCTTATGTAATGATGTTTACTTTGAATTTATATTAGTTCACACAAACACTCCATCCATGCTTTTGTTCCAGCCCTCTGGTCCAGTTTAAGAACCCACTGTGGCCCTCAAGTCAAAAAGTTTGCCCACTCCTGGATTATGGGGTAGGAGAGTTCAGAATCTTTACAGAAATAAAACATTACAGGCATGCTGGGTTATTCAAGTCATTCACTCAAGGAGTTGACCCAGAGAGAGTCTGTTAGCATCACTTGGGGATGAGCAGGTTCCACTTGCTGTAGAAGCCAAGGGAAGCCTGAGAGGAAGCAGTTTTTGGAAGAGTTGGGGCAAGGCCTTTGGTTCATGAAGACCAATTAGTTGAGCCCAAGACAGCTCGAGGAGCTAAGGCAGATCCTGAGGAGCAGAGTCTTAGCCAATAGATTCAATGTTTTATTTAATCACCAGAACATTGATTACCAAAAGCTGAGAACATGCTCATCTGGAAAGTCCCAAAGGCTATAATCCTCTTTATAAAAAGGCAGGAATAAATCAATGGTTCTCAAAGTTCCCAGCAACATCAGCATCCTCTGGGAGCTTGTCAGAAATTCTCGGGCCTCACCCCTACTCACTGAATCAGAAATTCCGTTATTAAAACGCAGTCATCTGTACTTTAATAAGCTCACCAGGTGATTCTGATGCACATTTATTTAAGTATGGGAGCCACTGGGGAACACAACCACTGGCATAAATGACAGAAATGGTTCAAGAACTTTATTACAGCAAAAAAGGGCTCAAGGAGTCTTTTCCTTCCTGACATTTCACGCTAGTCTAGGGGCCACCATTGCCTCCTGCCTAGACACCTGACACCTGGAGCAGCAACTTCCCTGGTCTCCCTATCACCAGTCTCAGGCAGCTCCTCCCAATTTCTCACAGTGCAGGCAGAGTGCGCCTTTCAAATTACAAATCACCTAGTATCATTTCCCTGATCAAAACGCTTCAGTAGCTTCCCATAGTACTTAGACTCAAGTCCGAGTCATGACCCAACTTCTGCTAGGTTATCTGCAGCATCTTCTCAAGCTGGAATTTCTTTGCATTCTGGGTTTTAGCCAAGTTGAATTGCTTTTACTTCCTCTGATCCAACCTCCAGGCCATTATGCTTGCTATTTCCACTAACTGAGACACCCTTTCCAGGTCCCTTCATCGGGGCCATCTGGGGGTGAAGGTGGGAAGAAGAGGAAACCCACAGGGATAAAGAGTGAGAAAGCTAGGAGGAAGGGGAGAAAGGAGAGAAACCCTAAACCAAAAGTCCTAGCAGAGAGTGAACTAGGTGGCATGGGGTCCTGATGCCTGCCCTCCCCTTCAGTCTTCAGCTTCTGCAGGCGTTCAAACTATCCCTAATTTAACCTTTAATACCCCCAGCCCTTTCAGGACTCTCTGGGCCCCAAATATAAAACACACTCTGGAGATTAGACTGGTAATGGCTTCCCTTAGACTGATAATTAGTTACCTGATGTGTGGGGACTCTCAAAGAGTAATCCTGGGAACAGCAACATCAGCACCACTTGGGAACTAGGAGAAATGCAAATTATTGGAAAAAATGCAAATTCTCATACAATGTAAAACTACTGTAGGAGACACTGTAGGACAGGGCCCTGCAACCTGTATTTTTTAAATTCCTCCCTAGGACTTTTTTTGCAGGCTAAAATTTGAAGATTACTATCTAAAGTAGTTTTGATAGAGCTCATGCTAATGAAACACCAGATGTTCTCCTTGGCCCATAAGGGTGCATTGTAATTTAGGCCTTTGGGTCTTAATACCCCTCCCTCTTTTGTGTAAACCTGGAAATTGTCTCCATTGATGGGACTAAAGGTCAAGGCAGGTGGAGTTAGGCAGAGAGTGGGCTCTTTGAAGGGTGCAGCCCCCATCAGATGCAATTGTGTAGACAGTAGTGACAGTAATAATTATAGCAACACTATGATAATGAGTAGTAAATACTGGCCATCATATACTGAACCCTTATAACATATATATAAACACACATGCCACCTTGGAAAGTTGGAATTATTATATCCCTTTAACAGATGCAAAACAAAATAAAACAAAAGTCTCAAAGAGGTCACATGATTTGACTTAAGACACTCAACTAGAAAGTAATAGGTCAAGCATTTAAATGTGGCTCTGTCTAGCTCCAAACCACTATATATTACTTATTCTTACAAAAGTGCAGGCATGGTTACTGGAAGAATACTGCTCCTTGGGCCAGGCCCTCTTCTAAGCAAGCATGGCAACATGTTGAGTTTCCTTCTTCCCCTCCTGTTCTTTCGCCTCCACTTTCAGTGTTTGCTTTGGGACTTCTCTTCTCCTCACTGACCAATGCATGAATGTTGCAGATTACATTTTCTGTTGCCCTGCAGAAGGCTGCAGACAGCAAACAAGGGAGGAGGGGTGAGGGAGGGAGAAAAGAAGGAAGGGAGGGAGGAAAGAAAAGAGAAGGGGGGTGGGGGAAGAAGGGGAGCTTTCAGATGAAATGAAATGTGTAAATGCCAATTGTCATCATTATCCCCTGAATAAATGGAGAAGATGCTGTAGCAGAACTGGATGGAAAAATTGGACTGTGAACAAAAGCATTATTAATTTAAGGAACTGCCTGAATATGCCTCCAGCAGTTTCCTTTGTAAACACTGTTAACACCCTGGAATGCTTGAATTGTATCTAAATGCATAGCTTAAATATGTAAAAAACAGAATCCTGGGCATTACTTTTAAGCATCCAAAGAACTATTTGCTTCTAAAATCTGCCAGAACAAAATAAAACTAGCATATGAGACTTCCAAATTATGAAGGTCTAATATTTCTTATGAAATTCTTTCATGGGCTATAGAATTGTTGGCTCGCTCCCACCAAGAACAGACATAATTTATAACTGACAAAACATAGCTCTGTAACACCGCTGGTGCAGAACGCACTTGTATTTATTTGTATTTCTCTGTAACAAGAACATGGGTCTTGGGGGTAAATGGCTGCAGTAAGGAATATCTTTAGACAATAGGGTTATTTAAGTGGCCATGTCACAGCTGAGTAACTTTGTAAATGAGCCCGGTGGAGTAAACTCTAAGAGAATAATTGCATGTTATGACTTCATTTTGAGGTGGAAAGCCCCTCACTTAGGCACCATGGTGGGAGGCATTCACAGAACCTGTATTTTGTATGTTAGAATCAAATAATTTACTAGTATGTTTCCCGGGAGGAAAATAGATCTATGATTTTGGATGAGGTGATTCTAAGTGTAAAGCCATCCCATTCACACCAGGTTCACAGTTTTTCCCAATTAATCTGGAAAGTGACCCCAAAATCTAGAGAGTAAGAAGGATTTGGGAGAAATCCTGACTGAGTTTGATGAGTATCCACACTCCCCATTTAGAGACAAGAGAATAAAGGTGGGGTGACATAGTTGCTGCTCATTGTGAACCAACCAGCCCAATAGGGGGAAATGGTGGTTAACTAGCATCTCCATCTTTGAATCCCTTGGCAAAGTATAGAATAACAATAATGACAACCCCAATACAGATTGGATCTTACAATGGATGGGGTAAGTACTTCATAGACATTGTATGATTTCATCCTCTCAACAATCTTAGTAATATTGTTATAATATAATATAATGTAATTCCCACTTATGGATGAGGAAGCTGAACCACAGAGGTTATATAATGTGCCCAAGGTAAAACAGCTAGAAAGCAACAGAAGCAGGATTGAAAAGCAGTCTGGTGCCAGAGTCCCTGTTTCAAACCACTTACACGAGTCATCACTACCACAGAAGGACCAGAGGCTTTCCAGTTTGACACCATGGAGCTAAACTCCAGCTTAGTCACTTGGAGGTCAAATATGATGCAGAGGAAGTGGCTTAACTTTATCCCTTACTTGTAAAATGGATAAAATTCTGAACCAGGAGATTATCATGAAGGTGAGCACTTAGCAGACACTCAATAAACAGTTTCTTAAGGCACAGCTTCATTAACCTCACCGATCAGTTCTGGCTATGAGCCAGCATTGGAATGGCATTTATCAACTCCAGACTACCTTTCTAGCTCAAGATCTGAAAGGCACGATAGAGTGGGATGGTTGTAAACTATAAAGAAAAGAATCATAAGAATACATACACACACACACACACCACACACACACACACACACGCAGAAATATGCTCACAGACTGGATTTCTGTGGAACTCAAAAGACAGAAAACAACTGAATTCCATAGTCAAATCCTATCACATTTATCAGGTGCACAGCACAAGTGGCTAGGATCCAAACTTAATTCTGAATCTAATTTTTGTTTAGGGAGTGTCAAAAAATGTAGAGTTTGGGTGCCGATAATACATATTTTATTTTAAATACATATTTTATATACATAAATACATAAGTGAAATACAAATATAAAGTATAGTGTGGTGTGTGTGTGAGAGTGTGTGTGTATGATAGTGCGAGTGCGTATGCATGCGTGCATGTATGTTTCTCCCAGGGTGACTTTGTAACAACTGACCTCCTTGTTACTGGCCATTTTGAACCTTTCTGTTGACTGGGCTGGAATGATCCAAAACCATCATGAAATGATTTCAGTTAGGCTGAAATTTCTCTGGGATTATTAAGCTGAGATTGCCCCCCCTCCTTTCCCAACGATTTAACAATTTCTAAACATGGCTAATGACCCTGCTTTCCCTCTTGTTCTTTTTCCATATGCCTTCTTGTGACAACTAGCAAAGGGCATGTGGTTATGAATGGTTTTTTCTATCTTGCAAAGCAAGAACCATGAAGTTGTCTTGTGCTTTCTCACCCATCCCCCTAGTATTTGGCTTCTTTCCTCTCTGTTCCTGGGGAAGAGAAGCTATTTCAAGAATAGAGAAGATTGGTTAATTATTTTCAGATGCCTTCTTACCTTGTTTTGTTAGACTCTAATCTCCATGGATTTATTTAAAATAACTCTCTGCTCATGGGGGTAATACTGAGGAAATTGTCATTATTGCATATACTAACATGCATTTTTTTCAATTCTGAAAACACAAGAAGTTTCCAAGGTGAAAGTAGGCCCTAGTATAATATTCTGCCACCCTAATTTTAGTCAACATCTCCAGGTAAAATGTCCATTGAGAAAAAGAAAGTAAAATGATTTTCTGTTTGCTAAGCTGTTTTGATAGACAGGAACAGACTCATTCAAGTCACTTTAAAGAAAAGGGAGGCTGGATGTAAACTAGATTACTGTGATGATCATTTCACAATACATAAATATCAAATCATTATGTTGTACCCCTGAAACGAATATAATGTTACATGTCAATCATATCTCAATTAAAAAAAACTCAACCCTTAATGTCGGGGGCGGGGGGGGGGGAAGATAGAGTGAACTATCAGGGAGTCATTATAAAAGGTAAAGAAGTGTGTGTAATTCAATTTGCCCTCCAACTGTACGGAGTCATTTCCTGTTCCCTCTGGCCACCTCAGAATGACTTTGTCCTCCTGGGAAAAGTAAGAATGGTCCCTCTCCTGTCCGAGAAGGTCCTCACTTTTGGCAGCAATGAAGATGACAAGGGACACATGACTAGCAAGCCAAGTGAACCTGACCCACTCTGGCAATCACCAGGGACAGACTGGCAGCCAAGTCTACGATTACTGGTAGATACCTGCCTAGAGGCCTAGGCTAGTGATCGGCAAACTGCGGCTCGCGAGCCACATGTGGCTCTTTGGCCCCTTGAGTGTGGCCACGAAGTTTCAATCACACTGTACATGCACACCCGCACGTGGTATTTTGTGGAAGAGCCACACTCAAGGGGCCGCAGTTTGCCGACCACTGGCCTAAGCAGATGGTAGTGTCATTGCACTAACATAGAGAACACAGGAAGAGCAGGTCAGAGGAGGAGGAGAAGTTCATATCAGCACATGTCGACTTTGGGGTACCTATGAAACATTCAGGCGACAGCTGGGTTTGAATCTCACAAGAGAGGTCTGAGCTGCAGAGATGAGTCAAAAGACCTGCCCCAGGCTACACAGCTTGATGGCAGTGGTGATGATGCTGAGACTTGAATGGAATCAGGTGAGTATCGGTTCTGCCATCCTAGACTGCCCATGGTGCCCACAACAGGCCAATGAGTAAAGCTGTGAGGTATGCAATTGCCTTTCTGGCCCTAACCTCTCTGCACCTCTGCCCCCGCTTCCTTTCCCCCTTCTCAGCTTGCAGACTTCCTGTGCCTCCTAGTTTCCCCTTCTCCTTTATCTTAATTATCTTACTGTACTTAGGAAAGGATCCATTAACACTGTCTCCCCCGTAGGGATCAACTCTTAAGCAGCAAATCACCAGGGGGGATGATGAGGATGGTGATCACAATGATGACAGTAGCAGAATTATTTATAGATATTATTATGTTTGTCCATGGTGGGTTTTTCCCTGTACCTTTCTAAGTCTATATAGGCTGTCTTCTCTCCATGACACTGAAGATTTGCTCCGGAAAACCCAACCCTACACACAACTTCTATTCTTGAGTCTTTCAAAAGCAGCAACTCCTAGGGTAGAGCTGCAAGATAAAATGTAGGGTTCCCAGTTATATATAAATTACAGATAAGTAACAGTAGTTTTTTTTTGTTTTTTTGTGTTTCTTTGTCTGTCTGTTTTAAATGTAACTATGTCCCAAGCTTTGCAGGGGAAATACTTATACTGAAAAGCTATGCATTGCTTATCTGAAATCCATATTTAACTGGGTGACTTATTTTGTTTTCTGTAAAATCTGGTAACCTTACCATAGGGTAAAGGGAGTGAACTTTTGCAAACATGAAATGTGATAAAGAAGAGAGACAAAAACAGCGGAAGTGAGGAACCCCCAAGACCAGGATGGATTCTGAGTCCCCCTCACACAATGGAGCGGGTGAGGGACTACAGTGGAGAGGCACTAATTACTGTCCCACAGGAGGCTGGACCTCTGGCCTCGGTGTGTGCTCCACAGTCCCCAGGACCACGCAGGGCAGAGGTGCCCAGGGTGCCCTAACATCAGGTAGCCAAGTATGCTTAGACAATTCGTTTTCTCTGTATTAGGCCCCAAGGACTGAAACGGGATGATCTAAAAATGACTGACAGTAGACTTTCTGCCAACCAGCATCAAGGAGACTTAAGGCTAAATTTAATTGTATCTAAAGAAAATGTGACATTTCTAACATCCTTTTAAAAATAAACTTTCATAATTCCCAAAAAACTGAGTATTTTCTATTTGACACACACCATGTTAAATGCTTTGTGTACAGTGTTTTGTTTACAAAATTATTATGTAACAAAGTGAGGGGTCCTAAGGTAATGGAACGTCAGGCTTTGAGGAGTTTGTGAGTGAGATGATAAGAGAAGGGGAAAGGAGAACATAAAGCAGTGCCGCTTCACTTATTGATTAGCCTGGCTGTAGCCCCCAAAACTAATTCCTGTACATGAAAAAAATTAGCCCAGGAAGATACTTCACTGAACAGAGCAAATATCCGATTCAGGGCCAGCCCTCTGCCAACCTGGGTCCTGCCCTTCCCATTAAAAGGCAAAAAAAGGGGGGGGGAGGGTTAGTCATGATGGGAATGTTTAACAGCCTTGCTTCAGATACTTTTTAGGCCTAGCTCAAACTGAGGCCTCTCCAGTGACCAGGTTAAATTCTTCCAAATTCTGTAACTCCATAAGAAACAACCTGTATCTTTGGGCCCAGGCCTCCGTGAAAACATTATATTTACTATTACTTGAAAGAGAGAAAATTTTCTTTCCAGTTGACACAAAATCATGTCCCTACACTGGGAGAATTTGTTCATGTACACCAGTGTTCCTTCTTCATTAATAAGAAGCAAATAGCTATTGCCTAATTTGGCAACATACTGTTCCCTCTCCCCCTCCCACGCACACATCTTAGTAAAGAGACTTGAAATGGTTAAATAAGAAATCGCAGTCATCCAATACCCTGGCTGGTTCTGCAGTTTCAAGTAATCTTCAACTGGTCACAGAAAAATAATAATTGTGATAATAATCTTGCTCAACAGTGACTTGCACTATAATGTCTGCCCTTAATTACAAAGATTATAAAAAGAGACAAATCATGAAGAGAAACTTCTTGACTCTTGAACAAAGGCTCAGCAATTTCATTTTGAAGAGATTTTACCATTTAACCTGATAGATGAACTCCTTATCAAAATTTATTGGAAAAGAGGGGTTTTTTTTAGGAGAGTTTTTTTGTTTTATGGGATTTATTGCCAAGTCCATGGTCTCTGGTACAGAAACCTTATATCACAAATAGTTCAATAAGAGATCGGTCTTAACTACCTCAGTGTTGATGGCAAGGAGTTATTAAAACCCATATAAGCATTTTGCACAGAAGTGCTCCCCACCCTCTGCAATGAAGGCAGAGATGGTTGTGAAGAAACTGGAGTCACCCACCTGACTATATAAGCCTTATCTCAAGCAGATCCAGCAATATTGACCTTCTTAGCAATTATAACACTCGATAAAATGTAATAAATTAAGGACAGCTTTTCCTTTGGTAGAAATAACTCAGATCTAGACCTTTCTCCATCTGGATGTCTCACAGATTCTTCAAGATCAGAAAGACTTTCTTATTTCTCTCTGCCTTTTAAGAATGTATTCATTCTGAGCTAAGTATCTCACTACTGAAGTTACAAATATAGAAGCAGATTAGAATGTACCATTATCATTGTGGACTCTGGGTTTTTTCAAATGTAGAGAGACAAATGTATTGTATTATATTGTACTGTACTGTATTGTATTGTACTGTACTGTATTGTATTGTACTGTACTGTATTGTATTGTACAAAATGATCCTGGAGTAGCATATTACTCCAGAAAGTCAAAATGTGTTCAGAGAATGATAGAGACATCTAAAAAAGAAGGAACAAATTTGAAGGAATTTCCAGAGGTAAAAATCAGGGATAATTTGAACATCAAAATAATGACACTACTGGATTATAACTTGTTTTTAAAAAGAAATGAACCCATCTATACTAATAATAGAGGAATGCTGTCACAGTAGCAGTAATGACCAAACAGCAGGCTGCTTGGGGCAACAAGGCTGGCAGGGTGGTTAGTGAGGGATGACCAAACGACTGAACAGCAGGCTGCATGGGGTGACCAGGCCGGCAAGGGAGGGCAGTTGGGAGTGCCTGGGCCTGCAGGGAGGGCAGTTGGGGGCAATCGGGCCGGCACAGGAGCAGTCAGGCATCAATCAGGCTGGCCGGGGAGCAGTTAGGGGGCAATCAGACTGGCAGGCAGGTGAGCAGTTAGGAGCCAGCAGTCCCAGATTGTGAGAGGGATGCTTGACTGCCAGTTTAGGCCTAATCCCTGAGGGATCAGGCAGTCGAACATCCCCCAAGGGGTCCGGCAGTTGAACATCCCCCAAGGGGTCCCAGATTGGAGAGGGTGCAGGCCGGGCTGAGGGACACACACCCCCATGCACGAATTTCGTGCTCCGGGCCTCTAGTAATGGTATAAGTAAATGAATAGATATTTGGGAGAACCAGAAAAGCTCTTCCTTACACTAATATAGATGTAGCAAAATGTAGGCAGGAGCAATTATGGATTAGAAAGTCATCAGTGGATTCTCAAATCATCAGATGAAAGTTTGATGAGGAACATGATATTTACATAGCCTTCAAGTATCTCTCCACAAACTGTTTATGAATTACACAGGAGAAAATTAATAATTTTATATGAATAAATCTAGTGGATGCCATTCTAAATTATCACCATTAATATCACTGATATTGGGACAAACCCACACTTTGTGCCTCCTCCTATGATGTACTAAGAAGGATACAACATAAATTCTTTATTTCCAAAAATGCATTATCTGAAATTAATCATAAAGAAATATTTGATAAATCCAAATTGAGGGGCATTCAACAAAATAAGTGACTTGAACCTTTTAAAAATCTCAAGATCAAGAAAAACAAAGAAAGGTTAAGGAACTATTTGGATGAGAGAACAATTACAGAGACAATTACATGTAATGAATGAATCTGCATAGGATCCTGCACTGGAAGAGACAAACCTATAATGAACAGGATTGAGATAACTGACAAAATATGACTATGGACTGCTGATTAGATAACAGTAGTATTAAATATCATAAGTTTTATTATTTTACTGTGATTATATAAAAGTATGTCCTTCTTCTTGGGATATATATAGACTGAAATGTTTAGGAGTAAAGGAGCAAAATATCTCCAACTTACCCTCAATTGGTACAGAAAAAATTCATAGTTCTAGAATTTTATTGAAGGAAGAATCTAGATACTTTCTCCAGAAAAATCCTATATCATGGTGAGTCTGCTTTACTCAATTTTTAGTCAACTGAAAGCTATCATTTATCTCCCCAATTATATTGTAGGCTCCTTGAGACCTGAAAACGCACCTTACAAGTTCTTTAATCTTCTGACCTCTTGCTCACTTTTCCCACCCCTCTCCCCATGATCCACAGCCTCTCTGTCAAAAACAGAAAACCAAACTGGAACTCCCTCCTACTTACTCCTTATCACTCCTGTTTCCGTTTAGATACCATCTCCTCCAGCCCTTTAGGATACCCTAGAGTGGGTTAGATGATCCTTGTACATACTGCCCACTCTTACACCATCGTAACTTATTGTGCTAAAATTGGCTACTTTCTTATCTCTCTCTCACCACACTCCAAGCTCTTTGAAAGGTGAGATTTTCATATAGAAAAACACTGACTTTAAATTAAGCCAACTGTTACATATAGTTATATATCCCTTGAAGTATTAGCCTTGCTCTCAAAGTTTAAAAAAAGTGGGGGAGCATTTAAGTTGTATCAAGATTTACTGAGGGTCCTAATGGAGCGATATTTTTAGTCTGTGAACAAAAGGTGGTAGGTTAATAGAGCCTGTTTATAAGCTACATAACCTCATTGCTATGTGATTCTAGATGAATAGTAAAAATAAGACATTCACTTCTCTTTCTATCTCTTAAATGCCATGCCTTTATCATCATCTTTACTTTAAGGTTCATAAAATGAAAAGACAGACCAAAAAATCAATGGACAAAATCTTCAACACTGTGCCATAAATTATCCTTGAGTTAATAATTTACTAGTTTATAGAGCCAAGGGAGATAAAGCAAGATCCCAATGTAAGTGAAATATAGTGTGTGCACATTTAAATAATTCATATTTTAATTAAAATTGCCTATGGAGCACTGGATATTCCAAAATCATTTTGACCAACACATACTTTTATCAGCTTAAAGAAGAAAAAGAGTCACCAGACATAACTTTGAAGGGTTTTTGGAGGTCCCCAAACTGTGGACACGAAGATCACATGCTTTCACCCTATGCCCTGTGCTATAATGAGCTAGCGGTGCCAAGAGGAGGAAGTACACAGTGAACAGCAGGTACGTGGGTTTTGCTGCATGAAGCATAATGAGGATTTCAGATGTAACACACTAATACTTGTTTTATTACCGTAGTCAATTGTCCGTGCATCTTAGGATTCATGGTGTGTGCATTGGCTAAGTCATGTTTCTTTCATTAGCTAAAGCAATTAATGTACATTCAGCCTTTTAAGTACTATCTCTTTATGCTTTCTCTTCATGTAATTCAGTTTGCAATGATTAAAATAATTTTTCAATGGCGATGTCACAGCTTAATGAAAAAATATACAGCACTAATGTAAGAAGCATTTGTAAACATTTTTAGGAGGCTATTGTTTGTTGTTACACAACACTGTAGCAGATGGCTATAAAAAGCAGCTCAAACTGGAGAACTAGCAGAGAAGCAGACCTCAGGGAATCGGGGTAAATGGTAGAAGAGATTTTACTCTTTTGAAAGAATTTAAAGCCATGTCAGAAACAGCTTTAGGTCTGTCTTTTGCTTTGTATGGTTAAGGACCAAATATGACTAGTGCTTATAATTAATGACTCAGTCTTGTTCAACCTTTTAACTACTAAGCAATTACCTTATGCCAAGCCCCAGGCTAATCTTTTACATATAGCTTCTTATGGACGCATAGAAATTGTGAGAAACTGAGATGCAGAGAGATGAAATGACATCCCCAAGAGTTTCATGTCTAGTTAGTCAGGGGGCTGAGATTCATCCCACACTCAATTCCCTGTGGCCACCTAGTAGAGTGGCTATTTTTTCACATTAGTTATGGGACTTTGAGCAAGTTACTTAACATTTCCAAACCTCAGATCATTGTCTATAAACTAGAGATAGTATTTTGAAATCTAACTCACAGTATTTTGTGAAGATTAAGTTAACATGTGCCACATGCTTAGAAACATACCTATCACAGGGCAAGTGCTCACTTAGTTTCTGCTCTTATTATTATTACAGTTCCTATACTAAGCTGCCCAGCCTATGTTGTAAGCTTTTCTGTTTTAGGACTAAGTGTTTCTTTGTTTTATGCATGATATATGCTATTATGATAGCCTATTAATAAACATGTGTGTAAAAGGTTCCTAATTTAACAAGTGATTGATTATACTTTTAATGCACACAGAAAATAATTTCTATAGATATATTTCAAAAATTATTTTTCAATTCTATGGATAATTTCTCAAACTATTCCAAAAAATTCAAGAGGAGGGAAGACTTCCAAGTTCATTTTATGAGGCCAGAATTATCCTAATTCCAAAACCAGATAAAGACACTATAAAGAACAAAAATTATAGGCCCATATCTCTGATGAATATAGATATTATAATCCTCAACAAAATGTTAGCAAACCAGATCTAGCAGTACATCAAAAATATTATACTTGCTGAAACCGGTTTGGCTCAGTGGATAGAGCGTTGGCCTGCGGACTAAAAGGTCCCAGGTTCGATTCTGGTCAAGGGCATGTACCTGGGTTGCGGGCACATCCCCAGTGGGGGATGTGCAGGAGGCAGCTAATCGATGTCTCTCTCTCATTGATGTTTCTGACTCTCTCTCCTTCTCTCTCTCCCTTCCTCTCTGTAAAAAATCAATAAAATATATTTAAAAAAATTATTATACTCCATAATCAAGTGGGATTTATTCTGGAGATACAAGGTTGATATTGATCTGCATATCAATAATCGTGATACCACATAAACAAAATGAAGGACAAAAATCACATGATCATATGAATAGATACAGAAAAATCACTTAATAAAATCCAGTACCCATTTATGATAAAAACTCTCAGAAAAGTGGGAATTGAGAGAACATATCTCAACGTAATAAAGGCCATAGCTGACAAATCCATGGCCAATATCATACTCAAGATCAGAACAAGAGAGAAATGTCCAATTTCAACACTCTTGTTCAATATAAAATTGAAGTCTTAGCCACAGCAATCAGACAAGAAGAAGAAATAGTAGACATCCAAACTGGAAAGGAAGAAGTAAAACTGTCATTGATTGCAGATATGAAACTGTATATAGAGAACCCTAAAGATTTCAGCAAAAAAACTATTAGAACTGATAAATAAATTCAGTAAAGTAGCAGGATACAAAATAATTATCCAGAAATCAATTATATTTTTATAGACCAAAAATGAACTATCAGAAAGGGAAACTAAGAAAACAACCCCATTCATAACTGCTTCAAAAAAAAATAACATACCTAGGAATAGATTTAATCAAGGATGTAAAATACCTGTATTCAGAAAATTATAAGACACTGAAGAAATAAATTAAAGAAGACACAAATAACTAGAAGCATATACTGTGTTCATGGATAGGAAAAATTTAACATCATTAAAATGTCCATACTACCCAAAGCAATCTATAGATTCAATGCAATTCCTATCAAGATACCAATGGCATATTTCACAAATATGGAATTACAAAAGATCCCAGACAACAACAATGATCTTGAGAAAGAACAAAGTTAAAGGAATCAGACTACCTGATATAAAACTATACTACAAAAGCATAGTAATCAAAACAGCATGAAACTGGTACATAAACAGACATAGAGACCAATGGAACAGAATAGAGAGCCCAGGAATAAACCCATGCCTTTGTAGTCAATATTTGAAAAGGGATACAAAAACCTACAATGGGGTAAAGATAGTCTATTCAATAAATAATGTTATGAATATTGGACAGATACCTGCAACAAATTGGAACTAGACCACCTTCTTACACCATACACAAGAATAAACTAAAATGTATTAAAGACTTAAATGTTAGACTTGAAACCATAAAAATCCTAGAAGAAAACATAGGCAGTAAGATCCTGGATATTTCTCATAACAATATTTTTTTCTGATTTATCTCCTCCTTTGGCTAGGAATTCAATTCTATGGGCATGATATAATAATTCAGTCTTTAGCAACTAGATATATGTGGTGAGACAAAGTAGCTCAGATATTGAGAACGTTGTGCAATGTTTCCTTAGATCCCCTGGTCAGCACTAAACAGAAGAGCCATTCCTGATCTATGGTGACTGACTATATCCCTTACTCAGACAGGCTGCTTCCCGAAAACAAACTCCTATACTGTTCCCTCTGCCTATGTAATGCTTCTGCTGATTCTATATTTGACATACTCCTGCTTTCTTCAGAGACCTAGCTTAAATAAAAACTCCTCCATGAACACCTTCCAGACCTGCTTTTCCTTTCCAGATAAAATTTTCTCTTCCTTATTTGAATACCTGAGTCAGAAAATACCCATTTTCCTCTAGAATTGTGGTTGGAAAACCGCAGCTCGCAAGCCACATGCGGCTCTTTGCCCCCTTGAGTGTGGCTCTTCCACAAAATACCACATGCAGGTGCGCACATACAGTGCAATTGAAACTTCGTGACCCATGCGCAGAAGTTGGTATTTTGTGGAAGAGCCGGTATTTTGTGGAAGAGCCACACTAAAGGGACCAAAGAGCCACATGGGGCTCGTGAGCCGCAGTTTGCCGAGCCACAGTTTGCCAACCACTGCTCTAGAAAATATCCTCTCTTTCTACCAGTTAGTGAACTTCTGGGTTGCAACCAGCAAACACTTGGCTTTGCTGAATAAAGACTGTATCACTCTCTTGGGTTACCAAAGAGATCAAAGAAGAAATTAAAAGCATCTGGAAACAAATGACAATGACAACACAACAATCCAAAACCTTTGGGACACAGTGAAAGCAGTCCTGAGAAGGAAGCTCATAGCATTACAGGCCTACCTCAAAAACAAGAAAAAATGGTAATAAATTATCTAACTCTACAACTTAAAGAACGAGAGGACCCAAATAAAATCAGAAGTGAAAGAGGTGAAATAAAACAGACCCCACAGAAATACAAAAACATTATTAAAAAAAATACTATGAACAACTCTACTCCAACAAACTAAACAATCTAGAGGAAATGGACATATTCCTAGAAAAATATGACCTTCCAAAACTCAATCAAGAAGAATCAAAAAATATCAAAAGGCCAACAACTAGTGAGGAAATTGAAGCAGTCATCAAAAAGCTTCCAGCAAACAAAAGCCCAGGGCTAGATGGCTTCACAGGGGAGTTTTACCAAACATTCAAAGAAGAACTAAAACCTATCTTCTTCACACTATTCCAAAAAAATCAAGATGAAGGCAAATGTGCAAGCTCTTTCTATGAAGCAGGCATTACCCTAACCCCAAAACCAGGTAAAGACACCACAAAGAAAGGATTACAGGCCAATATCCCTGATGAACATAGATGCTAAAATCCTCAACAAAATTCTAGCAAATCAGATCCAGCATTACATCAGAAAGATCATACACTACGACCAAGTGGAATTTATTCTGGGCATGCAAGGATGGTACAATATCTGCAAATCAATGAATGTGATACATCACATAAACAAACAGAGAGATGAAAATCATATAATCATATCCGTTGATGCAGAAAAGGCATTTGACAAAGTCCC
>NW_006287547.1:716646-717572 GCF_000327345.1 Myotis davidii | reverse complement strand
TTATATGACAAACCTACAGCCAGTATCATATTCAATGGGCAAAAACTAAAACCATTTCCCTTAAGAACAGGAACAAGACAGGGATGCCCACTTTCACCACTCTAGTTCCACATAGTATTGGAAGTGCTAGCTATAACGATCAGACAAGAAGAAGAAATAAAAGGCATTCAATTTGGAAAAGAGGAATTAAAATTGCCATTATTCGCAGATGAAATGATATTGTACATAGAAAACCCTAAAGACTCCATTAAAAAACAACTAGAACTAATAAATGAATCTGGCAGGATTCAAAATTAACACCCAGAAATCTGTGGCTTTTTTTATGCACCAATAATAAACTATCAGAAAGAGAAATTAAGAAAAAACCAATCCCATTTACCATTGCAACAAAAAATTAAGATACCTAGGAATAAATTTAACCAAGGAGGTAAAGGACCTGTATTCAGAAAATTAAAGGACACTGAAAAAAAGAGATAGAGAAAGATATAAACAAATGGAAGAACATACCTTGTTCATTGGTTGGTAGAAACAACATCATTAAAATGTCCATACTAACGAAATAGTATGAAGATCAGACTCAATGCAATCCCCATTAAAATACCAACAGCATATTTCACAGATCTAGAACGAACTCTCCAAAAATTCATCTGGAATAAAAAAAGACCCCGAATAGCTGCAGCAATCTTAAGAAAGAAGAAGAAAGTTGGAAGGATAACAATACCAGATATCAAGCCATACTACAAAGCCACTGTTCTCAAAACTGCCTGGTATTGGCACAAGAACAGACATATAGATCAATGGAACAGAACAGAGAACTCAGAAATTGATCCAAGCCATTACACTCAATTAACATTTTACAAAGGAGGCAAGAGCATACAATGGAGTCAAGACAGTCTCTTCAATAAATGGTGTTGGGAAAATTGGAC
>NW_006287547.1:714425-715631 GCF_000327345.1 Myotis davidii | reverse complement strand
GAGGGAAGGCTGGGGGTGAGGGGGTATGAGATCAACCAAAGGACCTGTATGCATGCATATGAACATAACCAATGGGCACAGACAGGCGTGTGGGGGGTGGTGAGAGCATGTGCTGTGGGGTAGTATGGCCAGGGAGTAGTCAATGGGGGGAAAGGGAGACTTATGTAATACTTTAAACAATAAAGAAAATTTTAATTAAAAAAAGACTGTATCACCCTCTCCTTGCAGCTAGGTCTAGGCAGCCATGTGACCATAGTTTGGTGAATAGGATGAAGAAAGAAGTGCTGTTTGCTACTTCTAGGAGGTGTCCTTACAGAGAGCAGGGCATGTAATTCTTTACTTCTTCCCCCTTCCAACTTGTTAGAATATGGATTTAATGACTGATGCTTGAGCCATTTTAGACCAGGAGGTAGGAATCAAGTGTTGGTGATGTTGAAATAACTAGGTAGAGAAACCTGAGCTCTTGGTGATTATAGAGTCACCAGGTAGCCAGGCCTGCCTATCTCCAAAAATGGTCTATGTGAGAAAAGACATAAACTTGGATTTTCTTTTGTTTGTATGTGAACCTACTCTTGACTCATTCCATTTCTTTAGCATTCTGTATTATTTGTACCCATCTCTGTTGTATAGCACTCACAATATTGCATTATATTTAACTGCAAGAACAGCTGTTGCTATACTGGATGTGAGTTCCTAGAAGTGAGGACTGTTCAGAAAGCCCTCATCAAGGTGCCATATAGGTCCTAAGTAAATGCTGACAACCTGAATCAAAGTGTGTGGAAGATACCAAAGAGACAGGTCCTACTGACGCCAAATCAAGAGCATCCTTTTTGTATAAGCATAAAGGTCTTTTTCATGCACAGATTTATAATGCAAAACAGGAAAGGGGCACACAATTTTTGTGGTTGCTGTGCCAATTCCATTGCTGTAATTCAGAATAACTTTGTTGTAGTTAAGAGAGTATATTTTCTTGCTTTAGAATTGTTTGCATGGAGGCTCCAGCAGTAAAGCACATACATTTGGCTGAAGAACACTCTGATGTGAAAAGATGATCCTCTTGAGTAGGAAGACTTGGGAAAAGTAACTGGTGGCTGCGAGGGAGAAGAGGCCCATCACCCTGTCATAGGGTTCTTACACCCTGACCCAAGGTTATGGGATACGATTATAAGAATCACAAGAATCACGAGAGTTGGCCTGTGTCCTAGG
>NW_006287547.1:695424-714315 GCF_000327345.1 Myotis davidii | reverse complement strand
TCTTTTTGTTTGGTTGTGTTTCAGAAGAAAGTATTCAAATAAGGGAAAACAAATGTCTTGGGCATGATTTATCCTTTCTCGGCTACGATCCTGTGACTCTTTGGTGATGCCAGAGACCTGAATTTCCTATATAAACTCTGTAAAAAGCATCACTTAAGTGTGAATCCAAAATTCAACTCTCGTATCAATCGTTTAACTCAGTTAAATTTTCCAACACAATTGACATCATGAAGCTCTTTAGAAAGTTTTGAATAGGATAGAAAAAAAGATTTGTCTGAATTTAAGAGCTTAATTTGCCTACTGTAGAAGAAAATAATAATCTTTTTTTGGTGGCAAAGCTTTTTTGAGATGTAATCATTATGCTAATTTGGCTGTAAATTCTTAAATGGCAATGAAAGGTGAGCCATATACTTTTTTCTCAAATTCATACTTGGCCAATGGTGAGAGTCCTTCCGTACCACTTTCTCTGAAACAGCATTACTTTATCCATAGGACAGGGAAGGTAGAATTATGAAATACATAAGAGCAGCTGCAGAAAATACCCTCACAGCCTTTCTGAGGCCCAAGCCAAATTGGAAAACGTATGTCCCTCTGATGTCAGAGTCACTTAGCACATTACTCACCCTAAGGTTGTGTCTTGCATGATCATGTATTGGCCATTTTAAAAGCTAGTTCAGTAGTACCACATATCAGTACAGGTAAGGACTAATTCACTCTAGATATTTTACCTATTGGAAATAGGTATTATATCTGCATAAGACAATGCAAATGTCATGGAAACAACTTAATCATGGGGCATAATTATTAAAACAACTGAGCATGGCTAGATCATTATAAGGGTGAGTGAGATTCCTTATCAGAGTCACTCATCACTTAACTTCTTTGCAGTTATAAAATGTTTGCCATCAATAAGGAAGGAATGAAGGGAGGGAGGGAGAGAAAACATCTTCAGAAAGATGTCATAAATCCCTTAACTTTAAGGACCTTGGACCAGAATGTCTTGTTTTAAAAAATCTGAGTCCCTAATGTCATAGCTGGCCTTTGGATCCTCCAAGAAGCTGCACCATGCTTATCATTAACATTTGCTTCTGCAAAAGTCTAGGGAATTATTGACCACAAAATCCATCTGTGGCTTTGTCTAACCCTGGATTCTTGATACTAAGCAAGTCCTTTCCTTTCTCTTTCTCTGTCTGGGTATTGTTGTTGTTTTCCAAAGGGGAGAGAGAGGGAGAATAAGAGAGACAGAGAGAGCAATTACATTAACATAGGGACATAATTCTTATTTTTAGCCCAAGTTTTCCATATATATGGGAATCTGGGTGTTAAAAGTATTGGAATGTGGGACCACATTCAGCAACAGTGCAATAATATGTTGTACTAGAAGTACTAAGTACTAAGGTATGGTGTGAGCCACAAGGAAAAGAAGAATTATGGGTAGAGAATCAAAATCCTGGCATTGAGTCTGTGTCTCAATAAAACACTAGAGCAGTTTTGGCAACCTTCAACCCACAAGCATTTGTACAACAACCCAACCAAATGCTGGCACTCCAATCTGAAACCGCAGTTTCAGAATATGTAACAATCTGAACTTAACTCCAATTCATAGAAACTTACTAATGTTTTCTATTGAAATGAACAGATACAGTTCTATGGAGATATTTTTTGACTCATGGAACACTCTGAGTTTATTGAGAAGGATTCAACCTGAAACTCTAAGGGAAATTTGAAATGGGTAGGAAGTAACTTTTCATGAAAACAAATCAAAGCAAAAATTTCCAGAAACTGCATGACTTTTTTTTATGAGACAAAGCCAAAACTATGTTGACAATTGTTAAAAAACAAGACAATGGGCCTAAAATGGAGTCACTTATGCCAAGATAACATGTCACTAAACTGAGTATTAATCACAGTTTTGGCTCTCTCAAAAATGGAATCTTATACTGGTTAATCAGGAATCTCCTAATCAGCATTACTTAGGTAATCTGCCTGATAGACACCTGTCATCCCTTAAAGGAAAGTGACTTTGTAATATCCAATCACTTTTTTGCCTAGTGTAACTTTCTTGTTCCCACTCCCTTCTGCCTATAAAAGCCATTCATTCTGATATTTAATATCAAATTTATTTCTTTAATAAAAATTTGCTAGTAAATATGCAAGTTGGCATCAAAAGCTTCCTTCTCAAGATGAACATAAAAAAATCAATAGCACTACTATCTATGTACCCACAATAATGAATTCAAAAATATATGAGAATATCCCATTTACAATAGACACAAAAAGTATAAAGTACTAAAGAGTAACAAACAAAAGATATGCAAGATTTTAATATGGAAAATTCTCAAGTATTATTAAACAGCTTTAAAAAGTCCAGTCTTTATGAGGCTTCTACTTTTTATCTTTAATTAGAGGCCCGGTGCACGAAAATTCAGGCACTGGGGGTCGGGGGGTGTCTCTCTGCCCAGCCTGCACCCTCTCGAAGTCCACGAGCCCTCAGGGGATGTCCACCTACTAGCTTAGGCCCACTGGCAGTCAGACATCCCTCTTGCAGTTCAGGAGCCCTCTGGAAGTGGGCCTAAGCCGTTAGTTGGACATCCTTAGTGCTGCCATGGAAGCGGGAGAGGCTCCCGCCACCACCGATGCACTGGCCAGCCATGAACCAGCTTCTGGCTGAGCCGTGCTCTCCCTGTGGAAGTGCAGTGACCACCAGGAGGCAGCTCCTGCATTAAGCATCTGCCCCCTGGTGGTCAGGGCGTGTCATAGCAACCAGTTGTTCCACCATTAGGGTCAATTTGCATATTACCATTTTATTATATAGGATTACCCTTTTATTTTATAGGATTATGTTCAGCTAATTTTCAGATGGTTCCCCAGGTTGACTGTTCTATAGTATAGCTGTAATGTTGATGTGGTCATAGGAGGAGGCCAGCACAGCATTTACTTACTCCGTCCACTTGCCTGGAACTCCTAAAGCCTTTCATTCTGTACAGCTACTCAGAACTCCTTTCTGTCTGCTAGATGGGATGCTGCACAATTCAAATTGATTTTTGCTCAAATAAACTCTTAAAATGTGTTACATGTCTTAGTTTATCTTTTAACTGATGACTTACTCTTGCCAAAATAATCACCCTCCATTTTTTTAAACTCAGAATATTGAGTCATTTGGGTTTTATCCCTGTAATTTGGTAACTAGATCTGAATTGTGTTAATAGATACAATAAAACCTTGAAACTTGACTCTGGAGGACATTTTCTATTTATTTATTTTCAAAAATGCTAATGATAATAATTGTAACTGGAAGAAAACCAGTTTTAACACTAACACATTGGTTACTACTAAAGTATTGAGTTCCCTGCTTTTAAGAAATCTACTGAGGGAAAACTTTTGTCATCTAAGTAGATCTTCCACAGTTTGAGAAGGGCCTTTCCTCTCATCCCTCTCTCCTCACTTCAACCTTCCTCCACCTAAAGAATTAAAATAAAATAAAAATCCTTCCAGTGATTTATTCCTCTGGGTTAACAAGATCTCCTAAGGGTAATAAGAAGATTCTGAGAACAAACTTGCTTTAATTGATCATTTTACCTAATGTGCATTTACTTTGGCAATAATACAAAATCTGACTGTTGTAGGCTGGGGTCTAAGCTGGCCCCCATGATTCAAGCTTTCTGATGTACAAGCCTGAATAGCTCCCTTCTTCCCCTTAAGTAAGAGAAGAACAAAACCTGTGAATATAATGGAACATCATACCCATTATTTGAGTTAATCGGACGTGCAATTATCCTGGGTGGCCTAACCAAATCAGAGGATCCTTTAAAAGAATATCAGAGGGACATTCTCCTGCTGGCCAGAAAGAAATAAAACTGCCATGTTGTAAGAGGTTGGTGGCTGCTGAGAGCTGTCCCCAGCCAACAGCTAACAAGGAATAAGAGACCTTAGTCAGAAAACCACACAAAAATAAATTTGCCAACAACCAATGCATTCCACTACAGGTCTCAGCTAACACCTTGATTTCATCCTGGTGACAGCCTGAACAGTGGACCCATCTAACTTGTATCTAGATTCTTAACCCACAGAAACTGTGAGACACTAAATCTGTATTGTTCTAAAACAGTAAATTTTTGGTAATTTGCTATGCAGCAATAGAAAACTAATATGCTGACAAACACATATAAAAGTCAATCACTCAACAGAATCTGTTAAGTAACCTGAGAAGAAAAGTCACTACTTTATAATGCTGGAAGCAAAAGTGACAATCTCTCTATATAAAAGCCTAAGTGACCATCACATCCGAACGGACGACCAAACAGGCTGCATGGGGCGACCAGGCCAGCAGGGGGGTTAGTGAAGGACAACCAAACAACTGAGCAGCAGGCTGCAACAACGGCGGCACCCATAGCCAATAAGGAGGGAATATGCTAATTGATTGTCATGCCCTCAAAGATGGCGGCACCCACAGCCAAAAGGAGGGAAGATGTTAATTGACTGCCATGCCATCAAAGATGGTGGTGCCCATAGCCACAAGATGGCTGACAGGTGAGGGTAGTTAGGGGCAACCAGGCCAGCAGAGGGCAGTTGGGGGCGATCGGGCCAGCAGGGGAGCAGTTAGGTGTCGATCAGGCTGGCAGGGGAGTGGTTAGGAGGTGATCAGGCTGACAGGCAGAAGGGGTTAGGAGCAATCAGGCAGTTGGAAGCCAGCAGTCCTGGATTATGAGAGGGATGTTTGAATGCCAGCAGTCGGACATCCCCGAGGGGTCCCCAGATTGGAGAGGGTGCAGGCTGGGCTGAGTGGCAATCCCCCCACCCAAAGGTGCACAGATTTCATGCACCGGGCCTCTAGTATTCAATACTATCTTCTTTTATTGATTCAATTATAACATTTGGCATAAGTGCCTGGAGAGAAATGTTTTCATTTATTCTCTGTTATCTTCTTTCTGGGACCACAAAATCAACCTCAGAAATGACATCATGGAATGATTCTTTAATAATAAGGTAATTAAAGTTAATATTCTTTTGAAAAGAATATATGCAATTAATCATTTTGATTATCTGAAGAAGTTTATCCTTTATATATATGGTACAATTAGAATTTGGTCAATTTAAAAAGGTGTTTATGAAGAGAGAAGCAAATAGGATCCAATTATATGTATGGATTATATTAACATTCCCATCATTGATGTATTGATTTGTTTTCCTTTTTCCATTTTGCAAAAATAGTAGTAAGAATGTAATAGTAGTAATAGTAGCAGCAGCATCCTTTATGGGAAATCGTGCTTAGCTGTTTTCTCTCCACTGAGGCTCCTGACAGAAATACCAGTAGACCTAAGTTGAGTGAGGTAGCATCCTAAGGCAAGTACAATGACCTGGATATTATGAGACCTAGGTTCTATGACCTATTTTGACATTAATTAGCTCATGATTTTAAACATAATTTTCTTTTTCTAGGTATAAGGTTCTTCATATATAAAAATAAAGGTCTGGCTCAGTGGACAGAGCATCGGCCTGTAGACTCAAGGGTCCCAGGTTTGACTCTGGTCAAGGGCATGTACCTTGGTTGTGGGCAGTTACTCAGTAGGGAGTGTGCAGGAGGCAACCGATCAATGTTTTTCTCTCATCGATGTTTCTAACTCTCTATCCTTCTCCCTTCCTCTCTGTAAAAAAAATCAATAAAATATATTTTAAAAATAAAAATAAAAAAATAATAAAGGGTGAAATGAGCTCACTAGAGTTTATGGTGTTTAAAACCTGAGGGAACCCCAAATGAACTCATTATAAAAGCAAAGATCATGAATGGAGGCAGGGGGTTGGGAAACCAAGTAGGCAGGCTCAAGGTCTCCATGTCCACTCCTACACAGATTAGTTATTTTCTATTTCGTACATATGGGCTTTATGGAGGATTTCATCTCAAAAACTTTCCATAGTTTTATAACAAAAATTTTCGAAAGAACTGGAATATATGGTCTGTAAGATCTTTCCCATCAAAGACCACATGAGTCTCTCAGAAGAAATAAATCAGGATAATGAGAATATGGTCAACCTTTCTTCTGCTTATCACTCCAGGTCTTAGATTCCACTAAAGTGAGGATACATTTTCTTCTAAGGAAGATTGTATGTCCCATTATCTAACTGGCATTCAGCTTTCCTTCTCATGCAGATGCTATCCTTTATTTTTCCTGTGGCGGTACATTTCATAGACAGCCCATACTCAGTGCAACCAATATGTTCCAGTACAGTAAGTACTTACTTCATTTAAGTTTAGTTGCATCACTAAAGCCAATTCATTAAGTGTGATAAAAATTTATTACATTATAAAGCTGCTTCTATAAAGAAATTTAAAAATCAAGAAAAATTATTTTCTGTCCTTTTGCAAATTATTTTCTTGGTTCTGATCCCTAAGTTTATGTTTGATGCTGGGGTACGACCAGCTTTACCAACAATCAGATCAGGTCCTTAGTATTATAGGAAGCTACACAGACTACTGAAGGGGGTGGGTACTTCTGGATATGGGGAGAGTAGGAGAAAGACTGAGAAAAATGAATAGAAATAAAGTTTTTAGAAATTAGTGATGTCAATCTTCAGAAAGCAGATATGCAATTTTACATACTCTTGCCACACCTCAACTCCATTCCTATCCTGATGTGATACTGAGCATACCACGTCAAGTACTTCCTATCCCTTCTGCTGAATGGTAGCACAGTCTGGTGTTGACAAATGTCATTGATCAATTTAACAGGAATTACTTTATTAAAATGATAATGACTGCTTTTGCCAATACATGTTGAATTACTGAGTGCCAGAAACTATGCTTAGCACTTCCTTACTATCACCTCATTTAACGTATACAACCACTCGTAGGGTTATTTTCTCCAGATTACCAATGAGAAAACTGAGGCTCCAGGGAAGTTATTTAACTTGCTCAAGTCACACAACTTATAAGTGACAAGGCCACATCTGTCTGACTCCTAACACTTAACCCACAAGTTGTGCTCTTCTCAAACTACTAGAGTTTGATCTGCTTTGGAGCAAAAGCCAAGATATTTATTTTGGGGCGCCCTCATCCCCTAGCACAGCAGTTCTCAACCTGTGGGTTGCGACCCCTTTGGGGGTCGAACAACCCTTTCACAGGGGTCGCCTAAGACCATCGGAAAACATATATAATTACATATTGTTTTTCTGATTAATCACTATGCTTTAATTATGTTCAATTTATAACAATGAAAATACATCCTGAATATCAGATATTTACATTACGATTCATAACAGTAGCAAAATTACAGTTATGAAGTACCAACGAAAATAATTTTATGGTTGGGGGTCATCACAACATGAGGAACTGTATTAAAGGGTCGCGGCATTAGGAAGGTTGAGAACCACTGCCCTAGCACAAAACCTTGAACAATGAATGACATTCAGATATATTAGTTATTAAAAGATCTATCCCTACATTTTTGGTGATAGAATTGAAACCAAATCAATTGGGAGGTATGAAAATTTAATACACTGTTCAGTGGAACTGATCTTTACATGTTGCCATAATGACAGAACAAAACACGTAGAGAACTTTAATTTTAATAATCTCTTCTCTAAATGATTTGTGAAAATAGGACAATTGTCTGCTCTACATGGAAATTCCTAATTCTCTACAAAGCAAAAATATCTAAAGAAGACTATCAAAGCAATAGATTTAAAATATATATTGTCTAACCCATATTAATTTTAATTTATATATAGTAATCTTTCCCCTAAATGGTTTTGTTGTTATAGGACCACAGTCTTCTCTGTATGGAAATTTTGAATTCTCTAGAATACAATAATATTTAAGAAGAAAATTAAAGGTATGAATCTAAAATAATGACTGATACAGTCTGGGTTAGTTTGGGATTCAACCTAAAAAAACATTTAGCTCATTAGCAATAGCAGCCTGATCTGTTCTCTCTACTTAGTAAGTGTTACATATGGTATTGGCTGTATATTCCAAATCCTGAATCAGGGTACATGACATAGGATGCTAGGGAATATCCAGAACATGTGGTCATCATCATATTAGGAAACAGCCACTGAAGATACTTTGATATTGCTATTTCTGCAGCACATGTGTTTCAGAAAATAACCTCTTATTTTCCTAAAGATATAGCCCCAATATACCAGAAGTCTTTGAAAGCTAAAGTTAATTATATATCCGGGTAGGTGGGCAAGCAAGAAAGCTCAGAAAACAGCTTGATAATACCAGAAATCAACCCTTCAACCATTTCCAGTTTAGAGAAGCCACATCAAATCTTAATGAGAAACCACATGTAGTGGTAAATTCTGGCATTTAATTTTATGATTATTTACAGCCATTCTGGTGCATAGCATATGGCAAAGAGTTGCCTTTTTTAAAGTACCAGAAAAATAAGCTAGAATGGACTAAATACATAGCAATCTAGATTTATTCCTCTTGATAAAGAGATGAGAGCCATATTTAATTAAATAAAAAAGATAAAATGGGAAGAGCTGTGGGTAATAATTCATTTTGTGGAACAGCTTGGCATTATGCCTTAGGCAAAAGCTGGTAACAAATATTAAAAAAAGTAACCAAAGTTCCAAAGTAATTTATTCTTACATGAATGTTCTATAGTCTGCCAAAAAGCTTCATTCTTTTAATTCTATACTCATTTATTATTCTAATAAAATGTTATAAAGTATATTATAAAATCTTTCACCTATTTGGTTTTTAAATTATTTTCTGAAGGCTCGTAGGAGACTTTGGCAATAGAAGTAATATTAAGCTTTTTTTTTTTTCTCCCAAAGAATAATGCCTTTGCTCATCCAAATCCCGGCATATAAGCATAACAAATTTGAGTAAATTTACTTCCAAAATCAATTATTATGGTATGTTTCATTACATGGGAAGATGGATAATCAGATGTCCCTTGATATAGTATAAAAAGAGAAGCAGAATAGTTTCAGGTACAGGTGGCAGACCAGGAATGCATATCCCTTGCCATCCAAAGGCCTACCTGCGAAAAAGTCTATCAGTAGAAAGAAAGTAGAACCATATGAATAGATAGAATGGGAGAAGAGGGCAGACCTTTGCATTTCTAGAATTGTACGGCAGATAGAAGCATGTTGGTAGATAAAGCGGTGAAAGAATCCACAGTCCAGAATCTACCTTAGGGAAATGCAGTGCAAATCACTGAAACTGCAGTACAGAACTAGAGAATCTCCCAGAAACAAGCTAGTATTTATCTATATTGGAATGTACTTTATAAAGGTCTATATCCCCTAGCACCGTGGTGGGCAAACCGTGACTCACGAGCCACATGCAGCTCTTTGGCCCCTTCAGTGTGGCTCTTTCACAAAATACCACTTGTGCGGGCGCGCAAGTACAGTGTGATTGAAACTTCGTGGCCCATGCACAAAAGTCGGTATTTTGTGGAAGAGCCACATTGAAGGAGCCAAAGAGCCGCATGTGGCTCGCAGGCCGCGGTTTGCTGAGCCGCAGTTTGCCGACCACTGCTGAGCGGGATGTGAGCACCGGGAAAGCAATCTTACTCTTTATGTATCTGGTACACAAAGGGTGGTTAGTAAATGTTTGGTGACTGAAGAAAGACTTTCTCCACATCCAAGTTTAATCAACACCCTGACCTCTCACAGATTAGAACTGATTTTCCACCAATAAGAGGGAAGACCAAAAACAGGAGCAAGAGTACACATTACAGATATAAAAACGTAAACTTGTATTCTCCTATATTTAACACACTTTATTATTAGTATTGTTCAGTAAGATTAGCAGCCCCTCTTTTTTAAATGTTTGTTTAATCCTACCATTCAGCAGCCTCAAGAGTCAGGGCAGCTGCATTAGTCTGAGCTGATGCTTGGGTGAATCTTAAATCTTCATGTTTTTTGACACCGTGCTGAGACAAACTCTTTGATTCAGGAAAACTGCATACTCTGTGGAATAAGCCTGAAGCAATTAATCAAATATTTAATTATATCGGAACAGAACACAGTTATCAAGCTTTTTTAACTAACAATAGTAAAGAGCCCCCAGTGACCCAGGCAACAGAAGACACTAAGACACAAAGACTGTTTAAACCTCAGTTCTTCTAGTCTCCCTAGAAATGTGTGGGAGAGTCTGGGGTGGATCAGTACCAAAAGGCTGAGAATCTGGCAGACAAGTGTTTAAAAGCAGTCACTTTTCTAGGAGGGTTTATCATAGGAGGACCAGAGGTTCCTGATTACTGATCCAGACTGACTTGCAATTTTTACCACCTTACATACCCTGAAACACAACTCCTCGGCCCTTTTCCCCTTTGTCTCCTTTCTCACACCTGGAGTCCGTGGTCAAAAATCACTGCAAAGATCCCTCATAGTAAGTCACTGCAATTTTCAACTTGTCTGTGGCTACAAAGTTATCTACTATGCATGATGTTAAAAAAGTCACAATCTATTCTCAGCTTACCTTTACAGTTTCACCTGCTTGCCTTCTTCCCTCCACAAACCATACTTCTACCAAAATGGGTTAGTCCCTAAATATACCCTATACTTTTCCATCTCCATGGTTCTGCTCATGAAAATCCTCTGGCCTAGAACATACATATTCTGATGGAAAGAGCACAGGCCAAATCAGCATGTGAAACCAAGACCATCACTCAAATAACTATGTTCTCTAGGAGTCTCAATACCTCTGTCTACATGGATTTGGGTGTGCAAGGGCGGGGAGGGGGGAGGAGGGATAATGAAAAAAAAGCAAAGGCATAGACTTAAAATTGAGACCAACTCATATTCTCTGCTAATCTTAATTTTGAGCTAATGACTTTGAGTCTTAGTTTCATCACCTGACAAATTGTTGTTAGGCTCACTACATGACACAGAATTGGGAAATCAAGTAGGACAGTGTTTGACAGTAGATCCTGGTTAATTTTGTTTGCACTGAAAGTTTTAATGATAGATAGATAGATAGATAGATAGATAGATAGGAAGGAAGAAAGTGCACAATTAAGCTAAGAGATATAAGCTACTTTTAAATTGTCAGATTAATATACATGCATTTTCTAAATTGTTCCCCATACGTGATTAGTTTTGCTTGAGATAGTAACATGTATTTCTTCAGAAAAGTGTCCACAGTTCAATAAGTTTGGGAAGTCTTACATAAAATACATCCCTTTGGAGATGGATAATGCACATTAACAATTAAAGGTCTGAGAAGTCATATGACAAAGAATCCTATTTAACTTAATTTAGTACCCTCTAAAGCAGGGGTCCTCAAACTTTTTAAACAGGGGGCCAGTTCAGACTGTTGGAGGGCCAGACTATAGTTTTAAAAAAAAACTATGAACAAATTCCTATGCACACTGCACATATCTTATTTTGAAGTAAAAAAACAAAACATCAAAAAAAAGGCTCTCCTAATTTCCAAAAAAAAGGCCCTACTAACTGCAAAATAAAATAAAAAATAGACTCCTAACTTCAAAAAAAAAAAAAATCCTAACTTGTTCTTACCTCGGCCCTCAGGCAGCAGCAGGCTCTGCACAAGCAAGCTCGTGACTCGTCCGATCACACCCGAGACTGAGAGGAGGAGTCGAGAGACAGAGAGAAGGAGGGGAGTCGGAAAGTGTGGCGCACATTCCACACATGCGCACTGTGGGCCCGGGATGAGTCGGCTGCTAAGCAACAGGCAGCGGCGGCAAAAACACCCGGTGGGCCGGATAAATGTTTTCGGCCGGCCCCATGTGGCCCGTGGGCCGTAGTTTGAGGATCCCTACTCTAAAGTTACCTGCCCATCCACTGTTCCCCTACTGGAATACCCATTAACATCCAATGTTTTTCTGAATATGGTGTGTGCCTCAGTGTGCTCAGGCCACCATAACAAAATGCCAGAGACTGAGTGCCTTAACCAACAGGAATTTTCCTCACAGTCTCAAGAGCTGGAAGTGTGAGGCCAGCTCTCTTCCTCGCATGAAGATGGCTGCCTTCTCAATGTGTCCTCACATGGCAGAGACAGAGACACAGATGGAAACAGAGAGAGCTCTTCCTCTTCTTATATGGCCACCTAAAAGCCCTATCTCAACATGCAGTCAAATTGCAAGTTAGGACTTCAACATATGAATGAGGGTGGGGAGGGAGAGGGGAATACAATTCAATCCATAACAGTTTGGGAAGTGCTGATAATACACACACACACACACAGCCATATATATACGTGTGTGTGTGTGTGTGTGTGTGTGTGTGTGTATGTATCCCTAATATGCAAATAGACCCAATGGCGGAACACCCCAACAACTGGTCATTATGATGTGCGCTGACCTCCAGGGGCCGCGCACGGAACATGACGGGCATCAGCCGCGGTGGGATGGTGGAGCAGGTGATCAGAGGCGCCAGACCAAGGTGGGGCATCAGGTGATTACTGAAAATTCTTTGCTCCCACACGCTGCAGTCCTGCCCAGAGCTCGCACCCACTGCCCGGCACTGGCGCAGATCACTTGGCGCCATCAGCGGGTTTGAGCAGCTGCGGCTGCTGGCCCTGATTGCCCCTCAGGGCTTCTCCACCTCCCCCTGCTCCTGAGGGGCGATCAGGGCAGCAGCCACCACTTGCACCCATTGATGGCACTGGCCCCACTTGCACCTGCTGCTGGCACTGGCCCCAATCGTTCCACACCGTCAGCCGGTGCGAGCGGGGCTGGCACCATCAGTATGTAGGAGCGGTGGTGGCAGGAGCAGGGCTGCTGGCAGACAGGAGACTGGGGGCCGCAGTGGAAGGAGCCAAGGGGGGCCCGGGAGGATGGGCCGAGACCCACCCCTGTGCCCACCACAGCCTTGTGTCCCACAGTTCCTTTCAAGGTGCATGAATTCATGCTCTGGGCCCCTAGTAAGGAGTACTAGTATAATAGGAGTGTACTAGGGTAAATTCAGTCTGTGTTGGTGGAGAAAGGAAATACTTTACTGAGGTAGGAATTAAATTCGTCTGGAACTCAAAATAGATTTAGCAAGTTACTTGAGGGATCTGTAAAATGGTCCATTTTAAGTTAACACCCCTGTCAACTTTCAGGAGTATGGGCAATTTGCTGCCAGGCAGAGCAGATACTAGTAGGAGAACAATGTGGATGATGCCTCCAAATATTAAAATCTGACACATTCAACCACCTCTCTGTCAATGTACTTTTTCCCACAAATTTCCTACATTACCCTACTATGAAGATTTAGGAAGAAAAATTTACTCCATCATAATTATTTGGGAGGCCACCAAATGTGGAAAGAGAAGGCAATTTTATGAATTTATGACCACCTTTTGAGCTCAAGCCAACTCCCTGCCAAACATCTCCTACCTAGAGGAGACAAGTCTGAGAAAAGAGTCACATAATGAACTTAAATATTGCCACAGAACAAAGACCAAGAGCGAAGGCAACTGGAATCATTCTATTAGCCTCTCCCTATAATTAATTCCAATGTGTTATTCATACAGAATTCTAGCGAATATTACTTTGTGGACATGTAAACTTAGTGCTGACATGTGATTTTTCAAGTAAAGCTGGAAATCTAGATTTTTATGTGAAATTGACAACTAGCTAAACATTTTTAAACTCTCTCTATATAGCTATAGCTATATTGCCCATACACACACCCAAGCCCACACACATATATGCACACACATTTGCAGGACAAGTCCAGCCTACAGGTAACCAGTTTTTAACCTGTGACATACATAATAAATACTTGCTGAATGAAGACATTAAAGCTATCCCGAAAGTACATTACTTCTCTCCCTCCAAATGAGGGCTAAATACCGGAGAAGTCCTGGTATTTTGAGAGCAGTAGCTGGGATTGTCTGAATGGTACAGTATTAATTTTTATCTTTGCTCTATAAAGAGAACAGACCACCAAGGTTTATGGAAATGTCTGAGAGCAGTTGCCATCAAATATTATTTCTTCTCTGTTAAACAAATATTTCATAAAGAGCCCACATCCAGATGTCATTAGAGATGAAACAGGCATGGATTTTCACCACCAGATTCAATGTCAAATTGGAAACATTACTACTCTTTCCATACTCTTGATGAATATTACTTCAAGATGATGACATTAAGTCATGCGTAAAAAGTTATGCATTAATATTATGTCGTAGAGATTTAATTGCAGGATGTGTTACATTTAAATCCATACCTCTCACAGCTAGCTATGGTTTTTGTTTGTTTTTTATCTAACATGGCCAGATCTCAGGAGAGGATATTTTAAGGGAAGGAAGAAAATCGCATTCAATTACTTTTTATTTTTCTGCAAAGCTGTTTCCTGTACTCCTTGTCCACCACTATCCCTCACATCTCTCTCACCAGAAGAAAAAGCAATATTGGAGGCATTGGCTACATGCATTCAGCTCATTTCTTGAATAATTAACTTTTGGGACATCTTCCTAATCCCTTTTCACTACTAGATGTCCGACCCTCCTCCACCTCTTCCATCCCCTAACCCCTACATATACCCACCTGGCAGTGAGACTTGTGCCAAGCTACACTGATTAGATTGTTTACCCTGGTAATTGGGAATGTAATCTAAGAAAGAGTCTGAGCCCTTCTGAATACAGAAGATATTAGATGGACCTCTGAAGTGGTCCCCTTCCACTAGCCTAAAAGACAGAAGAGTGGTGCAGAGGGATGGAGCAACTTTGGAGGCAGACAGAAAGTTCTGGGAAGTACCGCTCAGGTTTCCTATTGCATCCTAAGGCCTGTAAGCACTCCTACCTTCATAATAAATACTCCTCCTCTTCCTTTTTCAAGCCAGTTCAAATCTGTTATTACAAAATGATGAGTTCAACAGTAGTTATATTTGGAAACCTTGCCAAGTTCAATCCAGGATGTTATACAATTTATAAAAACTAAACAGCCCCCTTTTCACTTCAAAGACTGGAAAATCAAATTTAAGGTGTAACCTGGGAGACTTCAGCCCAAATTTAGTCAACCTTTAAGGGAGAAAGTGAGCAGAAATACACATGCTGAATATGTAGAGAGAACAAGGACCTCCTTATTGCAAGCCCTTGTATTTAGAGCACTGTCTGAACAATGTAGAGCTGCCCAGTCTCCTAGTTGTTCCAGAGAAGTAAGAAGCTGCAGAAAAAGGCAGACAGAAGGTTTGAGCCCACCTTTCAATTGGTTTGGCTGGAAAGTCAAATCAGGGAGTCAGACAAGATTCATTTACTAGTAACTTAAGGTCATCATTGCAACTGTACCAAAATTTGATACCAAAACCTTCCTGTGATTTATTACATACTAGTAGCCCTGCACACTAATCTGTGCGCCAGTAGGTTGCTGCCACCCTCCTGTAGCTCTCTGCCTGCTGCCCCACCCTGCTGTAGCTCCCCCCTCCCCCCTTCCCTCCCCCCCCCCCCCCCGCCCCTTCCACCATAGCTTCAGATTTTTACTTTTTAATTTCACCCAACTCTACTCTGAGCTTTATAATGACTTTAACTGTTCAATATTTAATAAACCAATTAATTAAATGACATTTATTATGCTGTAGGACAGTAGTTCTCATATTTTAGTATGCATCAGGATTACCAGGGGAGTTTGTTAAAAACTCCAGGCACCCACCAACCCAGAGATTCTGATTCAGTAAGTCTGCGGTGGGGAGCAGGGATTTTATTTTTAACAGTCCCAATGCATCTGATCTTGGTGATCTGTTGGATACATTTTGGGGACACACATATCTAAGGCTATAGGACTATGAGACTATGTGCACTGTAGGTGACCAAGAAAACTGCAATAGAGTACAAATCACTGCTCTAGTACTTACTAGCTGTGTGATTTGGGACGCATTATTAAATGCTCTGTGACTCAGTTTTCTCATCTGTAAAATGAGAAAAATAATAATATTTGAGTTATTGTGTTGTTGTGGACATTGAGGTGATATAGGTAAAGTCAATATCTGACCCTGCTTGGGACTCTTGCTGATTCTAGATGCCTCCTGCTCCATCAGCAGTTCCCACGCAACTGGGCAAGAGGGCCAGGCTCTGCTAAAAGAATCATGGAAAACTCTGGAAGAGAAAATATAGATACTTGTTTATCTGTGTACTGGGAAAGAAAGGGACAGCAGTCTGAGGTAAAATAGGTGTGATGTGAGATGTCTCCTTTCCAGTGTCCTAAGAGAGTGAGAAACAGTACCGCATGAAGGTAAACAAGGATGTCACTGTTACTGAAGTGACAAAAAAAAATCCCTTTAGGACAAGTGACACATTCCACCTAAATGGTCCTATACATGGGAGCATTTACACTGTGTATACAGACTTCACTGTTCTATTTTTAGAAAAAAGTGGGTAGCTGCTGGTCACTGACCTTCGCTGGCCCAGGGTGACCACCTTAAATCAAGAACTTGCTACAACACAGCTGAGCTTAGCAATTTTAATGAGAAAGCTGGTCCTGCTGGATTACTGTTCCTAGGCCACATCTTGTCAGCAATTCCTCAGGAAATTATTCAACCATCCCCAATTGCAGAGAAACAGATGGTGTACCAGAAAAAATACTCTGAAGTGTATGCATTGGTAAAAAGCAAATTTAAGGACACAAAGGCCAAGGATGACACAAATACTAAAAGTACTCTCCCCCCCCCCAAAAAAAAATGGACTTGCAGATATTTCTGTTGTCCCTGCCCTTTTAAACTGTGAACTACACCAGTCATCACCTTGCACTCTATGGAGAGATTTGTTTGACTTTTCAGAATCATTGAAGAGAGGCAGCTTGTTTTAATAATACAGAATAATACTAATGAAACGCTCTCATGGAAGATCACATTTTAAAATTTGTATTAATGCCTTGCTTGCCACTCTATTATGCAACTGCCCATGAAGAAATGCTGAATTATTATTAAAAATTATCATGGCACCTGAGAAAATAGCAGTGTAACCCTCATGAATATTAAATCTTTTCATAATGATCAGTGTTATTACCATGAATGCTAAATGTAATGAATTCATTGCAAATTCATAATGCTTAATGTGAAAACTTGGCCTTTAACCAGAAAGTCCGAATTATACTTGGCAAATACTTGAATCTATTTTAGTTATAATAGCACAAAAAGGAAAATGGATAAAATTTTTGACCTTCGATCTCAGAGGCCAAAGGGTGTTAGGAATCTTGCAAAAGGAAGGCCAGTTGCAATTGTCAAATATTTCATGTGAATTTTTAAATCTTTTTCAGGGTTCCCATCCATGCTTAATTATATCCCAATGCAGAAGAGCCCAAGAAGTGTTAGGAATGAGAGACCAACATATTCATGTGTTAGTCTGTGTCTGTACTTAAATGGCATTAACTTTCAGAGATTGCTGCTACAGCATATCATCAGAGTGATTCTGACCCTAGAAGAAATGTATGAAAAATAATCATTATACAACAAAGCCTGTACTTACTAGAAACTAAACTAACTTGTCTTCATGTTGCTCATGAAGTGGGTACAACCAACATATTTTGCTTCAATAACTGAGAGCCACATCTCCACAAAAAAAAAGTATCAGGTGTGTTTGTTATGGCTAACTAATCACAAACCTTAGGTCATGTGATTTTATATTTGCCTGAGATTCGGGGAAATAAAATGGAATGATTGATTCTCAAGACATTCCAAGAGCACAGTAACAGACAGAGGTTCAAGGAAATAGATCTTAATGAAAATCTGATGGGAGAGTGGACTTCTCTCAGGGGAGTTCCAACTGAAAACCTGTTGGGCAATTTACAATAAACTGAAAGTCTGCATTGCACAAGCATCCCTTATAGGGTCATTTAAAGCTATGTTTAATTGAGGAGGACATCCCATTCATGCCATGTGATCAAAAAACCCTTAGGAATCAGAATTTATATTAAAGTGAAGCTTAAATCACTATTTTCTCCCTGGAAAATAAAAACATGTCTAAATCTGCAGATACTTAGCATCCTTCAGAGATTAAGAGCATATTCAACATAGAGTTTAAGTACTATAATTTTATCCCTAGTTTAAGCTCCATCTGAAATTTTCTTTAACATATCCTAAAATATCCTTAAGAATTGGAGGGAGTTCTGACTACAAGACAGATTTAAGTATCTCATTATTTCCCAAAACATTATCTTACAGTCCTCAACAATAATTCCTTAAGGTGATGCAGAATAGGGCACAGATGCTAATTTTGCCTCCGGGAATTTCTATGAAGTTATTGGATGGCACTGAAACCGTGAAACAGCAGGACTTAACTAAACAGAACATCAATCAGTAAAGAACAGTATGGTGTGCCTGGAATCTATTCAGAATGTCCTCAAGGCAGATTCCAAGATATTTTTTCCCTCTAAATTTTAAGTCTCATAAGTAATGTCTTACATTCTTCCACTAATTCCTTAAGTTATATAATCATGACCAGCCAAGTGGCTCCTGAGAGTTACTCAGCTAATAATCCACTGGAAGGAATTATTGGGCTCTTCAGAATAATTACTCTGCATTCCTCCTGAATTCACCCAGATTCCTTTAGCGTCCTCTGAATCTCCTTGGTTTCAACAGTGCAGAGCTGCTTCAGAGGCTGAGGGTCCCAGATTAGAAATGCAGATAAAAATTATTCATAAGTTCCCAGAGAATCATGCATAACATTTCTAAGTTCAAAAATAGCCCATACTTACTTATCAAGACTAGCAAACTGTGTAAAATTTTAAAGCAATACCATGGGGATAGAAAAAAATTCAATATTCCAGTTTAAATGAAGTCAGATAAGAAAGCATGGCAGAATAAAAGAGAAAATGATATAATTTTGAATCCTGGGTCTTTTATATAAAGTGAAAGATTACTTCACTTTTCTTGGCCTCTGGGTCTTCATCTGTAAAATGGGGATAGTAATTGCATACCTTACAGGGGTTTTGTAAAGATTAAATGAAAGAGATTGGTAAAGCACCTGGCACAGTGATCTATATCTAAATT